>NC_136744.1:29365327-29967827 GCF_936440315.1 Barbus barbus
CATCTAATAGATCACTAGTTTCCAGCGACTGCTGAATGAAACTGAAGCTGGAATTAAAAACGCTGCACGATGGCATTGGGGAATTTTCCTCAGCGTCGCACAAACGGTGAGTTTCGGAAGAATCCCGGCCGTCGTCTCTCTCGAAAACCTCCTTAAGCCATTGCTCACTGGGGCTGCTGGGTAATTTGGAAGCGCTCTTTTGAGTGTTCTCATTAGTGGACGAGCCAGAAACGCTTTGTGACTGTTCTCGTTCAGAGTCACATGACTGGTTAAGCGGCTCTGAGCGCATGTATCCCGGCCGTCTGAAGCTCCTCCTGCGATGGCTTCCCGCTGCCGCCGTCGGACTCACACCACCTGTTGAGAACAGATTATTGATTAAACGTCTTAAGTCGTGATTATAACTGGACATCCGACATGTAAACTCTCACAATGGCATATCTGTAAACAAATAATGAGCCATGACAGCTGCCGTCATGTGTTTCAGCTGTGAAATCTCCCTGTGATCAGTGTGTCAAATGCAATACAGCTGTTGAGAAATTAAAACTGATGGGCACTTTAGGAAATGCACAGTAAAAACTATTCAATAAGATTTAATAACAGTGTAAAGATACAATTTAATTATGAAAAAATTGACATTTTAATAACGGTCATTATTTATATTTGTTTACATTTTCTCTCTATTTCATATATACATATATATATATATATATATATATACACACACACACACACACACACAAATATAGAGAGGAAGAGAGATTATATTTTATATAAGCAATATGAACCAGTATCATTTAGCATAATTGAGATACCACTACAGTTTATTAATACTCGTGGCCTAATGGATAGAGAGTTGGACTTGTAACCCGAAGGTTGTGGGTTCGAGTCTCAGGTCCGGCAGGGATTGTAGGTGGGGGGAGTGAATAACCAGCACTCTCTCCTCCCTCAATACCACGACTGAGGTGAGACCCTTGAGCAAGGCACCAAACCCCCAACTGCACTGATAGAGCAATAGCTGCTCACTGCTCCAGGTGTGTGTTCACTACTGAGTGTACACTACTGTGTGTACACTTGGATGGGTTAAATGCTACTGAGTGTACACTTGGATGGGTTAAATGCTACTGAGTGTACACTTGGATGGGTTAAATGCTACTGAGTGTACACTTGGATGGGTTAAATGCTACTGAATGTACACTTGGATGGGTTAAATGCTACTGAGTGTACACTTGGATGGGTTAAATGCTACTGAGTGTACACTTGGATGGGTTAAATGCTACTGTGTGTACACTTGGATGGGTTAAATGCTACTGTGTGTACACTTGGATGGGTTAAATGCTACCGAGTGTACACTTGGATGGGTTAAATGCTACCGTGTGTACACTTGGATGGGTTAAATGCTACCGAGTGTACACTTGGATGGGTTAAATGCTACCGAGTGTACACTTGGATGGGTTAAATGCTACCGAGTGTACACTTGGATGGGTTAAATGCTACCGTGTGTACACTTGGATGGGTTAAATGCTACTGTGTGTACACTTGGATGGGTTAAATGCTACTGTGTGTACACTTGGATGGGTTAAATGCTACTGAGTGTACACTTGGATGGGTTAAATGCTACTGTGTGTACACTTGGATGGGTTAAATGCTACTGAGTGTACACTTGGATGGGTTAAATGCTACTGAGTGTACACTTGGATGGGTTAAATGCTACTGAGTGTACACTTGGATGGGTTAAATGCTACTGAGTGTACACTTGGATGGGTTAAATGCTACTGAGTGTACACTTGGATGGGTTAAATGCTACTGAGTGTACACTTGGATGGGTTAAATGCTACTGAGTGTACACTTGGATGGGTTAAATGCAGAGCACTAATTCTGAGTATGGGTCACCACACTTGGCCACACACCACTTCCCTTTATTTCAGTTTCAGTTATTTTAGTATGTTAAGTTAAATTAAATGAAAATGACAAATGCTTCACTTTAAAATTCATATTAAATACAAATATTAAACACATTAAAATAAGTATTGTTTGCAGGAAGCCTACAGAGTTGTTTTATAGTAAATTAAACAAGATTGTGACAAATTTGATACTTTATTGAGATCAACCTTACCAAACTATAAAATCAACATCTGAGCAATAAATCTTTCCTCTGGGTGAGTAAAATGAGCCAAAATGAGTTTAAATGCATAGATGACAACCCATCGCAAAATGATGAACCCCAAAACAAGTCTGAAACCAAAACCTCCACATCCTTATAGTCCACAAAACACATTGGTCTGTTGTTCTGAGGGAAAGGGAGGGATCAGTGGAAAAACTCTCAAACGGTCTCTTTGTCTGCAGCCGTGATTGGCTCTTTAAACGCATTTCCCACAATCCCTCACTGCAGCGAATGCAGAGAGAGAACAGCTGCAGTTCAGATCTTTCAAGCAAAAACACAAAAACTCACTCACATGTGAGAAATAACAGAAAGTCCATTCACACGACTGTGAGACCCGAGAGAACAGACTAGACCCTCACTGAGCCAAAACCTGACATTTATATCACTGATTTCTACAGTGTCAAATAGCTTTCCCTCAAAATAGGTCTTAAATATGGAAGACAAGAAAAATGATGCTAAAGAATCTCTTTTTTTATCCTGGCATTGCAATCTTTGACCATAATTTACACGGAGCTAATGAAGAGCAGATGAAGTCACTGCTAAAGAATGTTTTCTAGAGAGAGGAAGAGCTGCTTGAGCGAGACACACATCCTCTGAAGAGCTTTTGAGTAGTCGAGCCAAACCTTTGCTACCCGACGCCTTTTACATAAAATTGCAAATTGAAGTTAATATTTCAATAATTAAATTTAACACGCATGCTTACAGATCTCTGATGCTAATATAGACATTACTTTTTTTGTAAGTCATATTTAAAGTCACTAAATTTGATTATGAACAATTCAATCTGTGCTATAAAGCAGCTCTACAGAAAACAAGTGTGAACGTGTCAATGTTGATTCAATTCAGATCAATAACATTGTAGATGTTATATATTGTAGATGCAAAGTTTGTCATTCAACACAATTCAGTTCAACTTTTGTTCTCATCCGATCATGTCAGTCCAGTTAAATAGATATTACTAAATATTAATTGTCCTTTAAACCATTGAGTATGCATGGTTTTTTGATGTTTTAGTTAGTGTTTTTGTATTTAATTTATATTTTATATTGTTGTGAGTTAATTATTAGCTTTTCATCCACCGTCACATTTCGTTTTTAAAGCACTTTATACAGTATAATACAGATTGCTTCAAAACAGCTTCACATTACTGAAAAGGAAAATATCAGTGCTATTGTTGCACAATTAATTAATTATGAAGCTAATTCAGCTGTAAAGCAGCTCTACAGAACGTGTCAATATTCAGCTCAGTTCTGTCTGAATTCAATTCCTCCTTTATTGTGCATTTGTGGGATTTTTTGTGTCCAACAGGTGAAATTGGTGCTTTTCTCAACAACACACTTGATTTGAGAAATCATTTATGTCTGTAACACTAACAGGTTTAATCACATCCTCAAAGTATATGAAAACACCTAGTATGTGCAAGAGAAATAGATGTTTGACTTCACAAACACCACTAATTATTGATAAACAGTTCAACCACTAACAGAAATACCACACAAGCTTCAATCAATATTGACATGCATTGAAAAGCCACGGTTTTCCAGTGAGAGAAGCATGTGTTTACCTTAGTCGATTAGAGAGGCCCTCTCCAAACACACTTCTGCTTTACTTGGCCTCCCATTGGCTGCTCATGAGCGTTTCACACACACGATGGTATGTGGAGGAGATCATGAAGAGGAAAAGGGAACGTTTGAAGAGAAAACGCCAATTTCAGAAAGGTTTCACCATTTGAGCCGATTCACCACACTTACTCATGCATGTATAGTGTGACTCGTCCAGTGACTGCAGCGTTTGAGGAAGTGAGAGTCCGATGGTCATTTTGTGCAAGTCTTTTCCTCCTTCCTTTTTAACACACACAGTCAAGTCAAGGGTGAGACCAAGCTCAGCTCTCTGTGTGCCCACAAGCACCAAAATATGATGTTCACAGCAGTGTTTTACTGTTAACTAAAGCCAAAACGTGTGTGTTCACCAAAATAAAAAAATATTAGATTAAAAAAAACTTAAACTAAACAAAAATTAGAAATGTTGCAACTTAAATATCTGAAAGTTGCAGTTCTAAAATTCCTAACTGAAATAAAAATAAAACTATTTAGAAATCTATTTTTGTTTATATTGTAAGTCCCCAACTGTTAGTCGCTTTGGATAAAAGTGTCTGCTAAATGAATAAATGTAAAATGTAATTGTAAAACACAAATACTACTAAAAATGACTAGAGCACATAACAAAATGACTAAAAACTAAACTGAAATTAAAATGAAAACTGAAAATATAAAAATAAGTTAACTGAAAACAGCAATTAAAATTACGATAGAATGACAGACAGAAGCAGGGATGCAAACTCGTCAGGAGTGAAAAAAGTGACAAACTAAACTCCCCAAACAAGTTAATTCACAGCTTTAATTAATAATAATTTCACACTCAAACTGCTTTATAGGGAGAAAATATTACACACTGCAAAAAATGCTTTTCTTACATGTTTTGTCTTGTTTCCAGTCCAAATATCTAATAATTCTTAAATCAAATATTTTTTTTTTTCTGAAAAAAATAAGGCAAGTCAAAATAATCTTGTTATCGGTTTGAAATAAGATTATTTTTCTTACCCCATTTGCAGATTATTTTGCTTGTTTTAAGGAAAAACTCAATTTAGACTAATTTGTTTCTGAAAACAAGACAATAATTTTTACTAGTCTAGAAAATGCTTCTTGATTTAAGAATTTTTAGATATATTTTTTGCAGTGCACCATTCAAGGATAAACCCCTTTATATGATTAAAAGATGTTTGAGAGACAACTACGGTCTACAACCAACAAGGATTGTTGTCAAGATATTACATGAGCTTAGTCAGGGGAAATAAACCACTGTAAGTCTTCATTTCAGCACTCGAATCTTTGAAGCAGCTGACGGGCTAAACGTGAGGTGTTTCTCCGTCTTGAAACCGGCTGTTACAGGCTGACACCTAGCTATGGCTTAGCGCTGCCTTCACTTGAGCTGAGTGATACTAATATTACTATACATTGAACGGTATGCTTTACTTGTAGGTCGAACCGTTCTCAAATCGACTTCATGTCAGAGTAATAGCTTACTGATATGTGAGACAAATGTTAAGGTCGAGACTGAGGAGCATTTTTGCAAAGGGTAGGGAACTAATGGAGTGATAACATAACTTACAATCTTCATAGCTATCGTAACAGCAGCCTCACGCAAAACAACGCGCGGTAATCACCATTTAAACTGGAACACCATAATTTACAGCAGATACAAATGCATTCCATCTGAACTATGGACAGTTGCCTGCAGCGTCTAAAAGTTAGGCTTCAGGAGTGAGATTGGTTGAATGAGGGAAGGAACATTAAGGTAAGCCAATCAGAGGCAGAGTAGGGCGGGTCCATTCCTTTGCCAACAGGGGAAAAACCCTACAGGTGACGGGACACAGGTGACTCGCAGACTACGATTACAACTTCACGTGAATGACCTATTTCAAGGTGAAAACGGTAAATTTTGCCGAAAGCTGACAAGTTTGCACCCCTGTAGAACGATAGACAGACAGACAGACAGATGATAAACAAAAGACAAACAGACAGATAGAGATTGAAGCATAAATCTGTATGTTAATAAATTATACCAAATTAAAAACTTAAATTGACAGCTCTACTAATGAATCATCCACTTCTCAAAGATCAGGATCATTTTCTGGTCTACTTTAAGGACTCGTGCACAGGGGAATTTGACAAAAGAAACCCTCCGTACTTAAATTTAGCAGCTGCACTTCTGCTGAAGTTCTGGCAAAAGTCTCGACGCACTTCCTGTTCGTTCACAGAAGACACAAACAGCTGAAAATCACTTGACACACACACACTCTAAACCAACTGTTTGAACATAAACAGCTTTGAACATCAACAAATCTGATGACAAAAGAAAACAAGAACCATGAAACTTAAAAAAAAAAATCATAATAACACATTGTAATAGAAATAGTTCTCCCAAAAAGGACAATTCTGTCATCACTCACCCTCATGTTGTCCCAAACCCATATGTTTTACATAAATGATGTCAAACAACATTTTCAGCAAGAATTAGACCTTTTTTGCTTTCAAAATATGGAAAAGCGTGAACTTCTGATAAATATCTCATTCTGTGTTTCACAACAAGGAAAGACATACACGTTTGGAACAAGGCGAGGGTGAGTAAATAAATAATGACAGTATTTTCATTTCTGGATTAACTTTTCTTTAAAACTCTTTCATGCACTAGATGCCGTTCCACATTGAAAAACAGATAAAGATGCTCAAACTGGCCTTAACACCTGAATCATGGATGTAAAAACAGAATAGTGACAGATTGACAACACAGATGCACCCATCTAAGTAGCTTCATACTGACTAATCATGATGCCTGTCTTCCCTAATCTCTGCCATGCCAATTAGCTGCATGCCAACTGCTAATAAACGCTTGCAAAGCTGTCCTGTAAGTATTTTACTACATATAGATAGATTGTGACAAGGCAGAATTTCTGGACTAAATCTCAATGTTTGCTGGAGTTACTCTCCACATCAAGTTTCACGTTTCTCCATGAGCTGCCTTGCCTGTGGGCACCAACAATATTATGTCTGAAAGCCAGATCTGAATTGCAAAGGGCTGTTATGACTGGAAAGGTTGGTTAAACTCAGTGAAAACTTATCTAACCTTCTGATGGATGTCTAAAAATAATTAAACCGCTAAACCACCAGATGCTCCGTCCTCATGTATTCTGACACTGTTTGCTGAGCTTTGATGTGGGAAGAGATTGCAGCGAAAGGAAAAAGGAAAGTACTGCATTCCCAAAGATCATATTACACATTAGAAATAAAAAAAATACTGTGGTGGCAGAGTGATGATGACAGCATGGGATTTTGAATACATGGTACTTAATCAAACAGCAATAATTTGGACAAAAACAAGGTAACATTATCATAGGACATTGATATACACAATGGTGCTTAATGACTACCATATTTACCATGGTATTCACATGCTACTTAATGCTATTGTAAAGAATACCATGGTACTTACATCATATCATGTCCAATATAACATAGTAACATCATGATACCTTTAACAGGCCTACTTTTTTGTTAGAGTCTCAATTTATTAGGGTATATGGTACAAACATGAAATTAGATGACTTTTTAGCAAATATACCCCCGGTTTCACAGACAAGGCTTAAACCTAGTCCTAAAAATAAACTTGCACTGACTGATCTTAAAATATATCAGTGCCTTTGTTTTGTCTCAAGGTGCACCCCATTAATGTTTTTTTTAAGCATGTTTATAAAAATTACTGAAATGTCCTAATTGAACTATGGCCTAATCCTGGCTTAGTCTAAACCCTGTCTGTGAAACCAGGCCATACTAAAAAAGGCTTTCAAGCCATTTTCTCTCAGAAATTGCAAGTAAATTTCACACATAATTGCAATTAGTATTTTCTTGAAAAACTTACTCCAATAAACTTCGAAAAGTCATTTTTACAGTAACGTATACTAAACTATTTTCATGCAATGCCAAGCTACATCAAGGAATAGACTACTATGGTATTCACAAGCTAAGCAACTTTAAAGAATACCATGGTACAACCGTCAATAAACAGTACTTATCATGTCCAATAAAACACAGTAATACCGTGGTATCTTGATAATTCATTGCTAGTGTTTCAATTTATGACAGCACTAAAATCTATCAACAGACCAACCATGCAGTGATAAGTGATGATATTCTCTTACCTGTCCTCACAGCAGTGCACCGGTGACACGTGGAGTCGGTGGCAGATTTTGAGTTGTTTTCCACCCTGATCATTCCTGCGAACATCATGACTGTTTAAAACCCCCTAAATCCACTCAAATATAGTTCTCCGATGCACCGAACGCCGTTCACTTTCCTTCAGAAATATGCATTGTTAGTTTCCACTTTCCACTTAACAGTCCGCAGATAGCTGGGTTGTCAGATATGATCTTAATCGACGTTTGAATAAAACAGATCCAACTCTGCGACGAGAAGGGCGAGTTTCCTGTGAGAGGGAAACAATGTCGGAAAACCCGAAGAAAGCTCGCGCTTGCGCTGTTTATTTCAGAGAAAATATTTCTAAGATCTTAGTTTTATTTCCGTTATCCTCTGGGAAATGAAGCCACAGCACAGGGTTGTCAGAAAGCAGACGAGAGCCGGATCACACGCACTTTGTCCCGTTATGTGTCGAGAGGAGTTTCTGTGACGTCTGCTGGAATTTGACTCTGATTCACACCAAAGCAAAACTCCCATCAACTTCATCCACTGCACCACGGACTTGGACACTTATCCCACTTATCTTAAAGTGTCTGAAAGTCAAGCCAAAATATCAAACCAAGTGCCATTTATTGTAAAGATGCACAAACAAAACATTTCACAAAACAGAAGTTTCTTAGGTTTGAAATGATTAAGCTGAAGTGTTGAAAATGAAATCTGAAATGCACCTGTGGTTGCTTTGCTAGGACACCCATATGTGAACATGAAGAGAACTGACTTCATTTATCCACCAAAACACCAGCCAATCAAAGACATTGAGCTAAAATAATTAAGAAAAGTAAAAAAGACACATCCTGCAGCAATTGAAACACACAGATACAGATACTATATTAATAATAATAATATTAATTTGTAAACCAATTTAAGAAAAACATGATACAAAAATATTATAAAGTTGCTTAATAAAACATTTTTTTCAGCGACAATAGTAAAAATATATCTCAAAAGGCTATAGCCTATTCCCAGAACAAAATATAGGCCCTTTATGAAAGCATTATTCCAGAATGTTCAAAATGCTTACAAAACATTTCTCTGGTTATGTGAATGTTAATGACGTGTAGGACACGATGTTTGGGTAACATTTCATTTTATTATTTTTTTGCGAACATTATGGGAATGTTACATTTGAATGTTCTCTAGATGAAGGTCAAACTTCTGTACAATGTTTCAATGTTCCATAAATAATGTATAAATTAATGTAAAGACCAGATAACTTTGAACGAATGTTCTATTAATGCTACTACACTGTAAAAAGGCTTTAAGGCAGAACTCAAAAATCTGCTGAAGCTGGTTGCCTTAAAATTTTAAGTTGGCTCAACTTTTCTTTTTTTTTTTTTTTACAGTGTAGAAGAATGTTGCCACGCTCTAAAAAAATGCTGAGTTAAATACAACCCAGCACTGGGTAAAATATGAATAAACTCAGTGATTGGGTTGTTTTCCACCAACAGTTGGGTTAAATGTTTAACCCAGCCTTCTGACAGTAACCCAACCGCTGGGTTAAAGCAACCCAATCTCTGGGTTTGTCCATATGTTACCCAGCGCTGGGCATTTTTTAGAGTGAGAACACTTACCAAAGTTCTGAGAACATTTCCTTTTATCTGGGTTTTTATGTTTGTCATCATATTTTAAGCTTCAAAGCCGATTTTAGCACTTCTGGTTGGGTTTAACAGATGTCTGGGTTGAAGTTGGTTGGTTTTGCCTGTGCTCTTAATAAATGTAATGTATAATTTATATAAACGTTAAACTGAGAAATTTTCATTCTGTTATCGTGAAGTATAAACTGGAATAATAAACTGTCTTCAATAATCAGACACCTGATCCATTTGCCAAATGCAATCACTGCTTGAATGTGTTCCTGTTGTGTGTCTTTGTCTCGTTCAGTCGCAGGAAGCAGCAGTGAGCGGACGAACAGAGCTGCTCTTTGTGTTGTGCTCTACAGTGGAAAGTCTCATTCGAGGCCTGTGTGTATCTCATAATGGTTTAATTGAGCTAAACCACCCAGAGCGTCAGAATCAAAGTCTCTTACTGAAGCAGCTAAATCAAATTAACATCTGATCTCGTGACTTTAGGACCCAGTGTGAACAGCTGAACCAGTAAATTACAGTTCTTTTGTTGTCAATGTAAGTGAATATCTGACATATTCCAGAATACGATTATGAGGTATTTGATACTTTAACTTTTGCTGACACTTGAAAGTCAAAGAACACCAGGCTACTAGTCAAAAGTCTTTTTCTTTCTGACTTTTTCTGACTTCTTCACATTTTATAGTAATATTAAAGTAATCAAAACTATGAAATAACATGGTTCATGACAACGGTTTTATATTTACATTATCTATATTCCAGCTCAAGAGTTTATTTTCTTCCAAACATCATCCTGGCTTGAGACCTGAACACATTTCTTATATTGACCCATAATATCTGAATACCTGCATGATTGATCTTTAAAGGAATAGTTCACCCCAAAATGAAAATTGTCATCATTTACTCACCCTCCTGACGTAGAAGAAGATATGTTGAAAAATGCTGGTAATCAAACAGTTGACGGTCCCCATTGACTTCCATAGTATTTCTTTCCCTACTATGGAAGTAAATTCCTTTCAGAAGTGAATGCTTGTAGTCGTGCCCTGCAGTGGCTTGAATTAGTCACTATGTGTCAGTATTGTACAACTTCACGCAAAATCTCGAGCTCTCATAGGGGAGTTGTTTGAAACGGTGTTTAGAGAGAATACAGTAAAGACTGAGAATATTACAAGTGATCAACTATGCAAAAAAACTGTATGATTTTTTTAAAATAAATTATCTTATTCATTTATGCCCACTCATAGCAGGGGCGCATGCATATATATATATATATTATTGAGTACATATACAATAAATGAACATACTTTCCAGAACAATTAACTAAAACTGTTTTTTATTGGTCTTATGAAGTTTTGTCATTTGTTGACATAGTGAATTGGTGGGTTTTGGTTAAATGTGAGCCTAAATCATCACAATTAAAAAAACCAAAGACTTAAACTACTTCAGTCTGTGTGCATTGAATACACGAGTTTCACAATTTGAGTTGAATTACTGAAATAAATGAACTTTTCCATGACATTCTAATTTATTGAGATGCACCGGTATATATACAGTAGGCTATATAGACTAGCTATATGCGTTTCATTACGATCGAGCGGTGTTGCCATGGTTACCTCAGCCGAAGAGCACGCCGATTTTAAATTTCGACGTATTACGTAGCGCTCGCTCAGTATATAATAAATAGGCTACACACTGTAAGAAAGCCAAACGTTGGAATGAACAAGTGCTCCTCGGCTGAGGTAACCATAGCAACAGAACACCATTTGCATTCCATTTCGATGCTCGAACTGTGTTCTGTTGCTATGGTTACCTGCTCAGGCAAAGAACTCGTGATCGCTCTTGTAATGGCACTTCAACTAAGTTTTACGTTTTTATGTTCACATTATGTATCTTCACAAATAATATTAACCCCACAACTATTAAAGATTTTATTTCATTTTTTTTTACAGAATAATCACCGGAATCATTTTAGCATTTCGAGCAGGTTAATTTAAAAAAAAATCAAATATTTAATAAATCTTCAAAACTTTAATTGGAAATCTATTTATAGACAATATTACTTCCCATCTTTGAAAATACTTCAAATAACATTTTTAGTGGGGGAAAAAGTTTTTTCTTGATTAAAAATCAATTAATACATAAAACAGTGCAGATTGGTAAAACAATTGGGCTATTTATGAAATAACTAATCTTTTATAATATGGTCACCCTAATGTGATCTGTTGAGATGTAGCAGGGGGTCAAGTTTGTACCAAAAACAAGTTTTATTGACAGTTCTGAGGCTGTTTGATTTCAAATAATGGTAAACATGTTTATAACTTTCAGGAATATTAGACGGAACAAGATCAGTTAAACATTTTGCAATTTATATGAAATACAACAGCTCAAAACTGAAGAACTAGATGTGTTAACAACATGCAACCATTTAAACAAAGAGTCCTTAAACTAAAAATATTATGCCCAGTTTGCAAAGTCCAACATGCAAAGGAAAGGACATAGGGTCGCATCTCGGTATCTCACGCCATCGGCTCATCCCGGTCCAAATGCGTCGCCGCCCTGCTGGTGAACACATCGGCCAGCATGTGTTTGGGAATCTCGGATCCACGCACACGCAGGGTGTAGCACGCGTCCTCCACCTTCCCCAGGCTCTGCCGCAGCGTGTGCAGTTTCTTAGACACCTCGTAGGGTCCCGTGTTGCCGATGTAGGAGAAACCATCGTGGATTTCCCGCAGGAAGCCGCTGAGCTGGAAGGGTGTGTCTATGTCGCCGTTGCCCACGCTGCTTATGCACATGCGCATCAGCTCGCCCGTCAGGTCCGCGATGCCCAGCAGGTAGTCGGTCGGCGTTATCTGGAAGGTCAATACGCTCGGGCCGGTCCATGCAACCTCACTTTCACCCTTCAGAGAAAGAGACAAGCAAACATAGAGTTTATACTGCCAAAAATGGCTTCTGGATCATTACTTTTTATTCTAACTAATAAATGAATGGCTGATCAATCTGGTAGTGACTAGGGATGCACGATTAATCAAAATTAAATTGCGATTAGGTGTATGAAGCACAGTTCTGTGATTAGTAGTAAATATCTATCCGAAGGCCAGAGGACGCTCCTCACGCTGAAACTTCAAATATGCCCCGCAGAAGAAAGGTAATGCTTGTTGAGTTTTTCATTATAATAAAGTATATTTATAATGCAATGCTAAGTGAGTTTGGAATAAAAACATGTTATTAAATGTGGCATTTCGTGGGACAAGAGTTTCATAAATGCTTCTCATGCATGTTATAAATGACTCAAACTCGCTGGGTAAAGGCTCGATGGTATACAGAAGCGGGTTCAGATGGAGCACATCCTGGAACGACGTGCATTACCTTTCTTCTGCAGGACTTATGTGGAGTTTCAGCACGAGAGCGTCCTCTGCCCTTCGGATGGAGATTTACTACTGATCACAGAATCATTCTTCATTGAAAAATACGCATAAAAAAATCACATTCGATTAATTGTGCAGCTCCAGTAGTACCAGTGACCCTAATCTTCAGTATGACCAATAGAGAGCTGCAGCGATTATGTATTTTTGTAGTTCTGGTCACGTTGGAAAGATCACATTTACGAGTTCAACACACATGAACACAAAGTTGTAATTAAGAGTGGGAAATTTTGGGGAAATCTTTAAGCCCAGAGTTTCCGAGTTGAGGGCGTCAATAACAGGGTTTCTGCAGGTTTTATGAAGGTAATTTAAGACTTTTATGACCTTTTTAAGACCAAGGAAGGAATAAATAGAATGGAACACAATATTATGACTTCAAAGTTTGAAGATATAACTTTCAACAGATGTCCGTTACATTTTAATTCATTTTACATGAAGAAAAAAAACTTGCTAAAACTGCAAAAAAGTGGTGCACTTCCTCTGTATTTGTCTCGTTTTCCAGCGCAAATGTCCAAGATTATTAAATCAAGATGTATTTACTTGAACAGAAAATGACATTGTGAAACTGATCAAAATGGAGTGTTTATGATTAAAACATGAACAAATATCTGCCCGTAGGCTCAGAAAAATCAACTTAATTCAAAGGGGAAAAAAGTTAATACCTCACTAGCAGACATTTGTTCTTGTTTTAAGCATAAACTCATTTAATTTTTTTCCATTTCACAGAAAACAGGACTTCATGTGTTCAACTTGACAAAAATAAGACAAATACTGAGGGATATTTATTTTTTGCAGTGCATTTTACATTTAATAACATGACTTTGTGAAAAAGAGAAAATATCCAGTGAGCGGCAGTTGTGTGACGAAAATGCCTTGTTGATGTCAGAGGTCAGAGGAGAATGGGCAGACTGGTTAGAGATGATAGAAAGACAACAGTAACTCAAATAACCACTCGTTACAACCAAGGTATGCAGAATACCATCTCTGAACACACAACACGTCGAACCCTGAAGCAGATGGGCTACAGCAGCAGAAGACCACACCGGGTGCCGCTCCTGTCAGCTAAGAACAGGAAACGGAGGCTACAATTCACACAGGCTCACCAAAATTGGACAATAGAAGATTGGAAAAACGTTGCCTGGTCTGATGAGTCTCGATTTCTGCTGCAACATTCAGATGGTAGGGTCAGAATTTGGTGTAAAGAACATGAAAGCATGGATCCATCCTGCCTTGTCTCAACGGTTCAGGCTGGTGGTGGTGGTGTAATGGTGTGGGGGATATTTTCTTGGCACACTTTGGGCCCCTTAGAACCAATTGAGCATCGCTTAAACGCCACAGCCTACCTGAGTATTGTTGCTGACCATGTCCATCCCTTTATGACTACAGTGTACCCATCTTCTGATGCTACTTCCAGCAGGATAATGCACCATGTCACAAAGCTCAAATCATCTCAGACTGGTTTCTTGAACATGACAATGAGTTCACTTTACTCAAATGGCCTCCACAGTCACCAGATCTCAATCCAATAGAGCACCTTTGGGATGTGGTGGAACGGGAGATTCGCATCATGGACGTGCAGCCGACAAATCTGCAGCAACTGCGTGATGCTATCATGTCAATATGGACCACAATCTCTGAGGAATGTTTCCAACACCTTGTTGAATCAATGCCACGAAGAATTAAGGCAGTTCTGAAGACAAATGGGGGTCCAACCCGGTATTAGCAAGGTGTACCTAACAAAGTGGTCCGTGAGTGTGTGTGAAATACATGTAAAAATAGACCATAAAAACACCAAAATAGACCACAGACAACCTAAAGCCCATTCCAAAAAAAACAAAAAAAGCATTGACTTTGAGACGGTGGAACTAAGTGCTAAAATGCAAACTTGTTTTTGGCCTACAAAAATACATCAACCCCACTTTATTCAAGAGTTTATTCACAAACAAAACGGCTAGAAAACTAAGAAATCAATGGCCACACATTTTCACTCAAACTGGTCCAATGCGTATAAAAATATCTCAATTACAGAGAGATGTGCAAAGCAGGCAGCCACCACTGCTTTCTAAAAATAGCAGCAAAAGATGGAGTGATTGTCAGCAATCTGATAAACCTGGTGAAAGTGCTCTCAGGAACGTAGCCTGTCTGTTTTGGCAAGACAACATCAAGGAGGCCGTGTTTATATTAAGACCAATGCATAATGCTGGCTTTAGGGTTCATTATCGTACCTTATTTTCTCTCATGAAGACCAGACGAGCGTTGATTTCCTCCAGGCTGATCAGTGTACGATGTCTGATGAAGTGATGGAAGGACACGGCCTCAACATACTCCTGAATGCCTGGAGATAAAACAAGGACACTCTCTCCATTATCATGCTTCAGCCGTGTGATAGTTCTCAAAGCTTTCATTCTGATCTAAATCAAATCATACGAGACCCACGATCTGAAGCATCAATCTGAGTAATGATTTGCGAACCATCATTGCACATCAGATTCAATTTGCGAAATGATTCGCAAACCCGCTTCGAAGTTCTGACTGAAATCAAATGATACAAGATCTGATTGGAGCGCTTCAAATCAGTGAATCATTTTGTGACACAATAGTTAAAAAACCTCTGTTTCAACCATCACTATAAACAGGGGTGCCGTAAGGGGGGGGGGGGGGGGGTTTAGGACGATTCCAAGGGCCAGGCGTTAGAGGAGGCCCCCCGAGGGGGGAACGCGATTTCAAATGAGGGAGACCCGAGTTTCCGAGTTGAGGGCGACAATAACAGGGTTTCTGCAGGTTTTATGAAGGTAATTTAAGACATTTTTAAGACCAAGTAAGGAATAAATTGAACGGAACACAATATGTTTTATTACTTCAAAGTGTGAAGATACAACTTTCAACAGATCTCCGTTACATTTAAATTCATTTTACATGAAAAATAAAAAATAAAAACTTGCTAAAACTGCAAAAAAGTGGTGCACTTCCTCTGTATTTGTCTCGTTTTCCAGCGCTCAGAAAACAGGACTTCATGTGTTCAACTTGACACCCTGAGTCAGCCTTTTTTAAATCATTATAAGCGATGTCAAAATTCAAAAATGAATGGCTCTTTTGATCTGGTTTCTGCTGGCGAATCGCTTGAACTGATTGATCAAGTTTGAATCAATGGGAGCGGTTCAAGCGTAAATGACTCACTCAATTTGGTCTGTTTCTTTGCTTTTCGCGTCTTCTTCAGTCATGTTTACATGACACTGTCAGCACTACTACTGCCTCAGCTCTCTAGTTTTATTACATTCACTGAAATAAAAGAATACAATTTTATCTTTACAAATAAAAGATCAATAATTCAATTCAAAAGATAACATCCAACACAAATCTACGAACATATTCAGGTGAGGAACCGGTTTAATGCCAATTAGTAAAACACTCAAAATACATGTTAGATGGAAACATTGTGCTTTATGATGGAGTTTGTAGCTTAATTCACTAGATTTTAAATAGTTTGAGCTGCAGTTCAGTTCAATAGGAAATCAGTTGAATGCATTCAGTCTCTCGTAGCATTGAAGTGAATGTTCAATTTATCAGTATATATTGTAATAAATATTTGAGAGATTGTTGTATCTGGTTGCTAGGGAAAATTTAGTAGTGGTTGAACTTTGGTGCATAGCGTCCCTACTAAATTCTACGCCCTTGGCCAATATTGGCGTTTTTTCCTCTCTCTCCAAAAAAAATAAATAAATAAAAAAATAAAAACTTTCATAAGCAACAAATGCATTTATAGAATTAGTTTTTTTTTTGCCATTCAAACGGTCTCAGTCAGATGATGTTAAACTGACTAAACTGTATTTGTGTCCAGCTCTTGTATAAACATCAGGCCAATAATGACAGGACGGAAGACTTTGTGATTAAGCTTTACTTTTGGAGTGGCAATTAACATCAAAGACCTTCTTATCTGTCGCTCCCCGCTCACAGTTCTACATGCAGTGTGACGATGTTCAACATAAAAATTCAAACAAAATCTCAGCCCAGAACTCAAGGGCTCTTTATGATGCTGAGCATGTGAAAGAGAGCAGGGTTCCCACAAACACTCCACGCACAGGAGGTTTTGTTGTCTCTCTCAGGCTCAGCAGGAAGAGAGATAACATTATCGAGCATGAGATTGGAGACTCCCTCTGCAAGACATTTCTTTGGAGGTTAATTTGTCAGAACGGTCACCTTACTGCATGTAAACACGCTGAGGCTACTAGTCAAAACCACCAACTCCAGCTACATTTACAACTGTTAGAACGGCTGACTCTTTTTCTTTTACTTTAATTTTTCTGGGAGGAAAATCATATATATAATTAATAAATATATAATTAATAAAACATGTATTTAATATAAAATATATACACAAAAATAAATAAATATACACAAAAATAAATATATACACAATAAATAATTATATTATATATAATAAACCAGTGTTATTGAAATATTTAAATGTACTTTATTGTCCCAAATAGGGATGATTTATATTTTTGATAAAACCTAAAAAAAACAACAACAAAAAAACACAAAAAAAAACAAAATAAAACTACTAAAACTTTAACCTAAAATATTAATAAAAATTACAATAGTATCTCAATGACACTAAAATATCACTATTATAAGTGATCATACTTTTTTTGAAAGATAAATGCATTTTTCACATAATGCCATCTTAGTTTAGAAAGCTGCACAAACAGTGGAATAAATGCATTTTTAGAAAAACAACAACATGTTATTCTGTTAATCCTCCAAGCAGATTCAGATAATAAAATTATAGATTAATCACTAATATAAGTTAACAGCCAAAAATTGACAAACTAAGACAAAAACGCACAAACAAACACAGAATAAATGTAAACAGCTTGATAAGAACTTTCTATTCAAAATCTTGTTAAAACTGAATATTCACAAATATTTTATCATGTCTGAGATGGGCTCGGGGCAATATTTGGTGCAAGAGGACATGATTAACAGGCGGAGACTGACATACAGTAATGTAGCCCAAACAAGACCAGGACCCAAACTACTAATCTACCTCTGGCCGACTACACAGATGAGACCAGCCTGCATCTTCATCTCGAACAGTCTAGAGTTAAATGCTCAATGCCTTTTGTAACATTATACATTGTCCATCTCTGTCCCCGGATCAGATGCTGATGAATTGTGCCAGTGTGAAACAGATAATTGGGCATTCAGTGAGCCAAACACAGTGTTTGTGTGAATAGGAGTGACAGTCGAAAGGCTGTGCAATAGAGACGTTTGGTGCCAAGCATGAAAGAAAAGAGCAGATTCTAATACGGGTGAAGCATTATCTTCTTTTCTATCAGGAACAGCCTGTAGAAATCACTCCTCGGTTACTGCTCAGCAATGCCACTGGGCTTCAGATGATAAACAAACTGTGTGTTTGTCTGCGATGAACCGGGAAACTCTTCATGCAAACATGCTGTCATCACCTTTTGTGGCTTAAATACAAAAATAAACATTTTCTATTGTAGAAAATATAAGGGAATGATTTAATGCGGCCTCCTGTGATGCTACTGATTTAGTCAAGTTCCAAAGTCATAATTATTAATTATTTCATTATTTTGGGGGGAGAATTTTTTTGTTTAGTTTTTTTTTGGATTGAGGGATGACAACCCAATTCACATAAAATATAACCATTCAAAAGTTTGGGATTGGTAAGACTTATTTATTTTTATTTTTTTTTAAGTAAGTTTTTTTTTATAAATCATTCTAATTGCTGCAAGAAACATTTCTGATTATCAATTTTTTTTTTTTAACCTGTGATATTTTTTTCTGAATACTTTGACGAATAAAACGTTTAGAAAAACAGCATTTATTTAAAACAGATTTTGAAAAAAAAAAAAAAAAAAAAACTACCGTTCAAAAGATACTTTTTTTTCTTTTTTTGGAAAGAACTGAATACTTCGTCAGCATATTTGCTAAATTGATTTAAAGAAAGTGATAGCAAAGACTTCTATTTTGAATAAATGCTGTTCTTTATATATTTTTGTTCAAATAATCCAAAGATTTTTTTTTTTTTTTTTTTAATTACAATACAATTAATTAAAAATAATAAATGGCAAAAAAATTAATTTGAAAAAAATGGCACAAAGAAAAAAAAAAGAAAAAAAAAAAAAAGAAAACATGCATGAACAAAAGAAAAATGTGAATAGGAAAAAAAATTAATTTTAAATCCTAACAAAAATTTAGTTTAATGTTACTACAGCAAAAATAAAGAGCAAATGTGCTTTAGGTGCATAATTGATGCTTTATCTACGGGAAATGGAAAATGCTCACTAAACTGTACAATCAACATTGACAAATAAAATTGAATTTTGAGCAATGCCACTATTTTTTTCCACTATTAATCTTAAATCAATGCATAAAGTCAACCACTAGTGATTACGGCATTTATTGCAGCATTTATGTGCACTCATCTTATAAATAAGATCATTCTGACAGCTTAAAGTAAGCAACTATTCAATGAATAAACCCTTCTGATTAAGGTCACCTTACTATTACTGTTTATGCACCAATGCTTCTTGCGTTAAAAATCTTCAGCTACCTCTTGACCAGCACAAACTTGATGTTAATCAGATCACCGTATGAGTGGCAATTACTGTCAAACCGAGTAACTTTAATGGCTTCTGCACGAACACAAGCTCGTGAAACGCTTTATCAACGCTTGAGCCTGAGGGTCACAGCCCAATAAAGCTCTTCAAATGCAAAGAAAAATAGAAAGCTAATTGGCAGGATCTGATTTCGGTCACGTCTCAAGTAAGACCCCGATGATTTCTCTGCGAGCATAATCTAAAAATGACTTCCCCTCCCCGCTAGATAACCGCAGAATTTGGTAGGTCCCCTCCCTGCCTTATCCACGCTTTCCTCAGAAGTTTGCAGACGTTGTGTCTGCCCCCTCTTCTCTTAGAAAGACAGAAATAATAAAGGCTGGAAAAGCACAGTGACCTTGGAACATTAAGCAACTTGAGTTATTTAGTGAAGATCAACTGCACAAGCTTGTGCACAACGGGCCAAAAGTCTTCAAATACAACACTGTGCATGCAACAATAAGATTACGACACTGAAGCCATAAGATTTTGAGAATAAAGTCAATTATGACAGTAAAGTCGTAGCAATATGAGATCATATATTTTAGAATAAAGTCAAAATTCTGTGAATAAAGTCATAATATTTTTAGAAAAAAAGTCAATTTTTAGAAGCAATAAGAGATTAAAGTTGTAATATTTTTAGAATAAAGTTAAATTATGGGCATAATAAGTTTAAAGTTGTAAATAATATAAAAATATATTTAAAAATTTGTGAAAAAATAAAAGTTTAAAAAAAAGTTTAAAAATGTATAAAATCAGAAAATAAATTAAGGGGGGGGGGGTTAATTTTATTACAAATTAATCATTTATTTTATTAAGTCGTTTATCATTTATTTATTTTCCTATTATCACATTTATTCATTAATATATTTATTCATATTTAATTTATGCAGGTTTGGTCCTCCATAGACTGTATGCAATAGGAGGTTGAATAATTGCTGTAAATGTACAAACAATCATGTCACACCCAGTGAATTATTACGAAAGCAATTCGAATCTCTGGAAGTTTCAAGCACTGTATCTAAAATCCAAGCACTTTTTAAACCTTTAAATAATACACTGAAATTCAAGCATTTTCAAGGATTTCCAGAACCTGTACAAACCCTGTATTCAGGATAAGACCAGACTATAATACGTATATATAACATACCTGGTGTAAACGCTCTGTGAAACTGGTGTAAATCTTCTCCTTTCAGTTCTTCTGCTATCCATCCGATCTTCTGCTTCACACCATCCAGTTTCACATCGGCCTCGGTCAGGATCTCCTCAACATCTGGAACACTGAAAAACACTTGTGCTTGCTTGCATTCATTTAGCAGATGCCTTTATCCCTTGACATTAAAGCAGGAACAACTCTATGTATCTTGCATTTGGGGGAAAAAAATGGTGTAGGAAACGATTTTCACTCAAAAACTGCTCGTAAATTGCACAAAACATTGATTTAAACGTGAAATTTTGAAGCAGAAAGGCAGAAACAGTATGTTCTTGTAAAGCGTACTCAACTATTATATATATAATTTTTTTTTTTTTCAGTTTTCATACCCAAATTTGGACACCTCTACACACACACACACACACACACATACAGTGGGGCAAATAAGTATTTGATACACTGCCGATTTTTGAAGTTTCCCCACTTACAAAGAATGGAGAGATCTGTATTTTCATCGTAGGTACACCTCAACTGTGAGAAACAGAATTAAAAAGAATCCAGAAAATCACATTGTATGATTTTTAAATAATTAATTTCAATTTTATTGCATGAAATAAGTATTTGATACAATAGACAAATAGAACTTAATATTTGGTACAGAAACCTGTGTTTACAATTACAGAGGTCAGACGTTTCCTGTAGTTCTTGACCAGGTTTGCACTCACTGCAGCAGGGATTTTGGTCCACTCCTCCATACAGGTCTTCTCCAGATCTTTCAGGTTTTGGGGCTGTCGCTGGGCAACACGGAGTTACAGCTCCCTCCATAGATTTTCTATTGGGTTCAGGTCTGGAGGCTGGCTAGGCCACTCCAGGACCTTGAAATGCTTCTTACAGAGCCACTCCTTAGTTGCCCTTGCTGTGTGTTTGGGGTCATTGTCATGCTTGAAGACCCAGCCACAACCCATCTTCAATGCTCTTACTCAGGGAAGGAGGTTCCATCCATCCTCCCCTCAATACGGTGCAGTCGTCCTGTCCTCTTTGCAGAAAAGCACCCCAAAGCATGATGTTTCCACCCCCATGCTTCACGGTTGGGATGGTGTTCTTGGGATTGTACTCATCCTTCTTCCTCCAAACACGGCGAGTGGAGTTTATACCAAAAAGTTCTATTCTGGTCTCATCTACAATTTGCATATCGCAGAAACCGTTCCACAGACGATGCTATTGCCTTCACCCTGCACACTGCTCTCTCCCACCTGGAAAATAAGAACACCTATGTGAGAATGCTGTTTGTGGACTACAGCTCAGCATTCAATACCATAGTGCCTGCCACACTGGTTGAGAAGCTCCAGACTCTGGGACTAAACGGATCTCTGTGCAGCTGGATCCTGGACTTCCTGACAGGCAGATGTCAGGTGGTCAGAATGGGCAACAACACTTCATCCCCGCTGACCCTCAACACTGGTGCTCCTCAGGGCTGCGTCCTCAGCCCACTCCTGTACTCCCTGTACACACACGACTGTACAGCAACACACAGCTCCAACGTCATCGTCAAATTTGCTGACGACACAACGGTGATAGGCCTGATCACTGACAACGATGAGACGGCCTACAGAGAGGAGGTGAGAACCCTGACTAAATGGTGTCAAGAGAACCACCTCTCACTCAACATCGAGAAGACCAAGGAGCTGGTGGTGGACTTCAGGAGACAGAGCAGAGAACACACACCCATCACCATCGACATGACACCTGTGGAGCGAGTAAACAGCTTCAAATTCCTCGGTGTTCACATCACTGAGGATCTCACATGGTCCGCTCACACAGATGCAGTGCTGAAGAAGACACACCAACGCCTCTTCTTCCTGAGACGGCTGAGGAAGTTTGGAATGAACCCCAGCATCCTCAGATCATTCTACACCTGCACTGTGGAGAGCATCCTGACAGGCTGCATCACCGCCTGGTTTGGAAACAGCACTGCTGGCAACCGCAAAGCTCTGCAAAGGGTCGTGCGAACTGCCCGTCACATTGTTGGAGGTGAGCTTCCCTCCCTCCAGGACATCTACACCAGGCGGTGTATAAAGAAAGCCCGGAGGATCATCAGTGACTCCAGCCACCCGTCCCACAGACTGCTCTCTCTGCTGCCCTCAGGAAGACGTCTCCGCAGCATCCGATCCCGCACTAGCCGACTGAGGGATAGCTTTTTTCCTCAGGCTATCAGGCTAATGAACAGTCAAAACTAATATACCTACAGCATAATCCCACCTTACAGTATACGCACTGCACTTTAATCCCATACAGTTCAAACTGGACTACCAGTACACTACTGCACAAATACAACAATCTTTTTGCCAGCACCGGATACCATCCAATGCACATCCATGACATTTGCACATCCGGTTTATATATAATCTGCTGCATCTTCGCATATTACTGTGTGTATATAACGTAGAATGTGTACTACATACTGTGTATCGGTAACTGTATGTCTGTCTAATAGTACACTGTGTGTACTGAGTATATGTATGTGTATATTACACATTGTCATCTGTATAAGTCTGTACGTATGTATGGTAATGTCTATATGTAAATTGTTTTTGCAGTGTCTGGAGCACGCTCTCAAGAATTTCACTCACGAAGGCACACGTGCTGTGGTGATGTGACAATAAAAGTGATTTGATTTGATTTGATTTGATCTGACCACATGACCTTCTCCCATGCCTCCTCTGGATCATCCAGATGGTCTTTGGCAAACTTCAGACGGGCCTGGACATGTGCTGGCTTGAGCAGGGGGACCTTGCGCGCGTTGCTGGATTTTAATCCATGACGGTGTAGTGTGTTACTAACGGTAACCTTTGAGACTGTGGTTCCAGCTCTCTTCAGGTCATTGACCAGATCCTCCCGTGTAGTTCTAGTCTGATCCCTCACCTTTCTCAGGATCACTGATACTCCACGAGGTGAGATCTTGCATGGAGCCCCAGTCCGAGGGAGATTGACAGTCATCTTGAATTTCTTCCATTTTCTAATAATTGCACCAACAGTTGTTGCCTTCTCACCAAGCTGTTTGCCTATTGTCCTGTAGCCCATCCCAGCCTTGTGCAGGTCTACAATTTTGTCCCTAGTGTCCTTAGACAGCTCTTTGGTCTTGCCCATAGTGGAGAGGTTGGAGTCTGATTGATTGAGTGTGTGAACAGGTGTCTTTTATACAGGTAACGAGTTCAAACAGGTGCAATTAATACAGGTAATGAGTGGAGGATAGGAGGGCTTCTTAAAGACAAACTAACAGGTCTGTGAGAGACAGAATTCTTGCTGGTTGGTAGGTGATCAAATACTTATTTCATGCAATAAAATGGAAGTTAATTATTTAAAAATCATACAATGTGATTTTCTGGATTTTTTTTTTTTATATTCTGTCTCTCACAGTTGAGGTGTACCTACGATGAAAATTACAGATCTCTCCATTCTTTGTAAGTGTGGAAACTTGAAAAATCGGCAGTGTATCAAATACTTATTTGCCCCACTGTATGCGTGTATGTGATGTATATAAAAATCCACATGCGCGCATATATATATATATATATATATATATATATATATATATATATATATAATAAAACACACAAATTTTTTTAGGGCAAAAATATTTTTGTATTCACCCAAATACTTGAACATTAAAAATAATACAATAACAGAATAAACTTTAAAAATATTTATATATTCTATAAAATAATAAAAACAGTGTATTAATCATTTAAATGTCATGAAACTCATCCATCATTAGTATGAATTTGCATTTTATTTAAAAAAAAATATGGTTTTCTTTTAATTGAGGGCAAAATATTTTTCTAAATCACCCAAATAATTGAAAACGAACAAAATGACTGTTAAAAAAATCCTAAATAAATCGTGCATCTCACCTGGTGACTCTGTGCAGGAGGAATATGGTCCGTTTGCTCTCAATGGTGATATCTCGACTGATTTTCACCAGACGCTCGTGTTTATCATGCTTGGTGTCGAGCTCTTGCTGGAATACTGTCCGAGAAGAAAACAAAGCAGTAAATGTATCAGACTGATTCATCTGGAGCAGAACACATGACTGGCTCACCTTTGAAAGCAGCGATGACAGATGAATCCGGATTCATACAGTCCTCTGATTTATATCCAGCTTCTGTCTTTCGTTTTCTGGCACATCCATCGTCTGCGAGGAACATTAAAACATATTTATTTACATAAACAGCATAACTCGCCATCATCGCAATCTATATGAGCGTCAAATGATTTTAAATTGCGATGAAAGTCAGGCTTTACCTTCTCGTTTACTCATTTCTCTAATAAAGTCTGTTTGACAGGACACGTGTGTGCACGGATGGACCGTAAACTGCTTTTATTTGACCCGCTGGCTGTTTAAATCCAGCTGAACGCCTTCATCAATGTGTCTCTATGATGGCGCACTTCCTCAAATATAAAACCTAGAAACAACGTATTTTATAAATGCGTTCTCAATATCGTGTATTCGTTGTAAAAACGGCGTTTTGCGTATAATTTAGTTTATTTTGAACACTGGCACGCGAACGGACTTCTATTGTTTACACGGGACCTGCGCGTCTCAATTGCGTGCCGCCGCGCTGCATTTTGGGTAACGTAGTTTAGATTGGTCCATTGACTTGAGTCTTACGAGGATGTTTTGGTTCAGTAAAATCACTTTTTTAGTTTCGCCAAGGAGAAAGGGGCGAGTCAGATCAAGATTTCTATTTTTCTCCTTTTTCCCGAAGGTTAAAGAGTTTGTTTAAATGATTAATGACATTAATAATGTTCCTCAGACACATCTCAGAACATTTAGGCTATTGGAACATTTATTTTATTCATGCAAATTTTCAAAAATATATTAATTTTTTTTTTTATCCCAATCTGAATTGGCTATTGAGTTTTTGCTTAATAATATTCTAGGTTTGGCCAACTATTTTATGCACAAGTTCTGATGTTTTTAAAATTTCTCCTTATTCAAATCTTTAAATCTCATAGATACAAGTTCTTAAGTCGTGCAAACTTTTAGAGGTATGTTTTGTTGATTAAACCCCTTTTGTTTTTCTTATTTTATATTTTTTATAATTATTACTATTTATGCTTTTGCTGTGACTTGCTGGAACTGCATTAAGTTTTGTATATGAGGCATCATAAAAAATTCCAGTATAAAAGTGGTGATGTTAAAATTATTTATCTACTCAAATTTAATTTAAATAATTTAGAAAACATATTTTCATAATTGATTTTACAAAAAATAAACTTTCTTAAGATAATGGAATTTTAATACAATTTTCTCTCTCTTTCTCACACACACACACACATATGTGTGTGTGTGGTTTATGAGGACACAAATTTGTATAATGACATGGGTATGACAGAGGTATTACAATATGAAGGTGGTTTATGAGGACACTGCCTATGTCCCCGTAATTCAAAAGGCTTAAAAAACATACTAAATGGTGTTTTTTTGAAAATCTAAAAATGCACAAAGTCTCCTGTGAGGGCTAAGTTTAGGTGTAGGGTTGGTGTAGGGCAATAGCACACACAGTTTGTTCAGGATAAAAACCATTACGCCTATGGAGAGACCCCATAAACCACAAAAACCAACATGTGTGTGTGTGTGTGTGTGTGTGCGTAATACATCTTAAAGTCTTTGACACATACAGAATTATTGTGAATGAAAGCTAGTTGAGAGGTGCTTTCCTTTGATTACTGTTCCTCCCTGCAAACCTTCTCCTGAAGGATTCATTGCTTGGCAACTTGCAAAAATAGTGTGACTTGGCCATTTAGACCAGGAGTTTTAATTCTTCAGACCCCCAATCATCCTCACGCATGAGACCCCCATTCTAAAATGTAAAAATAAGCTAAATATTTTCATGTGCTAAGACCAAATTTACATAGTGCAAACATTTACTTAAACACATTTTATTAATATTTTAATAACATTTAGTTTAAATAGTTTTTTACATCAGTTTGAAAATCTTTATATAGACTAGATCTGAGAATAGTAGCTATTTATCAGATGTTTTTTACCTTATAGTGCATTTATTAGTCCATCATCTTGCCCTGTGCATGCTGCTATACCATTTACATGAAGTACATTACAAAACAATGCATTACATTACATTTATATATTTAGCAGACGCTTTTATCCAAAGCGACTAACAAATGAGGAGAACAATAGAAGCAATCAAAACCAACAAAAGAGCAATAATATGTAAGTGCAGTGACAAGTATTAGTAAGCTACACTGAAAAAAAATATTCATTGAATTTATTCTTTTTTTTTTAAGGTAAGTGGTTGCAATCAATTTATTTTAGCTAAATTTAAATAAAAAAAATTGTTGAACGGTAGTCAACTACTTATTTAAATGTAGCTCAAATAAATGTATTGCAATCACTTACCTTAAAAAAAAAAAAAAAAAAAAAAGAGTAAATTCAATTAATATTTTTTTTCAGTGAAACGCACGCAGTACACTTTTTTAAATATAATCAATAACAATTAAACAAGTCAAAAGAATAGAAAAATAGAGAATGCCAGTGTTAGAGGATGATTTTTAATAATAGGCTAAACAAAAAGGAAACAAGCAGTTAGAATAAAAATATTATTTTATTCTTTCCTTTAAAAAAAAGAAAAAAGAAAACAGATAAAATAGAATTAGTATAGACAGTGCTAGGGTCAAATGAAGATGGAAGAGATGTGTTTCTTGAAGATAGATAGGGATGAGTTGGGCAGGTCATCTCAGTATTCACTAATGCATTGAAACAGATCTGCTGTCTTTGTTAATGTTGATTAAAAGCCTTTTGTTCTTGAATAACTGTGAAACAAACAGGTGTAATAATCAACTAAACAAAGACCGTTTTTAATAGGATTATCAGCATGATTAAAAAAGAAAATTAATCTAGTTTTGGTTAGACAGACTAGATTAAGTTGATTTAGCAGGTCGTTTTCAATTCAGTTTAAAAGTAATTGGATCTAAAGTGATCTTGTCACAAAGAACTAGAATCATTTGAACTAAACCCTGCAGCCTATAGGCTACTCCAAATTCTCACTAATTAGGCCACCTACTCCTAACAAAAGCATTAACATTGTAAGCTCCTTCTGAATGCGACAGATGTTGTATCTTCTCTCTCCGCCGCCTCCAGTGTGTGAGAATGAAACGAGGCGGCGCCTATTTATCAGTTTTGGCCCTTGGCCACGCCCACACAAATGACGTCAGATGCTTGGTTTGTACTGGCGACGTGCGGCACGCGAAGCGACGCAACTCACGCAAGGACGCGCGCCTGGATGGAGCCGCTTGTTTAACGGAGAATGTTGTTTTACGATGAAACGGACGCCGGTGTTCGTGTTCAGTTGTCGAAGTTATCACGTGGGGAAGGACTGGATTTAAAGGGCCAGCAGCACGCAAACGTGAACATGGACCGATGCGCTACGGTTCGGGATCAACAGTATTGCGAGCTTTGTGGAAAGATGGACAACCTTTTAAAGTGCGGTCGGTGCCGGATTTCCTTCTACTGCGGCAAGGACCATCAGAAGCAGCACTGGAAGAAACACAAACTCACCTGCAGAGTGGCTGACAAGACCAAGATCGTGTCTCAAACTCCTCCTGAGCAGGAGAAACCAGCTGATCCAGACAGAAACGATCTGATCGAGAGAAGCGACAGCTCAGAGACGGACAGCAGCAAACCCCGAGCCCACAAACTGGCCACTGACTATATCGTCCCATGCATGAACAAACATGGCATCTGTGTAGTGGACAACTTTCTGGATGAAGACCTCGGGCTGTCCATACTGGAGGACGTGAAAGCGCTTCACCACACTGGTAAATTCACTGATGGACAGCTGGTGAGTCAGAAAAGTGACTCTACTAAGGACATCAGGGGGGATAAAATCACTTGGATCGAGGGGAAGGAGCCTGGATGCGAGAAGATCCGCTTCTTGATGAGTCGCATGGATGACCTGGTCAGGAATTGCAATGGTAAACTGGGAAACTACACAATCAATGGAAGGACTAAAGTAAGTATGCAGCAGTAGTAGTGTGGATGATTTATTATCAGGGTTGCATCATTGTTTTGAAGAACTGTATGAGTTACTGTCTTGTGTCAGATCAATCTGCTGATTTAAAGGGACAGTACACCAATACAAAAAGAAGCAATGTGACCCTGGACCACAAAACCAGTCATAAGTGTCATTTTTTTAAAATTGAGATTTATACATGAATAAATAAGCTTTCCATTGATGTATGGTTTGTTAGAATCGGACAATATTTGGAAATATGGAATATAATATATATATATATATTGAGAAAATCACCTTTAAAGTTGTCATTAGCAATGCATATTACTCATTAAAAATGAAGTTTTGATATATTTATGGTAAGTAATGCACTAAATATCTTCACGGAACATGATCTTTACTTAATATCCTAATGATTTTTGGCATAAAAGAGAAATGGATAATTTTGACTCATACAATGGCTACTTCTACAAATATAATATTCTACAGTGACTTACGACTGCTTTTGTGCTCCAGGGTCACAGTTACACACCCGTATGTCGTTCCAAAGCTTTATGCATTTCTTTCTCTGCTAAACACAAAATAAGATGTTTTAAAATTTAAATAATCAAATAGTTTGAAGACAAAAGAAGATATTTTGAAGAATGGTAACTAAACCGTTTCAGTTCCCTTTGACTTCCATTGTTTTTTTTTTTCTTGTCCAGACAGTGGAAGTCAATGGGAACCGAAACTGTTAGTTACCATTCTTCAAAATATCTTCTTTTGTCTTCCAAAGAACACAAACTATGATGTTAACTGCACACTTTACTCCCATTTTGCAGTTCAATGTTGTTATTTTTATTTTAAGTTTTTTTTAAATGAGTATTAGTCAAAGCATGCATCTCCTCTCATGCATTCTTTATTATAGAATTTTACCATTTAGAGTAATAGTAAAATCACCAAACTACAAAACAACACAAATGGAAAAATAGTGATTATGTAGAGACAAAAAATGAAACGCTTTTCGATTCCAGCTCTGCACGCTGTTAGCGTTCTCACAACCAACTTCATGAGGTGCATCCTGGAAACTGAAGGAGTTGACATGCATGCTTTTCCTTCCCCGTCTGCTGGCTTTCATTAGTATGCACACAGTATTGCTTGCTTGCTTGATTAACAAAAGCCAGAATTTCAATGTTTTTACATTAATATCACAACCAAAGTGATGGATGCATTTTTGAACACACTCTACATGTATTTTCAATTATTCAATACATTATTCGATTTGATTTTCTCACTTTTGTGTTGTTTCAAACCCGTATGACTGACTTTCTTTCATATAACACATGCATGTTTTCCATGCAATGAATGCATATTGGCTGTTAAGCTCAAAAAAGAACAAAAAACTCCATAAAAATGTCTCCACGTCTTGATTGGTTGATTAACAAAGCCTGAATTTGAGTGTTATCAGACTGATGCTGATCATTGTTGGCTGATATAGTTACTATTTATTATAGATATGTTGTGACTTAGTTCATTTTGGATATAATTATTGTGAGCTACTGGGAAACTATTCTGGTTAATTTCACTGTCATTTCCAGAGTTGCTGCATTCTTTCCTATTTTTTTCTGGCAAATTGTGATTTATTCCTTTATTTTTGGGTTGGGTAAGGAAAGTAATGGTTTCTGCAAAGAAAATTACAGCGAGTATTTATATTTAGATTCTGTTAGAAGCTTTGAGCAACAGTTTCATTTTTTTCTTTGCAAAAACGGCCTGCAACAGCACACGTTAATCTCAAACAACACAAACACTGCAACGCCGAGCTCATGGGTTTGATTCCCAGGGAATGAACTGATAAAGTGTGTATCTTGAATGCAATGCAAGTCTGTGTTAATGTAAATTATATTTGGGTTGTTATTCCCTCAATTTGATGATAGAAATGCAGATCTATGAACAAAAACTTAGAGTAAACTTCAAGGAAAACTCTTAAGCATATATTTGACATGACAGCAACGCTGTAAAAAATATAAAAAGTTAAGCCAATTTAAAATTAAGGCAACCAGCTTTTTGCAGATTTTTGAGTTTTCTCAATTTTTGTTGTATAAACTTAAAACAACAAGTTGAGAAAACTCAAAAATCTGCTGAAGTTAGTTGCCTTAATTTTAAATTGGCTCAACTTTTTTTTTTCTACAGTGCAATTACCAAAATAATAAAAAAGACAATACTCAGGTAGTTTTACACAGTGGAAGTCTTTTTCTGTGCTCTTAATATTGTAAACACTAGCACTCAAAAGTCTAAACACTCTTGACTGGATTGGTTCGTGCATGGTCATAAAAACTTTCTAATGTAAATGATTATGCTTGAGATATGTTATAGGCGTATATTTCTTTAGGAAATTTTTTTATGCAAAAAAAAGAATGTTTTTAGAGCAGATGAAAGAAAAGAGTGTAGTGTTAAAAAGTGGAAGTGTTAAAATTTAAGGCCCTGATATAGTAAAGTAAAGTAAAGTAAAGTCGTGACGTATTGTCAAGTATGGTGACCCATACTCGAAATTGGTGCTCTGCGTTTAACCCATCCAAGTGCACACACACAGCAGTGAGTAGTGAACAAATGCACACACACACACACACACACACACACACACACCGTGAACACACACCCGGACAGTGGGCAGCCATGCTGCGGCGCCCGGGGAGCAATTGGGGGTTCGGTGCCTTGCTCAAGGGCACCTCAGTCGTGGTATTGAGGGTGGAGAGAGCGACATTCACTCCCCCCACCTACAATTCCTGCCTGCCGGGGGCTCGAACTCGCAACCTTTCGATTACAAGTCCGACTCTCTAACCATTAGGCCACGACTTCCCCAAAAAACTTCAACTATACTTCAAAGTTCAAACGAAATCGAAGAACGAACTGATATAACATTGCAAGAAAATTGTCGACGACCCGGAGTTGTTTTTATCAAATCATGACACTCCATAAAAATATAAAAAGGTGTAATAATTTATCCAGTTTAAAAAAATTAAATGAACACCAATAAAATAAAGTAACAAACAGGTTTGTGTTATTGAGATGACTCCAATATATTTTTCCACATCATGCAAAAGTTTTCAGACCATGAGCCATTCACACTTAAAGGACTGATTATGGAAATGACTGGTTCTTTTGTTTTGCAAACATGATACTTGACTCTGAACTGCTGCTAATCATTATTCTTTTGTCTATAATATCCTGGCCATTGGTACCCGTCTCACACCTAGATACACATCGCATCGTTGTTGTGTTTCATGCATACGCGTGAGCTTATTTTATTTCAGTTATTTGCTAAAGCACAGTTTCTCATTTTTGTTTAGTTTAAGTTGAAAGAATAAAAAACTATAAATGTAAAATTTTTATTAAAATAAATGTTAACTAAAAATAACTTCACAATTTCACTTTTGTACAAATAACTAAATAAACTAAAACTTTATAGACATTTAAATAAAAATGTCAAAAATCTCACAACAAAATTACTAAAACATTATCTAAAATGGATAATGTGAAAAAAATCTAATTCAAAATATTGGCAAAAATTATAATAGTATATCAATGATACTTACTTGACACATTGTGATCACATGATTGAGTCCCATACATCTCTCTCAGAAATAAAGCTGTTATTGGGGTGATGCCTTCTCAAAAGTTCCACTTTTGTACCTTATTCACCCTAAAGGAACACATTAGCACCTTTTGAAAAGGTACCGCCCCAGTGACAGCTTTTGTACCTTTTTTCTGAGAGTGTACATTCAGAGTTTGATGACTTCACTATTATTCTAAATAGTGTAAAGTATACAGTCAGTGGGAGTTAAGGCCACATTTGCATTTGTATATCCCTGTCTTTCCTCTCTCAGGCCTCAGCATAAGTTTCTCCTTGTGTGTGACCTCTGATCTCTCGGGTCGGCCTCCTTCGCACTGTCCCTGAGTATGTGAGAGCGACTGACCCATCTCACCCCAGCTAACTCTTTCATATTCAAGGATACAAATGATCATGCGAGTTACCTTGATGTTTAGTGCTCTCAGCATCACCGCACTCTTCTGCAGTCCTTCAGTCAGCCCACAATGCTGTAACCAAGGTCTTGCTTTTTTCTCTGGCATTTAACTTTTATTTAATTGAGCGAGTTAAGTCTCCGTGCCTCTTGTCTAAAGCTTTATCTTGGCAAATATTTCTGAGTTAAAGAGATTATAAAGAATCTGTCAAGCTCTGTAGCTTTGCCAAACACACAGATTTCTAATCACATTCACTCTGCTCTTTTCCTATGAAATATTAGCGCTTAACAGAGTTATTTTAGTATAAATGAGATACTATTATAGTTTTTATTGATATTTTAATTAGTTTTTCAATTTTTATTTAAATTGTAGTTTTAGTATTTTTTGTTATTTATACAATGTTTATTAATATTTTAATTTGTATTTTTTTATTTTTATTTCAGTTTTAGTGAATTTAGTACAAGTTAAACTAAATGAAAATTAGAAATATTTTCCCTTTTTTAAAAGTTTTCATGCAATTTGTATTCATATTTGTTTTTATTTCAGTTGTAGTGAGCTTAGTACGTCAAGTTAACTGTAAATAAGAAATATTTTCCATTTTTTTTATTTACAATTTCGTTTTAGTATTTTTATTTTTTTTTAAGTTTTTTTTTTTTTATTGATTTCTGTTTCAGTTAGTTTGAATGATTTCAGTATCAAGTTAAACTAAAGAAAAATGAGATGTTGCTTAGACAACTAGCTGAAATAAAATAAGTTTATTTTTTATATATTTTATTTCAAGTAAAAAAAAAAGTTAAGGTTTTACATTTTATTTAACTAATAAACCTGCTTAACTAGTATTATTATGAAGTACTAACAGAGTCTTGTAGACAGATGGACAGAAACTAACAGTTTCAGGCTGTCTTTGAAGGCTTGGAGAATTAAAAATACATTTGCAACGACAGTAAACACATAGCTTGTGTGTGAAAGTATGCTTTTATCGTATATCTATATGTGCAGGAATAGTCGAATATTCAGTCTCTAATTATTATTCGAACAATAAAAACACTATTTGATTTTTACTATGTGTTAATTTGCTGGCAGGGAATCCATGATAAACCCTAAGCAGTTATAACTACATGCACTGGGTGGTTAAGTTGATAGTATTTGATCACAGAACGTCGTTATCTGCCTCACATGATCTAATCTGATGTAATTACTTCTGATCAAATCAATTAGTGAAACTGGTTTATCATACTATCACCACCACAATGAGAAATCATGACATCCAAACACAATCGACTGAGGAAAGACAGCTGTCCATCACTGCATTTATCTGCAGACATATATAAAGTTTTCTCGAGGGAGAGTGGTTTAACACAAAGCGCTAAGAAACTGTTAGTTATCTTTGTCAGCGCGTTCTTATTGTTATCAGGCTGACAAAATCCTTTCTGGGTTAAAATGACAACATGAAGGTTAGAAAGACTGAAATAGCATTTTCTTGTTAAATGCACTTCAGTAATCTGTTTTATTACTTACGATAGCTTTCTGTGAGAAACAGGTCATTCTTAGCTCTAAATCTAATTCAGACTTGCTGGATACGAGATGCATGACAACCATTGGTGTTATTGACATTTATCATTGTAAAAAGAGCAGTGAACATTTATTAACACTTCTCCTTTTGAGTTCCACGGAAGAAAGAAAACCATAGAGGTTTGAAATGAGCTGAAGGTTAGTAAATGATGCTGGCAGTCTCTTAGATTTGACTGTAACATGTGATATGTCTTTATGGGATGCAGCATTACAATAGCCTCTCTGTGCACTTCATAGTTTGAGTGAGTGGATCTATGCAAACAATGCATACGGAGAGAGTCCTGCTTTTACCGACTTTTGACCTAATTTGCTGATTTGTGCAAAGGAGAAGTCATGTGGATTTAGCTTCAGAAGGCTTTATTCTGCATGTGGCTGCATTAAGACGTTTCTATATAGAATAATTTCACCACTGGTATGGCCATATGAAGTCTTACACAGCTACTGAAAGAGCTTACAAACGCTAGATGCCATCGGTTAGGATGTAAACATGCTGACGCCTGGCTGCTAGAGGGGTTTCTCAGCGTGGATTTCCCTCGATATTCGGGGCGTTTAGACTCCTTGTGGGGAAAAATCCATGGTACAGCATTTGGTTTAAACCTATACTTATATCCATCGCCACCTGTAAGCTCTTTCAGTAGCTGTGGTCATCATATCAGTATTGTATTTTCAGAGTTGTCTATTTCGAAAACGATGTGATTTTTTTTTTTAAATAATAACAATTGTCCTCCTCAAGGTCTATGGTGGTTACGACCCTGCTCTAAACCACTAGTTGGCACAAAAACATGGCGTAACACTTTCCAAAACATTCACTTTTCAAGATGCACGTGCATATTTGTCTGACTTAACTGCATTGAATTTGAATTTATTAATAAAAAGAATGGATAACAAAACATGTTTGTTTGTTTTTTACTACTATTTTAGGGAAAATATTTTTTTGGATTCCCATAAATAATAAAAAATGTGGGATATGAAGTTTACATATGAAAACTAAAAAAAGAGCAAAAATGCATTAAATATGAGTGTATCTGACCGTTTTGTCTGTTTTGTTCACAGGCGATGGTGGCATGTTATCCGGGGAAAGGCACTGGTTATGTGCGCCATGTGGACAACCCAAACGGTGATGGGAGATGTGTCACATGCATATATTACCTTAATACGAATTGGGATGCCAAGGTACGCAAGTCATCTGTAACATCAAAAGTTTTGTCTTAATGTTAAAAGAGTATGATCTGAACAAATCTTGCAATCTGACTTTTAATTTGAACAATGATGTTTGGTCCATATTGCACCCTATTCTGGAAGATTTTAAGGCCTTGCGGTTTTTAAAGAATGCTGAATGTCCAGCGTCGCCTGCATCATTTCAGCCTAATCCCATGAACCTCGCCGATTGTAATCTCCAGAGAAAACCAGGAGGAGAAATCCTAAAACAGCTCACGAGTCACGGAAATGAGACACGAGACTCGTTAAAAGAGAAAACGCGAACCATGCAATTAATGCAGTTTACTTTATAAAGATCGCATGCATGTCCTATCAAACTATGTTTGTTTGTTGTCTTGTTCAGACTCTATTCCAGTTCGGCTTCGTACATAATATCCACCATTAGTTGCTTGCTTTTGTTTCATTTGACACTTAGTCTTTTTCAAGGCTAGATTTTCTGAAAGCACAAATGATTTGAGTTAAATTACAAATTTTAATACTTTACCCCTGCTATACAGCCAAAAAAATATTATGGATCTTGATTTTTTTTCTCATAGGAAAAAGGAAGCTCATTCTCTCTCTTTCTCCCTGTTTCTCTCTTTCTTTTCGGAGTATGTCATTTAAGGAATTAATATTGTAATTTTTATATTTAATATTGTACTAGTTGGTTTTCAACCACCATATTTTAATTTCAACAGATTAATATAATAATTATATAGTAACTGATATTGCAATTGCTATATAATAATTTTATTTAATTCTTACATTTATTAATTTATTTTTATAGTTTTTCAGTTTATATGCTGTGATGATTGCATATTTCTTGCAAAAATTGCATTTTTTTATTGCATTATGCTATGTTTTGCTCGTTTTTATTATAGTAAAAAATTCTTTCCATTAACAATTATTATGCAATACATTTGAATTATGCCATATCAGAAACATGATTAAAAATGGCAAGTTTATACATTTTAAAAAGGATAAATATATTCAGTCATATGTCTGTTCTCAAATCAGAATTATTATAGTTGTCTAAAATTAAAACCATAAAACATTTGTTACTTGAAATTAAATTTAAACTTTAAAATATAAATGTGAAACTTTACACTTTTAAACTTTATATCAAAATGTTATATAAAAAATAAACTTTAATTTTTAATTTCATCTTACTAAAATAAAGTAAAATCAAACTAAAGATTTAAAACTATATAGACATAACTAAAACTAAAAAAGACAACAAAAATGACTAAAGCATTAACTAAAATTAAACTTTATATAAATGTATTTAAAAAATAATATTTCTCATTTTTATTTAGTTTAACTTGATGTACTAAAAGTAAAATCAAACTAAAGTTTTAAAACTATATAGACATAACTAAAAATGACAAACTATAACAAAAAATTTATTCAAAATATTAATAAAAACTACAATATTGTCTAAAATAAGTCTCAATTTTTTTGCCTGTTGTCAGATACAAGATAAGTTGGGTCATAATGATTGTGATGGTATAATATTCATATTAGGAGAACTACAATAAACCTTTTTTTAAAGCACAGCAGGAAAAAACTACAATAACTGCACTTCACAGCATTTTCAAGCGTGTTTCCCTGATGATTTTGCACTGTTGTGCATATGTGAGCATTCACTATGTACCTGCATAAAGCGTGTGTTCAGCTCCCCGGAGAGAAATGTGCTGTGCGTGCGGATCGTACGTGTGAAAGGTTGATTCTCGCACCCTCAGCAGTCTGCTCCCTGCGCTCGCGTACGGCTCTTTATCCAGCATGTGGCCTTTTCCTCTCGTCCCTCTTCAGGAAGGCCGCACTCCGCTGCCGTTTCCTATCCTAACCTAACCTCCTGCAGACCTGGCCTCTCATTGTTTGTGTCGCTCTGTTATTTCTGCTAATGGAATTTATCATTATCACTAAAAAAGCTCCAGTCACGCACTGCTGAGTCGACTATATTGTCAGTAGTCACGTTAGTTTAATATGACTGATAACTGCATTAGAGACAAAGCTAGAGAAAAACTACAATTGCTTTTACAGTAATGCATTTACAATGAAAGTCTATGGGCCAAAACATTTAGTTTAAGGAAGTTTAAATGCAAGAAAAAATACCCAATTTTGGGGGGTTGTTATATCCTGTGTGAGCAAAATCATTAAGTTTTAGTCAAATGTGATAACACTTTTCGAAAAAGAAAATCCTCTGTCAAGTTGACTAGAACACAACATATTTCCATTTCATGTGCTCTTCTGTAAATACAATGTTTGCTCATTTTTACAAACTGATTATTTTCACACAAATAATTTTCTGTCCTAATTGACATTATCGTCTGTATTTTACATGTAAACACTGCATGTAATCACACTAATTGTTTGTTGTGGGTATTGTCACAATGAGAATTTTAAGTAATTCAGGTTTTTGATGATTTGTCTAATGATAAACCTGATCTCATAATTGATTTCTGTGTTATTCGTGTCTTCAGGAAAATGGGGGCGTACTGCGGATATTTCCAGAGGGTAAAGCACAGTTTGCAGACATCGAACCCAAATTTGACCGTTTGGTTTTATTCTGGTCTGATAGACGAAACCCTCATGAAGTCCAGCCTGCATATGCAACAAGGTTATCATCATCATCATCATCATTGATGAAGCACATGACAAACACACTCTACACATGCAATGAATTTTCTTCTCACATTATGTTTTTGGTCTAGTCCTCATAAACTTTGTCTTTCTCATTGTGTAGATATGCTATTACCGTGTGGTATTTTGATGCTGATGAGAGGGCGAAAGCTAAAGAAAAGTACCTAACAGGTAAGTTAGTTCATCACCACCCCAAAAAAACTCTGTGGAACACAAAAGAAAGATTTAAGCAGTCTTCATTTTGACCGTTCAAACCACAAAAGGCCAACTAAGATGTAGATGAGTTTCAGATTTGGAGAAATGTAGCATACCATCAGACGCTCAGCAATGGATGCTCTGCAGTGAATGGGTGCCGTCAGAATGAGAGTCCAAACAGCTGATAAAAACATCACAATAATCCACACCACTCCAGTCCATCAGTTAACATCTGGAGAAGACAAAAGCTGTGCGTTTGTAAAAAAAAGTCCATTGTTAAGGTGTTTTAACATCAGTCCTCTGCTAAAATATGACTCCTCAGCCCATAATATTCCTTTCTCTAGTGAAAAAAAAAAGTTGTCTTGTCTGAATCAGGAGCGAAATCTGCACAGATCAAGCAATGTTTACAAGCCAAAACCAATACGTGGGTGGATTTGGATGTCAGAGACAACAGGAGATGAACTTTTTCACTGGAAGAAGCATTAATATTGATTACAGGCTCTATTTAGGCCTGAAGCGACAGTTTAAAGTTAAAACATTTTTATGATGGACTGGAGTGGATTATTGTGATGTTTTTATCAGCTGTTTGGACTCTCATTCTGACGGCACCCATTCACTGCAGAGCATCCATTGCTGAGACACATTTCTACAAACCTGATGAAGAAACAAACTCCTCTACATCTTGGATGATACATTTTCAGCAAATTTTCATTTCTCAAAACCAAACAAGCATGTTTTGTGCAAGCTAAAATAAAAAATTGTGTCAAAATTCTGAAGGTAATGTTAACTTTCTTTCCTTCTTATGGTTGTCTTTTTGGAAAGGTGCTGGTGAGAAAGGAGTGAAGGTGGAGCTAAACAAGCCGTCTGAACCAAGCTAATCAAATGATCATTAATCCAGACTTTTCCTGGTTACCAGCTGCGTGGAAAAAGAGAAGAGTTGGAAAAGGCAAGGGGTGTCCGTGACGAAGCAAGAGAAAGGAGTGGAAGATTGAATTAATGGAGGTTTAAAACTCAACCACAGTTACCAGAAAACCAGCTCATTTTAAATATGACTCTGTTGGTTTAATTTCATTTTTAAAAAGGTACAGTACTCTGTATTACATTTACATTAATGCCTCACGTGACTGGAGTCACTGTGCCTCTGAGGAATGTTTAAAAAGCCTTTTGCTTCTGGGACGAGTTTCTGCATTTTGACCTGATCTTTGAGAATCAAGCTGCACATCTATGCATGTTACTTCTCATCACTGCTTCAGTTCTGATCAGATTGTCTGTTCATACTGAAATACACCCAATGCCAGCGAGGAAGTGAACTTTCGGCATGTTTATTCAGGACTGTGAGCTGGCAGATGCATCATGGGAATGTCATCTGCAATTCTACAGCTTTACTTTGCTACATACACTAGGTCAGTGCAAGTCCAGTATTGAATGTTATTGTCTGTCATGACCTGCACGGTATGGTCTAATTTTGACTAAATTAAAGATTTTGTTTGCTTTATAGACATGGTTTCTCTTTTAAAAAAATATTCTGAAACAATTATAACAATTAGTATTTCTGTTTGTGTGTGTGTGTGTGTGTGTGTGTGTGTGTGCTGGCAAAGTTAAGTCATGTGCTTGAATTGAATTTAGCATTAATATAAACTGATTGTCAACCATACTATATTATTATAAGCAAGACTATCTGCTGGTATTTAATAAAAAAATAAAAAAATAAAAAAATAAAAAACTTTATTATAGAATACTTAGTCATTTTACATCAAATGTCATCAAAATATTTTAAATATTGAACAGCAGAATATTAAGTGGATTATTTTTCTCACCTTTTCTGCATTCAGCCACATAGGTTTCGGCAAGCATTATAAATAGATTGATTTGATCTTTATTGTAAAGTAAAAGTAAAGTCGTGACGTATTGTCAAGTATGGTGACCCATACTCGAAATTGGTGCTCTGCGTTTAACCCATCTAAGTGCACACACACAGCAGTGAGTAGTGAACAAATGCACACACACACACACACACACGGAGCAGTGGGCAGCCATGCTGCAGCGCCTGGGGAGCAGTTGAGGGTTCGGTGCCTTGCTCAAGGGCACCTCAGTCGTGGTATTGAGGGTGGAGAGAGCGCTGGACATTCACTCCCCCCACCTACAATCCCTGCCGGCCGGAGACTCGAACCCGCAACCTTTCGATTACGAGTCCGACTCTCTAACCATTAGGCCACGACTTCCATGTCATTGCATATGCTTATACAACAAAATTATGGTAGAGCAATCTAATTAGCAGCATTGAAGTAAACATTACTGCTGCACTAATTTTGATATTTGTTACATAGGTTTGCAGGAAACAGTTTTTAGCAATTAAGTTAAGTGCGGAATAGCTACAAACACTGAGCAACTGCACCACTTTGTGGTCACGATGGTAATGTCCAAACTTCAACAGGTTATGTGCAGAAAGTCAAATTTAAGACCGTTTTAAAGACCTGCAAGTATGTCCATACAGAACAAAACACTACAATTTCAGATTCCTGTACTCAATTAAAGAGGCACATTAAACCGGTTAGGCCTAACAGCAAGTTTAAAACACCTGATGAAATTGGTTATGCTAGCCTACTAATTCTCACACTAATTAGTGGTCGATCGAAATTGGATTTTGCTGATATGATAATAATGTGTTTAATAACACAATAAAAGATCGTGATGACGCTAGTAAAATCCATCTAATTAATATTTTTAGTCTTAACTTCATGTAGCCTAAGGTCACCCAGAGAGAAGCCCCAAGATTTTACATTGAATTAAATGCCACATACAGTTGAAAATAAAAAGATATCATATCCAATGATACAACACCCCAGAAACTTTGGTACTCTTGTTGTTTACGGTTTTATTAATCTGATCGATCGAAGACTCGTGGTTAATTTATAATTCTCGCAGAGCTTTGTAGCTACTTTACTGAGCTCTATAGACAAAAATAAACAAGATATAGGCTACATAAAATATCAACAGAAGATTGAATTTTAATATGAAACAAAATGAATAAGATTAAGGTAACATTAGGCTACACTTTTCTGAATTAATTATTGGTTTGGATTCAAATTACAAAAATGATTTGCATACATCCTAAGTTATAATTGTTCAGCTGTAATATTTAGGATAGAGTGGGGGGGGAAAGGATTGTGTCTTTCTTTCAGTGAAACAATAGTTAAATGTGTTCAGAAAAATTGTCAATTACAATTACATATATTATGAAAAATGTACCAAGTATGAAACCAAGTCCCAAGATGAAACCATGCAACCAAGTATGAAAAATGTCCAGAGTTTAAGTTATTCGATTTTTTACAAAAATTGAATTTGTGCCAAGGAGGCGTTTTATAATGAGGTATAAGTGAGGTATAATGCCCCCCAGTCTGACAAAGCACTTTGCTTTAAACATTTACAGGCAGTTTTAGCTTAAAATTAAAAAAAGAATATAATCAATATTTAGTTGGTCGTTTTACCCCACAGACTATGTTTGAGAAAAAATTGTCATTCTGAAAATATAATAATATTTTTATTAAATAACACGTAGCCTACTCCCTACTGTACTCATATCATATATAACTGTGATGGTTTTCACCATGAAGCTTACACTGGTGATGTACCGGTAGTAAGAAAAAAAGTGTTTTAAAGCTTGTTGTTTTCTACATCACTCGTCAACGTAGACCATGGCTACAATAAAAATTGATCTTGACTTTATCTTGTGGTAATTTTGGGAAAAACAGTAGGGGGGCGTTTTACCCCATGGGAGCATTTTGCCTTTAAAACCCATAACCCATCTCACATTTACTGATTTCCAATGGTACATTAACATATGTCAGTGTTATTGATTGGATATAATTTATGTTTTGACATTACATAGTTTCACTGTTGCATTGCTGCCCAAAGAGAACCCCGGATAGAGAGGCTGAGTGAATGTGGTGTGGACTTTATGAATGAGGGTCATTGTGTCAGAGACGCTGTAGAAGGACAGAACTCCTGCACCGTGATCCACATACACTCCTATTCTAGAGGAGCTGGATGCTACGATGAGTTTAGTCTTAATGTTATTGTGCAGGAATATGTATTTGGGGGGAGAACACAACAATATCCAGGACTTATTATTATGTCCAAACTTACACTCATTGCCACGTCCCTTCCTACTGATGCTCTTATAGGACACTGATACACCCAAACGTTCACTCTGACCGTAGTCAACCTCCCAGTAACAGCGTCCAGACACACTCTCTCTACACAACACCTGAGATACAGAATCAAATCTGTCTGGATGATCAGGATACGGCTGGTCTGTATGAGTGCTAGTAATCGTCCTGCTCTTATCACACAGACTGAGGTTTTTGTTAATCGTGTTTGGATCCAAAGGGAACTGAAGGGAATCTAAAAAAACATAAGTAGATAATCTTTCAGTATTTAGAACATAATCTTGTTTTTATTAGATAAACCTTAAGATCAAAGGGATACACCTTAAGATCAAAGGGATACACCTTAAGATCAAAACTTACATCCCAAGTATTCCTCTCTGGTCTCAAAATCAGGGCCAAGAACGATCTGAATGTGTTTCACTAGGAAAACCAAAAGACATCTGATATTTAATATTTAATCATGTTGAGAGAAAAATATATACTAATCCATCAATGCCGAATTAACATTAACGAATAGATGAATGCCTGATTCATTTACCTGAACCAGATATGTTGTCGATCGCCTCTCTGCAGTATTGATTTAGTTGGTCTCTGATTTTAGAGACGGATTTCCCAACTTCATCAAAAGAGGGGACAGAACTGATGATGATTCTGGGTAATTTTGAAGATCCAGAGAGAGAGAGGGACTGGAAACTCTACACAGACAAAAAGACAAACATCAGATAAAACAGAAATACTTAAAAATGAAAATTCACCAATTTGAAGAATCACCACAGAGCTTTTCTATATAACACCATTCATAATAAGAATGACTGTCGTGACCCAAATTCGATGATGTTACCTGGAGCAAATGGATATGATCATATGTATCTGAAAGCTGCTCCAGTTGAGCCTTATTCCTCCTCAGATCCGCGATCTCCTGCTTCAGCTGCTCCAGCAGTTCTTCAGCTCGACTCACTGAAGCTCTTTCCTGAGCTCTGATCAGCTGTGTCACCTCAGAGCGGCTTCTCTCAATGGAGCGAATGAGATCAGAGAAGATCTTCTCGCTGTCCTCCACTGCCGCCTGTGCAGATCGCTGATGGGACATGCATCACAATCAATGAGAAAGTTCTTCAGCAGATGAAGAGAGTCTCAAACTTCTTTTAACAGTCCACCATCGCTCTCCTTCTGCAAACACACCTTATGAGACTCAGCAGTCCCTCTCAGTTCCTGAAGCTTCATCTCTTTCTTCTGGATTCTCTGCTGGATTGTTCTCTGCATTTCCCTCAAATGACCCTGTCAGACACAAATGACCAAAAGGTAACAGAATATCTCAACATCATTACGTAAATGACTGAATTTGAAATCAGTTTTAGTAGGTTGTAGCATTCACATCGTGAATGAAAAAATACGGAAAGATTATCTTCAAATGTTAGGACAAAACATCTTTAAAAGGAACTTATTTGATATACTTTCTCAATGTTAAGAGAAAATGTCCTTATGATTTTATTTGTGCTTGATTAACTTTCTTGGAAACATATTTGTAACCTTTTAATATTAATCATAAGCAATATGTGGCCAAACAGAGGCTGCTGTTTTGTTTACATGCAGTTCAATAAAGGCCCTCAGAATTTTGTCAGTCAGATATTTCCTTATAATCCACTGTCACTGGCAACACTTATCCAGGGATAAACCCCACCTCTACAAGCTACACCCCCCACAACTGAAACTTCATCAGAGCCCCTCCCTGAGAATCATAAGGGGTCTTGTGGATTTACATCATATTTTTTTTGAAGCATCAATTTTGAGCGTCCATTCCACTTGCATTGGGCGTACTGAGATGGATTATTATTCTAAAAATCTCAAAGAAAGTCATATACATCTGGGGCGGCATGAGGGTGAGGAAATGATGAGGGAATTTTCATTTTTGGGAGGAGGAGTATAATTTACTCACCCTCCACTTTCAAATCTGTATGAGTTTCTTTATTCTGTTGAATATAAACGATGATGTTTTGAAGAATGTTGGTAACCAAACAGTTGACGGTAACTATTGACTTTCAATGTATGGAAAAAAAAAAATACATTGGAATTCAATGGCTACCATCAACATTCTAAACAAGCTTGAAAATGTAACAAGTTGACTGTACATTCGCCCTTATTTGTATATAAATTAGTAGTTTAATTTCAATGTCATACCTGCATCTTAGTCTTTTCTTCTGCAGCTGATACAGTCTCGTGGTTTCTGTGTTCATCCAATGTACACAGAACACAAATATATTTCTTGTCGTTGCAACAGAAAACCTCTAGAATCTTATCGTGTTTTTGGCAGATCATGTGCTTCAGTCGTCCAGTGGCATTGATCTCTTTGTGTCGTTTACGAGGGTGAAACTCCTCATGATGTTCAAAATGAGTTTGACAGTAAGAGTTCAGACACACCAAACAGGACTTGGTCGCTTTGTTTTTCCGTCCAGTACAGACGTCACACTTCACGTCTCCAGGTCCGGTGGGAACAGCCATTCGATGCTCTGTCTTCTTTAGTTTCTCAACCATTTCAGCAATCATCACATTCTTGCCTAAATCAGGTCTCAATGTGAAGGTCTTTCTGCACTGTGGACAGCTGTAGATTCCCTTCCGATCTTCCTGATTCCAGTGGCTTGTAATACAGTTCATGCAGTAACTGTGTCCACATGGGATGGTCACTGGATTCATAAGGAGATCCAGACAAACTGAACAGACGAACTGGTCCTCAGCCACTGAAATTCTGGCTTTTGCCATTTCACACACATATAGAGCGATGACACGGAAAACAGCTTAGCTTCTATTTCTCTAAACTGTTCTCAGTTTAAGCTGTGCCACTTTTATATTGTATATTTGAGGAAACAGTTTTTTTCTGTAGGGTGTGACTTACTATAAGGTAGTATTCAAAAATGTGGATATACAGGACAATGCGATGGGTTAGTGAACGTACTGTAGTATTTATCAGTCTCAACATACTGATTTGCATGTGCATGTCAGCGATCTGAAGTATCTGAAGCATTTGACTCGGGTTCAGAAACAGGAGGCATGTGGCTGGATTAGAGCCAAAGGAAAATAAATGACAGATGACAGAATATAGATAAGGATACTTCACCTGTGGTACTAGCTTTAACATACTAATTTACCATAATGACCCTTACCCATAATTCTATACTTAAATTGCAAGTTAATAACCTTTGTTATGTTATCATTCATGCAATAAATGGTTAACGTATAGTGTGTCATGTGCGGGATGTGTAATTGTAAATCTTTTTTTTTTTTGGAAAGGTGTAGGTAAAGAAGAGTGAAGGTGGAGCTAAACAAGACATCTGAACCGAGCTAATCAAATTATCATTAATCCAGACTTTACCAGCTGTGTGAAAAAAGTCTGAAAAGGCAGCAGGTGTCTGTGACGAAGCAAGAGAAAGGAGCAGACGACTGAATTAACTGATGTAAAACTGCACAATTCAGCCAGTTACCAGAAAACCAGCTAACTTTGAATATGATTCTGTTGGTTTAATTTGAGTTTTAAAAAGGTACAGTACTCTGTATTACGTTTACGTTACCGGTTCTCATGTGACTGGAGTCACTGTGCTTCTGACGAATGTTTAAAATGCCTTTTGGTTCCTGGATTTTGACCTGGGGCCTCATTTTTAAAATGTTGTGTAGAAACCTTCCTCCATTTGAACTCATTTGAACTAAGATCATTTCTCAAATGTATTTACACGTGATTCAGAGAAATTATATAATACATATAAACACAATTTGTTTTTACTTTGCTACATGCACTAAGTCAGTATGAGTCCAGTATTGAATGTTATTGTCTCTGTCATGATCTGCACGGTACGGTCTAATTTCGACTAAATTAAAGGCTGTTTGCAAGAGACATTGTTTCTCTATTTTGTCGTTTAGTCATGTGCTTGAACTGAATTTAGTGCTTAAATATATAAACTGATTGTCATTCTTAATATTTTATTATAATCAAAACCATCTGCTGGCATTTAATAAATAAATAAAAATAAAAACTTTAATCAGGGATACTTCAAACGTCAACAGTTTTTTTATTTTTTATATTGAATGGCAGGAATATTAAGTGGTCTTATTTTTTTTATTAAAATCACAGGGATTTCAAAAATGGAGATTTTTTTTTTTTTAAATTGAGACACATTTAGGTGTAAGCCTTCTGTTTTTCTGATGAACTGAAATGATAGTCATTTAAAATGTTTAAACGAGATGTTTATTATCATATTCAATTATTGCTGCACTGATTGAGATATTTATTTGGTATCCAGGAAAACATTTTATAAGTTAAATGAGGAACAGCTACAAAAATTGTGCAACTGCTCTACTTTGTGGTCACGATGGTAATGTCAAAACTTCAACAGAATCAGAGTTTTTGAAGTCAAACTCACTTTTTATGAGTAACTAATCTTAATTAATTTTAAGATTAAACCCAGACAATTCCAAAATAAATCATGTATTTCAGATGTCGGGAGTAAATGACGACTGCTATATTCATTATTACATCCAACAACAAAACACTTCAATCACTTAATCGGAGACATCTCGTCTTCCCCTGCACCGGAGTGACACAATAATAATAATAAAATAAAATAAAAAACACTGGGTGGATTTTTATCATTATAAGGTGGATGTGTACACACACTTCCAACACACATTTATGTTCAAACAACTTGCATCCGATGATCCCTTTAATAACTTTTTATACGTTTTATTTTGTATATTTCCTGTTTTAATTTTAAGGTTTTAGTAGCCTAATTTTGTGTTTTCGTAATTTTTTTTAATGTCAAGGTAATTTTATTATTATTATCCCCCCATAACTAGTATGGTAACTAGCTGAAATAAAAGTTATTTTATTTCAAGTAACAAAAATATTTTCTTATGTTTTAAGTTTTACTTGATAATATCCCTGATTGTAACAGTCAGACGTCTAACTCTCTCAAAAAAGACTTTTGCTGTCTTTTGTGATTTAATCAGTGCATCAGAGTGTTAAATGCAAAAAAAGTATTTATAGATGTTGACAAAGTAATTTATTTAACCTGGACAAAGATAAAGAGTTTAGTATTAAAACACAGAAACAATCTAGGAGAGTTCATCATCACATCGAGTCTGATTGAAATGTATCAATTTATCAGCTGCTTCAAAGTACAAATAATGGAATATATTATTTTCAGACAAAAAGCACATCAGTAAATAGATGATTTGGCTTTAGTGAAATAATAGATAACAGTAAAATTAAACAAGTGCAAAGATGATTTGTAGGTAATTTGCCAGTCATGTGGCATTCTTTCATCCATGTTAAATATGACATCTATCTAACCCGAGCTCATGAAAGTGCTTATAAATACTATGCCAAATAAAAACAAAAATTTGTGGTATTGATATGCAAAAGAAGATACTTACATGTTTCCCAGAAGACAAATTAAGTTACATTTCCCTTGATCTTCAAATTCAAATCGTTTTCACGCTCTGGCTCTTAATGCATGATTTTTCCTTCTGAAGCATCAGTGAGTGTTTGAATCTTCTGTAATAGTTGCATACGAGTCCCTCAGTTGTCCTCAGTGTGAAAATATGGATCTCAAAATCATACAGTCATTGTTGGAATGGGTTCAAATACACAAAAATGCTGGAAAACCAAAGAATTTGTGGGACCTGAAGGGTTTTTCTGAAGAACAGCAGTTTCAGGACAAACAAGGGATTCAAAATCACAGCTGTGGATCATTCAGGTAACAACACAGTATTAAGAATCAAGGGGATGTAAACTTTTGAACAGGGTCATTTTTACAAATTCAACTATTATTTTCTCTTGTGGACAATATGTAAACATCTTTTATGTGAAATATCTCATTCAGGTCAGTCCTAAATAAACAATAGCATGCATTTTGTATGATCCCTCTTATTTTGGTAAATTAATCAACATTTTGCAGATTCTGCAAGGTGTATGTAAACTTTTGACTTCAACTGTATATGCATTCAGTTTTGTGGACATTCACACAAATTTTAATATCAATATGGTACAAGATTATCCTATTTAAATCAATATGATAAACAAGTTAGGTGAAAAGTAATCTAAATGTAATCAAAAAGTAATCTGATTAGATTACCTAAAATGTATAATGTAATGGATTACATTTTTGTCATGTAATTTGGAATCGGTAAACAGATCTCAATTTGTAAGTAATCTACCCAGCACTGGTTATTCTCCAGTGTCTGAAAATAAAACGCAGCTGTATTTCTGTACAGAATGACTTTCAAGCTCCAAACTTGCCCCAAACCCTGCATGAAATGTTGTTACCTGGAGGAAACTGATGTGGTCATCTGATAGTGTGTGTGTAAACTGCTCCAGCTCAGCCTCTCTCCTCCTAAAATCTACAATCTCCTGCTTCATTCGCTCCACGAGATGTTCAAGTCGACTCACTCAAGCTCTTTCCTGAGCTCTGATCAGCTGTGTCACCTCAGAGCGGCTTCTCTCAATGGAGCGAATGAGATCAGAGAAGATCTTCTCGCTGTCCTCCACTGCTGCCTGTGCAGATCGCTGCTAGGACACACATCACAATCAGAGAGAATGTGCTTCGGCACTTGAATAAACTGAATTTCAAGCTCCTCTTGCAACTGTCAGCAGTTGTTCTCCTTCTCCAAACTCACCTTAAGAGACTCCACAATCCCTCTCACTTCCTGAAGCTCATTTTTTCTCTGCTGGATCCTCTGCTCGAATGTTCTCTGCATGTCCCACAATTTACCCTTTATACATGTAGATAAACAAAATGATGTTAGAAACTTTAAAACTACATTTCACAAAATAATTATGTAATTTACTGAATATGGATTTCGTGTTGATGTATTTCTTTTACTAGCACTTACACATTATGACACCCCGGGTTATCATACTTCTAAACCCCAGGTAGAGAAACAAATCACACCGAGGTATAACAAAATCCTGCTCCGTGTACAGTGTGAAAAAATGCGGTGTTATGCTGCGTCCCATTTGTTCTCTAAAGTTGGAAATTCTGAGTTCCCAGTAGGAACTTTTAACTGGAACAGCCTCCCAAGACAGAGCAACAAACTCCAACTTAAGAATCCAGTGCTGCTCAGTGCATCAACAGAAGAGAAACAGTAGTAATATATCGTTTATTAGCACTAATGTTTGTCTGTGTCTCAAACTCAGTGGTGCACACAATTGGCCTACTATCCAACCTCTATTTGTGGACATGATCAGCGTCACATATTTGCCCAGAAATAAATGGTAAGCCTTACCTTTAGCAGAACATCTTTTTTTCTAGACTTTGTGCATGCAAAATCGTTAATTAAATCCTCAAAGTCCATTCCCTTGACTAGTTTGAATTCAATAGCCAACAGGGAGAGTGCAGACAGCCGCTTCGAGTTGTATCGGTTGAGGCATTAGTTGCCTTCTGCTGGTAATGCCGATGTCTCTGTCTTTTCTTCATTTCGAAGAAATTTTTTTTATATTGCATGTACTTTTTGAAGGGTGGATATATGTCGTGATATTTTCTCCTTTTTTTAAATTTACGTTTCGCACAACCGTTAGCTATCCATTGTGAATTTATATTATAAATTGGCGCAATTTGGTGGGTTCGATTCTAGGGGGAGGGGGCAAATACACTGTGACCTGACCCAACCGCAATTCATTATATGCATGCATATATTTTCCCTGATAGCACACGTACATCTCGGAGATGTCTATTTGACGTCTGCATTTACATCTGGAAGACGTATTTTTTAGAGTGTTTGCTCATCTGCAATACGTCTATAGGACGTTTCCTTTTAGATGTCAAATAGACGTCTATTAGATGTCTTTAACATTATTTAGAATAAGTAAAACTGACATCTGAACGACGTCTGCCAGACGTTTGTAGACCGCAGATGCTTTCCAGATCAAGAGATCTTTAACAGATCTTGCAGATGCATGTGTGCTATCTAGGTTATATTCTCTCTGTATATATTGTATAATTAACTGTTCATTTTGTATGTCTTTGCATCTCTTCCATCAACACAAGATATATACAAAATCTGAAAAATATTTTAAAGGTCTAGTCATTATCTTAATCAGTTGGTGCCCCAGGGCACCCGCCCAATCCCATCTATGGATAATCTGGCCCTGGACATGATAGTATGGCGTTATCTGTGCAAAATACTGCTTTTTATGTATTTTTAATTGAATGGTATTGCTAACAATGGACGTATCCTTCTTGGTTTTCTGCCTTCTCTACTGGAACAGGTTCACTTGCAAAGCCACTAGAAAGCAAGCATGCAACCTTTAGGCAAATAAGCGTAACAGCTAATGCTAACGCTTCCACTTTGGCAGTTTTTTTAGTGGATGCAATCGAGGAGAAGCTTCACTATGCTGAATAAACTGCTTTTTAGAGCAAACAGCTTATCATTTACATAATCAACAGCCTGTAGGCTAATCTTCAACATGTTTTACACTAAACAATACTTTTGGATTGAACCATTTTTTGGGGGTTTACACTGAAAAAAAACGCCATTTGGCAACACTGCACCCTGCGTTCTATGAACAGTCAGCCTTTTTTATGTCAAATGGTGGTAAAATTAAATTAACTTGCGTGAAGATGTTTTATTCTTACCTTTGTAGTCCAAACGTCGATTCAGGAACTTGATAGCAGTCAAGCAATGCTAGAGCCGTTATGTAAACAGCCATTATGTTTGTAATTGAAGCTTGTATGCTATCAGTTTGCTGATCAAAGACGCGTTTATAGGTTAGTGTATGCTAAGGTAGTGTGCTGAGCAGTTGGGCTAAAGAATGTTTAATTTCACAATCTATATCTTTGTTCATTTACCATTGTAGGCAAGATAAAGATCGTTAAGATGACACAGGATGAGTGTGTGTTTTCTAATCATGCATTAAATAGAACAAACAACTTGAAATAGTTAACCCAGGGTCATTCTAAACCCTTAGTAAACACAATCCTGGGTAATCTTGCTTCATTTCACACATGCTCATACTTTATCTGGCATTATAATTAATCCTGGGTATTCATAAAATGATGTTTCTCACTGTATATTCCTAAACCTGAGTTAACACTCTTAAGGGCTTTTTACTCTGCATTAACACGATTTCTACCTGGGATCAGGTCTTGACGTTGCTTGGGGTCCCCAAAATGATAAACCCAGCCCTGATGACAGCATATCTCTAACATTTATGACCAATAGAATTTGCAGTTTAAAGTCTCAATAGCTTTGATATTATCTCTAATATCAACAAACAACAGTAAGTCACTACTTTACATAATGTACATTATCCTTTATATTCTGAGATCTGGGCAAATCTACATTTTTATTTAGCAACGGGTTTAATTTCAATATGAAATGTCACTTCGTACCTGCAGTTTAGTCATTTCTTCTGTGGCTGATACAGTCTCATGGTTTCTGTGTTCATCCAATGTACACAAATACATTTCAGAAAACCTCTAGAATCTTATTGTGTTTTTGGCAGATCATCTGCTTCAGTCGTCTAGTGGCATCGATCACTTTGTGTTGTTTATCAGAATGAAGCTCCTCAAAATGAGTTTGACAGTAAGAGTTCAGACAGGACTTGACCGCATTGTTTTTCTGTCCAGTACAGATGTCACACTTCACGTCTCCAGATCCGGTGGGAACAGCATCTTGGAGTTCAGTCTTCTTTAGTTTCTCCACCATTTCAGCAATCATCACATTCTTACCTAAAGCGGGTCTTGGCAAGACGGTCTTTCTGCACTGTGGACAGCTGTAGATTCCCATCCGATCTTCCTGATTCCAGTAGTCTGTAATACAGTTCATGCAGTAACTGTGTCCACAAGGTACAGTCACTGGTTCCTTCAAGAGATCCAGACAAATTGGACAGATGAACTGGTATTGATCCACTGAAATTCTTAAATCTGCCATCTCAGACATATATAGCAACAATATGGATAATGAGAACAGTTTAGTTTCAATTACTATACTGGAAGGTTAATATCTTATTGGTTGCAGGGTGTGACTTGTTTCCTACGTTAAAGTGTGATTTATTGCAAGCTAGACAGTGGTAACAGCATAGATATGTATAGGTAGATGCCACATTCGACTGCTCCAGACACGTATAAATTAATACAATATTACAGCTTCTTAAACTACCTTGTGCTAGCTTATGGCTTTGTCTTCTTGTATTGTGTTAGTTTAGCAAAATCATCCGCTTAAGTCTGTTGCAGAAATAGATATTCATACAAGTGTTTATTTAGGGTTGCAGACACACAGGCAACTTTCTCTCGAGTGTTCACTGAACTGCTTTGACTGCTCCAGCATGGCGGACAGCTTACGTACAGCAGCCCATAGAAACAGAGGCTAATGAGGCATCTACTTATACATATCTATGGTTTACAGTAACATTATCAGTACTTATCTACTTAGCAGTATCATAAAGAAGCTGAGTAAGAAAAAAATAAATTATTTTTCAAAGTCATTTAAACCATTTAGGATGTGGGGATACATTCAAGCGAGATTTTTGTCCTTGATTAATTCAATAAAGCTATAAAGTGAGGATAAACCACGATTTACAAATTTTGAGTATTTAGAGTATAACCAGTGTTATTTTAGTAGCATTGATATATGTTTTTATTAATATTTTGAATGATTTATTTTTATATTTTCCATTTACATTGCGTTTCTGTCATTGAGGTATTATAGCAATTCCAAGTTAAACTAAAAGAACAATGAGAAATGTTGCCTTGGCAACTATCTGAAGTAAAACAAGTTTAAGTTATTTTATTTTAAGTCATTGAATTTTTCTTCATGATTTAGTCAATCCTGCATTAGATGTTATTTTCAGTCTCCTGCCACCAGCAGAGGTAGCTGCTGAACTGCAGATAGTCAGTCTTAATGACCTCATTCCTCCATTATGAAGCATTGTGAACGTCCCAGACAGAATTAGACCGTATTGAACAAGAGATGCACAGAAACCAACAAAACAAACAAAAATTATTTCTTTCAGATACATCAGTAATTTTAGTGTTGGGCTTGTTACTCCAAAATTGAAATTTATCACTCGTTATAGTTACTCTTTTCAAAAGTAATGTTATTACTTATTACTTTCTGGCAACAGTAATTAGTTACACTACTAGTTACATTACTTTTCCTTCACGTCCCCACAGAAGTTATAATTGTGTAACTTCCCCATAAAATTCTTCTAAAATGTTACTAACAATATATCATCTCACCAAACTCCACACTAGATCGCAGTCAGAAACTTTACAAACGCTCAATTGTGACTGATAGTGACTAAGTAAAAGTGTTGCAGTAAATGTCATGTGTAGCTTGAAGCTAATTGTAGCTAGCCTAATTTCTCTGTTACTCATGTACGAGTATAGGCTTCATGATGTATTTTATCAAAAGAAATCACATAAGTTTGTAAGATTTTTAATTATAGTAATACAATGTAGGCTATATCGGGGGCAAGTCAAGTAATGCCAGAGTAAAGTAATGCCACAACTCTCACACTGTGTTCAGATCATCTTTTCTCCTGACCAAATCAATGTAATGGGAATATTTCCATCCGCTGAATGTAAGCTTTTCCATATTCCAAGCTTGCCTGATGCACGCTGACTTCATGTGCCTGTGCAAGTCATGAAATTATGAAAATAAATCTATGACTGATTGGATTGTTGGATTTCAAATCAGTAGGTGTTGAGGCATCAAATGTAACAAAGTAATGAGCTGTTTTATGGATGGTAACTGTAATATTACTGTAAAGTTACTGTAACTAGAAACTAGTTACTGCCCAACACTAATTTACTTATGCTAATGTAGACTTTAGTCAGGGTAGCGCCATATTTTATTTTTAACAGAATTGCTATCTCACGACCAAATTATGCTGCATTCCAGGCAACCAGTGTTTTTCCAACCTTCTACCCGTGAAAGTGCACTGGAACGGAAGTCAAACCTGTGACTTCCCACCCGTGAACTCGTACTAGATCGATGTACTCCCAGTTCCATAGCCCGCGAAACAACAATGGCAGCCCCTACGGATGCATTTCCAAATATACAAATAACGTCAAATAAAAGGTTTAACAGCTTCTCTTGCCTTATGCGCCGTTTTTCCTCCTCTGTTTCCCTCAAATAAGCAAGGAAGCACCTTTGGTGATAGAAATGACTTGTCTGGAACGCTACAAAGTCGTGAGTCGTAGTTTGAAGTCGTGACTTACGTATGGGCTCAAAAACCTGCCTGGAACACAGCATTAGGCGACTTATTTCACGAGGTGGCTAATTCGACCTCACTCGTACGATTTTGTACGATTTGTCTAAACCCCAGTGACGGGTAGGTTTAGGGGCGGGGTTAGGTGTAGGTCATTCGTACAAATTCATATGAATTGGCAACTCATAAAATACATACGATTTAGCCACCTTGTAAAATGTGTACGACTTGCCTTGAGATTGTTGGAAGGATTGTACTGTTCTTTTACAATACACTAAACTGTGGGAACGTCTTTCTGAATAAATAACTTAAGTAGACAAAAACTCCGTAGTTTTTAAAGATTGGAGTTGCGAAAATTACACGATTTAAGACACTGAAATTCAGTGTCATACAGGAACATTAGGAGCGGCCAAATCAACAGTTTGGTACATTCTGAGAAAAAAAGAACGCACTGGTGAGCTCAGAAACATAAAAAGGCCTGGACGTCCACGGAGGACAACAGTGGTGGATGATCGGAGGATCCTCTCCGTGGTGAAGAAAAACCCTTTCACAACATCCAGCCAAGAGAAGAACACTCTCCAGGAGGCAGACGTGTCTACAATCAAGAGAAGACTTCACCAGAGCAAATACAGAGGGTTCACCACAACAAGCTGCAAACAAGGCCAGATTAGACTTTGTCAAAAAACATCTAAAAATGCCAGACCACTCCTGGAAAATCATTCTTTGGACGGCTAAATAAAATCAACCTGTACCAGAATGATAGGAAGAAAAAAGTATGGAGAAGGCTTGGAGCAGCTCATGATCAAAGCACACAGCATCATCTGTGAAGCATGGAGCGGTGTGATGCAGGAGCATGGCTTCCAGTGTCTCTGGGTTACTGCTGTTTAGTGATGATGAGAAAGAAGACAGAAGCAGCCGGATCAATTCTGAAGTGTATAGAGATATACTCTCTGCCCAGATTCAGTCAAATGCAGCAAAGTTGATTGGATGGTGCTTCATAGTACAAGTGGACAGTGACCCAAAACATACAGCAAAAGCAACCCAGGAGTTTTTGAAGATAAGAAAGTGGAATATTTCGATTGAGCAGCATTTCACTCCCCGAAGACAAGACTAAGGGCAGAAAGAGCCATAAACAAACAACAACTGAAGTCAGCTGCAGTAATGGCCTGGCAAAGCATCACAAAGAAGAAACCCAGTCTCTGCTGATGTCCATGATGAGTTAAAGACTTAAGGCAGTCATTGCCTGCAAAGGATTATCAACTAAATATTAAAAATGAACATTTTATTTATTATTATATTTATTTGTCCAATTACATTTGAGCCCCTGAAAATGGGGGGACTGTGTATAAAAATGGTTGAAATTCCTAAGCATTTTATGTTTTATTGTTGTTCAACCCCTTGAATTTAAACTTAAAGTCTGCACTACAATTTTCTCTTGATTGTTTTATTTTTTAATTCTGCTCTGGTGGCATACAGAGCTGAAATTATGAAAATTATGTCAGTGTCCAAATATATATATTGTACCTGAGGGAAGAAACTGTTCCTGTGTCTGGTCGTTCTGGTGCTCAGAGCTCTGTAGGGTCGACCAGATGGTAACAGTTCAAAGAGGGAGTGTGCTGGATGTGAGGGGTCCAGAGTGATTTTACCAGCCCTTTTGCTCACTCTGGATAAGTACAGTTCTTGGAGAGTGGGGACGGTTGTACCAATGATTCGCTCAGCAGTCCAGACTACTCTCCGTAGTCTTCTGAGGTCAGATTTGGTAGCTGAGCTGAACCAGACAGTTATTGACGTGCAGAGGATGGATTCAATGATGGAAGAGTAGAACTGTTTCAGTAAGTCCTGTGGCAGGTTGAACTTCCTCAGCTGGCGAAGAAAGTACAACCTCTGCTGGGCCTTTCTGACAATGGAGTCAATGTGATTGTCCCACTTCAGGTCCTGAGAGATGGTGGTGCCCAGGAATCTGAATGACTCTACTGCAGTCACAGTGCTGTTCATGATGGTGAGTGGGAGGAGAGCAGGGGGGTTTCTCCTGAAGTCCACGATCATCTCCACTGTTTTGAGCGTGTTAAGCTAAGGTTGTTAAGACTGCACCAGACAGCCAGCTCCTTAACCTCCTGTCTGTATGCAGACTCGTCACCGTCCTGGATGAGGCCGATCAGTGTGGTGTCGTCTGCAAACTTCAGGAGCTTGACAGAGGGGTCTTTAGATGTGCAGTCGTTGGTGTAGAAGGAGAAGAGCAGTGGGGAGAGTACGCAGCCCTGAGGAGCTCCAGTGCTGATGGTACGAGTGCTGGATGTGAATTTACCAAGCTTTACTAACTGCTGTCTGTCTGTCAGGAAGCTGTTGATCCACTGACAGACGGAGGTGGGGACGAAGAGCCGGGTTAGTTTATTCTGAAGGAAACCTAACAAACCTGTCACTAAAGCTTCAAAAGTCTGTGTGAGAATCACTGATCACATCCAGCAGGGAAGTAAGGAGGCTGATCCAGCATTACTGTAAAACAAAAGACCCATATAGAGTAAAGATAAATGTAAACTGCAATTCACTATAGTTCTAGTTCTATTTTAGAAATAGAGGTCAGAAATCACTCAAGACCTGACTTTTAGCAGCTATATAAACTACACTTAAAAAGGCAACAAACCCTTTTTTTTTTTTGCATTGTGAAATTCATTATTATTTTCAAATAAATACTCATACATTAATAAATATTTATTCATAGTAAAAAAAATCATACAAAATACATAAATGTCCAAAAATATATTACAAAAATAAGAATACAATTAGATATAGGCTAATAAAATAAAATGTAGGCTTTATTTTCTTTATGCAAAATATATTTAATTTTAGGATAAGATGTGACTTGGACTTGGTTAGTATGATTCAACCTATAATACAGCAATAGCCAAAACTGTCAATGCAATTTAATAAATTGAATGCTGGATTGCACAGTCAGCTGTTTATTTAGAAAAGCATTGATAATGACCAGAAATGGACACTAGGGGGCAATGTTGATCTAGCTTTTAAAATCAATACCAGACCTGGGAAATACTGTCTTTCAGTATCAGTTAGATTAGAAGCATCTCATTTTGATTTCTGACCATCTTATAGAAGTCTGAATTTAAGATGGGTTTTAAGGTTAGTACAGATGGCTGCAAACGTCCTCTAAACCAAAACACAATGAAAACCTTAAGAAGTAGGTCAAAGTTGATGGTTGCCTCCGGCACTTACTCTATATGCAGCACAGATTTTTTCACATCTTTAGCAACATTAAGTTATGCTTTAACCTCCTTTATGGCTTCATGGCATTGTTAAATGCTTGATTCTATTTAGCTGACAGACGTTCCAAGGCATTTATCAAACATTTTCCATTATTCAGTGGTCCGTGGTCAATTATTCCTTACATGGTCAGAAAGAATCGATCTGCAGTCATAATTACCTCCGATGGCTTCAGAAGAGCTGAAAGAAATGAGCTCAGTGATGCATTGCTCTGGTCTGAAGGTTGCAAATCAGTAAGTCATGAATGAACACTCGGCCTTGGTTTCCGTTCCAAAATCTAGTGATCGGCCTTCTAAATTAGCATTTAAACTGTAATAGAACCTCATAAGTGACTGATTTAGAGAGTCCTACGTCACATAATAGAACTCTTTAAAGCCTGTTTTCCAACTATACCATATAAAGTTTAAAAATTTGTAGGGAGTTTAGTAGAGACATCCTACCAATATCCAGCAACTAAATTGTCTCTATTATAATTTTGAACAAACAATTGAATGTATGTAACCACTGCTGTTGAAATATTAGGTCATACCATTGATATTACCTGAGAAACTAAAGTACAGTAAATACACTAGAAAATTGCATGAAGTGAAAAGAGCCGAAGTGTTTAAAACATATGAACACAGATATAAAGTTATAAAGCTTACCTTCTTTAACTTTATTGTTCTGCTGTTTTGTGTTCATCTGCTTCTCCCATTTGCTCTTTTTACGTTGACTATAGCTCTATATAGACTAATACAATAAGATACAATCATTTCGCAAATATTTTTCAATATACAAAACTTAATTCTATAAATTATATATTATATATACTATAAATTCAACACTTCAATGCTATGAGAGACTTTGAACTGATTTCCTCAGCAACTGAACTGCAGCTCAAACTATTTCAAATCTAGAGAATTAAGCTACAAACACGATCATGAATATATAGTATATACAGTATATGTATGTATGCATGTATGTAACAAAATCTACTAAAAAATACAAAAGCAAACAAAAAAAATTAAATGGAAAGATATATAAAATTAATTTAAACTATAATAGTATCTCAGGGATACTAAAATAACACTGGTGAGAACAGGCTTTACTCAAAACACAAAGATGATGTGACTTGGATTGGGAATTATACAGGGTTTGACGTATAATGCATCAAAATACACCGCTCACACAAAAAGTAGTTGATTTTCACCCATTTTCCCATTTCACCCCATGCTCTGGATTAAGAATGAGTATATTTATCTTGGAAAGCAGCATAGTGGTGTTTTGTAACAGAGCTTTGGTCTGTTGGATCGGTGCAAATATTAGCAGGTTCCTCAAAACTGTGTGTTTTAGGCACATTGGGATCTTCTGCAGACTCGGAGGTAACAGACTGATCCTAAAACACACACTATGACAGACGTCACCATAGAGCAGCACATTCACTGGAAATACCAGGTTAGTGAGAACTTCTCACCGGGTCAGTGGCTTCCATCGCCGAGGGTTCATGGGAAATGTGCTTCATGTGTTAATAAGAGCCTTTCTAAAAATACCCTCCCGGCTGACAAAAGTAATGATTCATGCAAAACTACACTGTGGATCTGAACCGGCGGGTCGCAGCTCTGTTCTGATGGGTCATGAAAACACACAGAATGCAAATTATACATGCAATTAAGCTGCATAAGAGTGTCTCCAGTGCCTCAGAGACTGATGTATATTACAACAGATTTCAACCGTTTTCTTTTTTGTTAAATTAAGGATACATACAGGTCACTTTTTACCCTGCCTTCATTGATTTTTGCTAGTTTTTTAATCTATAGATTTGATCAAAAAGATCTTGTTTAATCTCGTCTCAAAATATTGTGCATATTTTATAATCTAAGTTAAATATTTCATTATTTGCAAGAAAAGATTTATGTAAATTTTACATGCATGACTTCAGGGGCATCGAATTCTCAAAATAATAAAATTGAAAGTACTAAAGTTTCTATTATCCATAAAGTATCTATAAAAAAACAATAAAAAGTAAAATATATATATTTTTTTAAAAATATGTAAAAAGTGAATATTTATATGATTTGAGATATGGTGGAAATTACAATTTGGATATGAAAAAACTAAATGAAACGACAAAATAAAATATAACTACATAAATGTTTTGTGGGTCATTTTAAATCAAACTGTAATAGATGTTATCTTGTTTTTGGGGTTTTTTGTGAGTATTTATATTTATTTATATTTTCTGATACATAATGCTATTTATAAAATCATTGTTGGCCTTTGCATAAATGTTTAAAAATTTAATTTTGGTCACAGGATGAATGAATGGTGATTTGCAATTTGGCAGAAATGACAATTTGGACATAAAAAAGAAATCAAAATAAAATAAAATAAAAGGGAAATTATGTTTGTGTGTGTTATTTTAAATACTATTTTATTATTATCATTATTATTATTATTATTATTATTATTACTACCTTCAAAAATTATAAAATAAATATTTATATTTAGGAGGCATAAAATGGTAGCTATAAAATTAATTTGTCACTGGCCTTTTCATAAATGTTTAAAAATGTCATTTCTATGAATAGAGACTTAATAGAGATGAGGAATTTGGACATGGAGAAAAAAGAAAATTGGTATTTTTAAAATCATAGTTTGAAAATCATATGGATATAATACTTCTAAAATTGCATTGGATGAAGTGAATTTCTCATTACTAATTAATTTCTAATTATTTAATTATGAATTAAATCAAATGGATAACTGAACATTAAATTTTGCATTAAAATAAAATGTTTAATTGTAAAAAAAAAAAAAAGACATTTTTATTTAAGCAGTATTTTTAAATAAAATAAAGTTACATTAAAACTGAAGTATTAAAAATGAAATAAAAATTTGCATATTATATATGCAGTGCCCTCCAAAAGTATTGGAACAGTAAAGACAAAATTGCTCTGTTGGCTGTGGAGTCAAGACATTTGCAAATATGATTAAAAGATGAATATGAGACAAAACTACAGAATGTCACATTTTATTATTAGCTGTTTAAACACATACATGTTTTACCAGCTAAGAAGATCAGCACCTTTAGAGTTTCATCTCTATCTGATGTGAGCATAAGTATTGGAGCAGTTGCCTCTCAGGTCTTTCTAAGTGATCAGCTGTGTCCTGTTGCATTAATTCATCAGATATTAAAAGCAGGGAATGTGACGTATCAGTTATATCCATTACTTCTGTATTCTGAATCTTGCATTCGATGATGACACACAAACCAGGATGAAGATGAGGGAGCTGACTTTGAGAGAAAAGCAAGCAATTTTGATGCTAAAAGAAAAGAGGAAGTCAGTTAGAGCTCTAGCAAAAACAAAGGGCATGGAGAAATCAAGAGTTTGGAAACCACCAGCAACCAACAACGACCTGATCAGCTGAGAAAACAAAAGTAGTTGATGACAGACAAATAATAAAAGCTGTGAAAAGGAACCCTAAAAGACGTGTCTGTAAAATCACCAACAACTTCCAGAAAGCTGGGGTGATGCTCTGACAATCTACTGTCCTCAGGAGACTTTGACACAGAATTACAGATGCTACACAGCAAGATGCAAACCTCTGACCAGCACCAAAAATAGAAAGGCAAGATTAGAGTTTGAAAAAAAGCACAAAGGTGAGCCAGAAGAGTTTTGGAACTGTGTTTATGGACCGATGAGACAAAGAAGAACCTTTATCTAAGTGATGGGAAAGAAAAAATGTGGAGAAAAAAAGGGAACTGCAATGATCCCAAGCATACAGCCTCATCTGTAAAGCATGGTGGAGGTGGTGTCATGGCATGGGCATGCATGGCTGCCTCTGGAACAGGCCCTCTCAACTTTACTGATGACTTAATGTATGATGACAGTAGCAGAATGAATTTGGAAGGGTACAAAACCATCTTGCCTACCAATATTCAAGAAAATGCCACCAGATTCATTGGGAAGTGCTTCATATTGCATCAGGACAATGACCCAAAACACCCTGCCAGTTCAGTCAAGGAATTTATAAAGGCAAAGAAATGGAAAGTATTAGATTGCCCAAGTCAATCTCCAGATTTAAATCTGATTGAACATGAATTTCACCAGCTGAAGAGGAGAGTAATGGCAGAAACTCCCCAAAACAAGCAACAATTGGGATTGGCTGCATTAAAGGCTGGGAAAAGCATTTCAAAGGATGAGAGCAAGAGTCTGGTGATGTCTATGGGTCACAGACTCACTGCTGTGATTGTGTGCAAGGGATCTGCAACTAAATAATAGCTTTTAATCTTTTATATCTGCCTTATGTTCAACTGTCCCAATACTTATGCTCACATCAATGAGTGGGATGAACTCTAAAAGTGCTGTTCTTTTATTTGGTAAAACATGTATGTGTTGAAACGGCTAATAATAAAATGTAACATTCTGTAGTTTTGTCTCATATTCATCTTTTAATCATATTTGCAAATGTCTTGACTCCACAGCCAACAGAGCAATTTTGTCTTTACTGTTCCAATACTTTGAGGACACTGTATATATAATGTATATATATATGTGTGTGTGTATGAAGAGTTTGGTTCCAAAACGCTATAAATCCATTTTTGATTAATTTGAGGTAATTAATAAAAGAAAATGTGTTTTCTTTACCAAGAAAGTGGAAAGTCCACTATTTTATGTTTCAAACTTTCACATCGCATATTTAGGTTATAATAACATTAAAAATTCAAATCCAGATTTTGATTTTCAAAGATTTATCATAAAACTGCAATAAAACGTGTGTTTTAGGTTTTTTTTTTCCTTCTTCAAAATGCACTCAATTGAATCAATATAAAAGTTTTTATTTATTTATTTATTTATTTATTTATTTAATTTTTCATATTGAAAATATTGAAAATACACAAAGTTAATGGTTAATACTTGGTTAATACTAATCTTATATACAGGCACTGGACTAGACTGGTCTTTGTATAGTTATATTCATTTAGTTGACTAGTGCTATACACTGTAGGCTATATAACAAAAACATTAATGGCATTAATAAAAACATCATCTGCGATTATGAATGTGATATTGCTTGTCAGTGATCTATGGCTCTGTGTATTAAATGCAGCTCCATCTGAAAGCACGTGATGGAGATCACAGAACCGGCTTTACTGACGAGATTCGATCACAAAGTACAAAGTAGATGAGACATTACGGGTACGGTTTACCTCAAAAGTGTATTTTATTCTTTATTTCTTAATCTTTTGTTATAAGCTTCACAAACACATCTAAAAACAGAATAAGTTGTTCTCCAGAGGCGCCGTTAAACCCTTTTAGGAGATCAGCTGAGGAGGTGAGAGTGAATGGAGGTGTAAAGCCAAATCTTTGTGAAAGTGATAATGAGCTTCATAATTATTTCATTAATGCTCTTCGCACAGTTTTTTCTCTTTGTTTCCAGCAGGAAGCCGAATGAAATTATGAACTATAATGGCTGCCAGTGGCTCATCAGCTTTTGCTTGTGGATGAAAGCTCAGAGTGATTCAGTCAGATAGAGGCGTTCTTGTTCAAGCTGCAGGAACTCAAAAGGTCGTTGGCATAATAATATCATTTCCTGTGGGCATCATATTTGTTCTTTAAACTCCTCACCAGCCTGAGAAGAAAGCTTACTTTATGTCTGAGCAGGCCTCCAGTGACCGGCAAGCTTCAGTGACTTTCTGCTTATCGCTGCCAGCAAGTTCCTTAAATTAATATTTTTCACTTGTTTTAAAAAGGAAGCTTTTTAGTGCAAATGCAAGAAAATGAAGCATAAATGCATTCATTTGATTTATTTTATTTTACATTAATATTAATTACAATTTCTGAAACAATATTTTATTAAATTTTTTAGTTTAATTATTTAAAATATAAATTTTAACTATCAATTTAAATATTTAATTGAACTTTAGTTTATTTTAGTGCTGTCAAACGATTAATCGCATCCAAAATAAAAGTTGTTTACATAATGTGTGTGTACTGTATATATTTATGAATATATAAATACACACACATACAGTATATATTTTGAAAATATTTACATTTATATATTTATATTATATTTGATATTATATATAAATATTTAATATATAAATAAAATTTATTCTTAAATATATACATGCATGTGTTTGTATTTATATGTACATAATAAATATATGCAGTATACACATATATTATGTAAACAGACTTTTATTTTAGATGCGATTAATCGTTTGACAGCACTAGTTTATTTATGACTGATTCCAAAATTATCACAGAAATTCAAGTAGAAAATATTTTGAAAAACCTTTAAAATTTTCTGAGTGTATTTTATTCTTTATTCTTATTTTTAGCAAAAAAATGCAGCAGTATTAAGCACGAATAAGGAGAGTTTTTATTTTATTGTATTTGAAGTTTATTTTAATTTTTTACATTTTACTATGCCTTAATTAACTTTTCCTATACTTTTCAAATACATTTAATCTATAGATTTAGTCGTTTTATTCTATCATTGCATATTTGATCATTTTAAACAAGTGAAATTTGTCAGTATTTGCCTGAAAAATTATCTGTGCATTTTTACATCAAGGCATAATTTCTTTTGCATAAACTGGAGTTTGCTCCTGTGTGAACACATGCTAGAATTAAACCTTTTTAAAACCTGAACTAGGTTATTTCACAGCATATGCATTAAATGCAGGAGTCCCAAAACTAAAGACTCAAGGATCTCGAAGCTCAACTCTAACAGAGAGACCAACTGAATCCTTAAAAAAAAAGACAAACTCAAAAGAAAAAGGTTTCTACATTTTTGTCTTTAAAGAAAATAAAACCCTAGAAGAACAAAAACAACGGTCTCCCTCAGTTTTTGATTTTTCTAACACAATCTCTCAATAATCACACTCATTTCTTCAACATTATTTCACACTCATGCTCTCCTGCTTATATATAAACATAATAAATAAACACAGTACACATACATATATTATGTAAACAAAAACTTTTATTTTAAAACGGAGAGTTCCGGTCCTTGATTCTGATTGGTTGAGCCATGTTCAACGTCGTTCTAAATTACTCTACAAAGGCACACCTTTGTTTACTTTGTGTGTGTTGCTTGGCAACCACTTTGTTGGAACCACAACTGTTCCTGAGGAACTACATTGTTTGGTGGAAGAATACTGTTTTTATTAATATCGTTACGCTTATTTGCCGTTTTATTTTGTGAAATCTTACTAAGTATATGGAATAACCGTTTTATAAAAGCAATAAGCTCTTTAAAGCCGTGCTAACTATACAACACCTCTTAGCTGTTATAAATTCACTGTAAACCACGGTTTCTTGGGGCTTGTTGCTTTATTTTGGATGCGATTAATTGCGATTAATCGTTTGACAGCACTACTTTATATGCATTTGGTCTGAAAAACGCACATTTCAAAGTGCACATTTTTTAAAGCAATACTATTATTGTTGCTGTGTAAACAACAAAATGTAAATTTGTGAAAACGGCATCGCCAACTAGTGGCCTGGCATGCATAATACAGTCCTTTTGAAGTCATTTTCGTGGATCCTGTGTGACCAGGGATCGCTTTGACAATGATAAAGAAAAAACTTAATTTTTTTAGCACATTGTTGTGTTGTAAACGTACCCTAATAATCCAAACCTGAGAAAAGGAGAGCTTTTGAAGCAGCTCTTTTCCATGCAATGACATGAGGATGAGTAAATAATTATAAAAGTTTCATTTCGGAGTGAATTGTTCATTAAGTGTGATTGCATTAAATCAGAATAACCGGTTTGAAGGACACAAAGAGCATCAATAGTGCAGTCATTAGTTCAGGTCATCATCAGTCGTTGCCGTAAAGCATTAAACCAGGATTGAGCTCAAGCAGGTTGAGGTGAATTGACAGATTCCTTCAGCTTGAGTCACCATGTGAACATCACGGTTAATGAATACCTCTTTCACAGGACTCATGTAAACGGCTGTTTTTAAACTCCGGCTGACCCGCTCTCTTTCCTCCAATGTCAGCTATCCATCGCTCAACACCCGCTTTTTCTCAGACAGAAGCATAGTGTCTGATGGCATGCCAGCAAGAACTTCAACCCCTGGACACAAAAAACACATTACAGAGACGCCGAGCTGGCAGAGGATCAGCATGTTTGGCGTGAGATCAGAGAAACAAGTTTGCAATGAAAACAAAGAAGTCAGTTCAGAGGTAGATGTGAATTCAACACTGAATCCGTCATTCAGTGAGACTCTTGAAAACATATGATTTGTGTGAAAAAGCAAGCATGAAGCATCCTTAACTCCACCTCTAATCCTGCAAATTCATATGAATTGGCAACAAATCAAAATAGTTATGAATTGATGTTAAACTGTGCAATATGTTTCCACAATGATGCACAATAATAAAATAAAAGAGGAGTGAAAGCTATGATCAGTAAAACTCATTTCTGGCCTGACTTTTTCTAATTAAATGTTTTGAATTCAACATCAAACAGCAGATTTGACATTTCAGTTTGAATTTAAGGAGAATTTAAGTAGAACCAAAATTAATAATAAATAAATATCACACAGTTAATTTGTAAGAAGAAAAAGTACAGTTTTTCAAAACAAACTTTGAATGTTGGCAGAGAACGTATATAAATTTATCTATAAATATAAATGTGTATTTACTTTATATATTGTATCATTTTAAAAAGATAATAAATAACAATACTACTTAATAATAATATTAGTAATAAAAACAAAAACTTATAGCAGGTTTCCCAAACTTGGGTTAAAAAAAACCTGGTCGATGAAAAGCTATAATAATTTATTAAAATAAAAACTAAAATAAAAAATAAAAAAAAACACTTAATAATAAAGATGTTTAAATAATTAAGAAATATTAACTTAATATCACAGGGGTACTTCAAGTAAATATTTAATATACATCATGAAATAAATAAATAAATGAGAAAATAAATAAATGTGAAAAATCAAACACTTAATAATAGAGATGGGCCAAATCATTAAAAATATTAACTTAAAATCTCAGGGGTCCTTCAAGTAAATATGTAATATAAATCATAAAAAAAAAAAAATTTTAAATAAAAATCAACACACACTTAATAATAAAGATTGTTAAATCATAATAAAATGCTAACTTAAAATCTCAGTGTTACTTCAAGTAAATATTTAAAATAAATCATAGAAAACAAATTAAAAATCAAACAAAAATGATGAAACACTTAATAATAAAGATGGTTAAATCATTAAAAAAAATATTAACATCTCAGGGGTACTTGAAGTACATATTTTCGGTCAATGAGGATTAGCTGACGAAAACGTTTGGTAATCCCTGATTTATAAAGGGGAAGAACACTTCATTTCCCCCAAATTATCTCATGTGTTGAATTTCTGTGAATTGAATTGGACACACAGGAAGAAGAATTTACTGAATTGCAGTTCAAATCCACACTCATGAACTGAAAAGGACCCAATTTTTAAATATTCACCAATAAATATGCCAAATATATCGCCTACCAAGTGTAAACATTTACCAACCATAAAAAAAGCTCCTCTTGTCATCGGTCCCACCTTGAGTACTCGAGTAATCTGCTGATTATTTGAGTAGTTAACATGTATTTATTTAATAAAATATATATTTTGCTATCCAAAAGGAATCTGATATAAATGTAGCTCAATGATTTGGCCTTACATTGCAGTCCAGGGCCTCTGAAACGGGAAGCAGTGGGTTTGTGACAAACAGGCACATCTTGCGTAGCAGCAGGAGAATTGTTATCCAGCAAGCCTTCGGGATGTTTAATAACACCGCCTTTCCAATTTTAGACCAACTCTAAAAGGTAATAAAATCTGTCCGAGGGGACCCAAAACCACAAACCAAATACCTGCGTGCCTGGAGGCTACGAAATGATGACAAAACAGATACAATTTCCTGGTGTACCAATAAACACTCAAGTACAATTGGAAAAGTGCTGGGGAAAGAAATGAGATCTGATATAATGCCGAGCGGGTTGGGTGAGACCTCCAAAACAAGCTCACATACACGGCACCGATTTGATCAGCGGCCTGAAAAATAATGACCACCAAGATTTATAGTCCATACGGACAGAGAAAATGCATAGATCAATCAATATCAATTTATATAACACTTTGCTTTGAAACAACATAATATCTAGATGACAATTAATGAAGATTATTCGCCAAAACAACTTCACAAAGTCACTGGCAAACACATGCTTTTAAATACTAAAACTTGAAAGTTTGCTATGAAAAAAGTACATTTGTATATATAATTTCCACAGTTATATATATATATATTTAAATATCATTTTTTTTATTATTTTAATAGCTACATAATATATAGAATAAGATGAGAAAAAGCCAGACAAATCCTTGTTTAAGAGCTAAAAAAGCCTTAAAGTTTGAAGGTTTATAGTCCTTACAGACAGAGAGAATGACTAATAGATCCATCAATATAGATTTGTATTTAGTTTATGTAGTCATTTTTTAATAAATAGTAGTATATTAAAAAAAAATGGTGGTATTTTATTATTAATAATAAAAATAACAACTAGAGTTTCCCAAGCTGGGGCATATAAGTTGATGAAAAAAGCTAATAATTAATTTTTCTAATAATAATTTGTGAATTGATTGAAAGCTAACAATAACTGAATGACAAAAAATGTAAAATGAAACAAACTAATAAAATAAATTATGAATAAGTCATTTGTCAATACATAAATAAATTCACACAAAAAAAAGATTATTAAATTATTAAAAAATATTAATTTAAAATCTCAGGGGTATTTTAAGTAAATATTAATAATTTAAGAGTTTATAATACTCTAGTTCTAAAAAAATATTAATAAAATAAAATAAAAACCTTATAGCAGGGTTTCCCAAACTGGGGTTCACGAGTTGATTAAAAGCTAATAATTATTACATAATAAAAACGTATAATTAAAACAAGCTAATTAACAAACCAAAAAATAATAAAATATAAAATAAACCAACATACGACTAAATCGTTAAATTATTAAGATATTAACTTGAAATCTCAGGAGTATTTTAAGTCAATATTAAGAATAAAAATAATAACTAGAGCTTCCCAAACTGGGGATTGTTGGTACGTTGATGAAAGGCTAATAATTAAATCATAAAAATATATCAATTGAAAAACTAAAACACAATCAAACAAACAAAAAATATCACACTTCAAAACACATTTACTAAAATAGATGATTAAACGATTGAAATATTACCTTAAAAACATCAGGGGTACTTTAGGTCAAATGGGTTTGGCAGAGGTTGCAGAAAATGTCCTGAGAAAAAAAAAACAAAGAGATTTCGGGTTAGACAGGCCTCATCAGGGACCTAATATCAACATTTGTGCATAATTTACAATGCGTGCATGCTGACAGATGTATTTTTGGCAGGAAAAACAGCTGTTTAATTGAAACAAAGTATGCATATCCTTGGCTAGACTTACAGGAGCTTCATATCGGTGAATAAAAGCATTTTCCAAGGGTTTTGCACTTCACACTGTGACTCACATCCCTTCGAGACGGTTTCCAAGAACTTGTAACCGCACTCTAATTGAATTTTTATGCCGGGTCACATGACTCTCTGTGGCAATCATTCGCAGCTCGCCGTGACCTGTGACATCTGCTCGTGACCTCTCCTGCCCGTCAGACCAATCTGAGACGGGAGTTTGAGAGTCGGGATAATCAGCTTTGTTCCTCACTCGAGCGCAGCTTTAATAAGCCTATTGATTTCAGGAGCCATCGATCGGCTTTGGATAGGAGCTGCAGGGGGAGGACGGCACTGATAACTGGGATTTCCTTTGTCTGAAAATCACTAAGCAACTCACACAAGTACAGCAGAAAACAAACACATGAGGTAAACGCTGGGTTTGTGACATACATATGAATATGATCAAGGGTCAGTTCATCCCGGCAGGATTGAACGCTTGCCTGCTCAATAATGAAGAGGCTAAAGAGCAAAGAGACTGAAATATTGTATGGCAAACCCCTGAGGCTTCTGCTGTGGGATTCATATATACAAACTACTTTACGGTCAATATTCTGCTATGGATTCATGTAACAAAACACAATCAAAGTAAAGACTTGAATGGCCAAAGAACTATGTAATGTTACACATTTTGTGCTGATTCAACTACATCTAACACTTTGAAACAATAAAAGGTCATTAAGAAACATTACTAAACATAAGTAAATTATATGTACATTTTACATTTTAAAAATACCACTTTTTATTTAGATATATTGGTAAAAATATATTAACTTCAAATAATACTTAGCAACAATAAAAGGTCATTAAGAAACATCTAAATGCATTGGATTTGAACCACATGAGCATTAACGAAGATTATTCTCCAGAAACAACTTTATATATTTAAATTTTATAAATGTTTATATAATTTACATAAATATATACTGACAAAAATTTATATAAAAATAGCATCTGAAAATATTATTTTTTTAATTCCTTTTTTGTATTTATTTTTATTTTATTTATTGTTTTGCTATTTATTTAGATTTGTAAAAAAATATTATCTGATTTAAGTATGGGGAAAACTGGACAAACTTCATAGGAGGTAAGTAGGAATGAAAAGCATGACTTTAAGACACATTATTTCAAGGTTGTAATGATTTTAGGTTACTTTAGCTAGAAGGTGGCGCTGTCAACAACATTTCTAGTGTGCGTTGCACATTATGACAATAACATCTAACAAAATGAATGTCAACAGGTCAACACCGCCTCACTACCTCTATGGCGTTCCTGCCATCAGATTCGTTGATGCGTTTCATGGGAATGTTTTGGAATATAAAACAATTTCTAATAATATTCAACCAGCCCAGCTTCAAGATCCTCTGTACCAAATTTTACGAAAATCGGACAAAAGTTGTAGGAATTTTTTTAACAAAAATGTAAAAATGGCAGAAAATCTCAAACTGAAACGGCCAAGTGCAATGACCCGCATGTTAAAATATGATCTCTGTGCTCTCTATTTGATTAAAAAGTTATGAGCTAAAACGTCTCGGTTACGTACGTAACCCTCGTTCCCTGATGGAGGGAACGGAGACGTTATGTCGTGACGACATTAGGGGATTTACTTGAGAGCCCCGACTGCCTCTGATAAGAGAAAACGCCAATGAAATTTGGCTAGTGGATTTTGCATACCTGAGCCACTCCCCGTGCATACGGGTATAAAAGGGCGACAGGTGCATCCACTCATCAGGTTTTCCGCTGAGGAGCCGAGAACGTGTCCCTGGCAACCAGCGATGGTTCAAGATTGTGGCATGGGGACATAACGTCTCCGTTCCCTCCATCAGGGAACGAGGGTTACGTACGTAACCGAGACGTTCCCTATCTGTCGGTCACTACGAGTTATGTCGTGACGACATTAGGGGTCTATGGAAAGCGCCACAACCTGAACCCCGTCACGACCTTGTGGCATGCAGATGTTGACAAGCTAGCGCGTGACAGACAAATGCGATGCGAAGGTCGCAACCTTCCCGTCGCCCCAGCGCAAATTCGCTAACCTTGGTGCCCGCAGGGACCACTGAGTACATTGCTGCTGGAGATAGCCAAGCCGCTGTTCCTTTCCCCAGAAATCGGAAGGGATTTCGACCTTCTATGAAAGACTGCTTCAAGTCTTTCCTGTTTGTTTCTACAGCCCGGCAGTAACGACGGGGAAGCGAGCCTTCCGGAGAAGGGCGCTACGGAGGCCACACCCTGCCCGAAGGGAGGTAACGTGTGGAGACACTGGTATGGACTGGCCCAAGCCTGGGGCAGTGCTACATACGCCTGGACCCTGGGGCAGATCCTACCTAGGAGAAGGGAGGAAGGCTGCCAGCAGGGTCTGACAGAGCTCTGTCAACGGGAAGACACGGGTTTACCGTGAGGGAAACCGTACCGTGGATGAATACACATGTGGGATCACCCGAAGGGAATCAGGCCACACGGGCACCTAGCCGAGTACAGGGGCTGACCGGAGACCCGGGCAAGCTAACACCGGTACTGGGCCTGGCGTCAGACTGCTCCGCCCAGCCTGACTGCCGGGGGTGCTGGAGGAACTCCGCCAGGGTTCGCCGTCCGGGGAACTAACTGGAGGAGAGAATAGGCGCTCGTATCCCCGGGTAAGGGGGAATGGCGCAGCAAGCGTGACACCGGCCAACTCTTCCCGCCACTTACCTGTTACCCAACACACGGGAAGAGACTGGCTCAACGCGGAGACTGTAAAATCTCGCGAAGGTGCTCGGTGTCGCCCAGCCCGCAGCTCTACAGATGTCTGCCAAAGAGGCGCCGTGCGCCAGCGCATAGGAGGAGGCAACACTCCGTGTGGAGTGAGCCCTCACCCCGAGGGGGCACGGCTCGCCTTGGGATTGGTACGTCAAGGCGATGGCATCCACTATCCAGTGGGCCAACCTCTGCTTGGAGACAGCCTTCCCTTTCTGCTGACCTCCGTGGCAGACAAAGAGCTGCTCAGAGCTTCTGAAGCTCCGGGTGCGGTCCACGTATATGCGCAGCGCTCTTACGGGACACAGCAACGCCAAGGCTGGGTCTGCCTCCTCCGAGGGCAGTGCTTGCAGGTTCACCACCTGATCGCGGAAAGGCGTGGTGGGAACCTTAGGCACGTATCCAGGCCGGGGTCTCAGGACAACGTGAGAGTAGGCCGGCCCAAACACAAGGCACTCTTCGCTTACCGAAAATGCTTGAAGGTCCCCGACCCTCTTGATGGAAGTGAGCGCGGTCAGGAGCGCTGTCTTGGCCGACAGGAATTTCAGCTCGACTGAGTCCAGCGGCTCAAAGGGACCTCTCTGAAGTCCAGCCAGGACAATAGAGAGATCCCAGGAGGGCATCAGGGGTGGCCTAGGAGGATTTAACCTTCTGGCACCCCTCAGGAACCTCACGATGAGATCGTGCTTCCCCAGGGACCGGCCGTCCACTGCATCGTGATGGGCCGCAATAGCAGCCACGTACACTTTCAAGGTGGAGGGCGACAGCCCACGCTCCAACCTCTCTTGCAGGAAAGAAAGCACCACTCCAATCGTGCATCTTCGGGGGTCCTCCCGCCGAGAAGAACACCAGTCCGCGAACAGACTCCACTTCAGCCTGTGGCAGGCCACTCAAGTCTGCCGCGTCCCATCCAGGAGCCGCACATGGCGGTTCCACAGAGCCGGACGCGGGTGCCGTATGGTGCCGAGCCCCTGAGAAAGAAGGTCCTTCCTCAGAGGGATGCGCCAGGGAGGGGCTGTCGCGAGGAGGGTGAGTTCCGGAAATCAGGTCCGGGTGGGCCAATATGGCGCAACCAACAAGACCTGCTCCTCGTCCTCCCTGACCTTGCACAGTGTCTGTGCGATCAGGCTCACTGGGGGAAACGCATACTTGCGCAGAGCCCGAGGCCAGCTGTGTGCCAGTGCGTCCGTGCCGGGGGGGGGCCTCGGCCAGGGGGAATACAGCTGGCAGTGGGAGGACTTGCGGGAAGCAAACAGGTCTACCTGAGCTTCCCCGAATCGACTCCAAATCAGCCGGATCGTCTCGGGATGGAGTCGCCATTCTCCGGGGAAGTGAGCTGTCGTGAGAGCGCGTCGGCTGCACGATTGAGCTCCCCCGGAATGTGGACGGCGCGCAGCGATTTGAGCTGTGACTGACTCCAGAGGAGGAGATGGCGGGCGAGCTGTGACATGCGGCGTGATCGTAGACCTCCCTGCCGGTTGATGTACGAAACAGCCGCAGTGTTGTCCGTGCGGACCAACACGTGCTGGCCTAGGAGCAGTGGCCGGAACTGCTTTAAGGCCAGATGCACTGCCAACAGCTCTAGGCAGTTGAAGTGCCAAAGCAGTCGAGGCCCCATCCAGAGCCCCGAGGCTGCCTGCCCGTTGCATATAGCTCCCCAGCCCATGCTGGAGGCATCTGTTGTGACAACAACATGCCGGGACACTTGTCCTAAGGGCACCCCGGCCCGTAGGAAGGCAAGGTCCGACCAGGGGCTGAAAGAGCGGCGACACGATAGCGTGATGGTGACACGACGTGTCCCGCGGCGCCATGCCCATCTCGGGACCCGTGAGTGTAACCAGTGCTGAAGTGGTCTCATATGAAGCAACCCGAGCGGCGTGACTGCGGCTACGGATGCCATATGCCCCAGGAGCTGCTGAAACTGTTTCAGCGGAACCACTGTCCTGCCTCTGAAGGAACTCAGGCAGTTCAGCACTGATTGGGCACGCTCGTCCGAGAGACGTGCCATCATACTCACAGAGTCTAACTCCACACCGAGAAAAGAGATTCTCTGCACAGGGGAGAGCTTGCTCTTTTCCCAGTTGACCCGAAGCCCCAACTGGCTGAGGTGCCGGAGCACCAGGTCCCTGTGACCACCCAACTGTTCTCGCGATCGGGCCAGGATGAGCCAATCATCGAGATAGTTGGGGATCCTGACGCCCACTTCCCGTAACGGGGCAAGGGCGCCCTCCGCCACCTTCGTGAAGGCACGGGGAGACAGGGAGAGCCCGAAGGGGAGGACCCTGTACTGCCATGCCCGCCCCTCGAACGCAAACCGTAGGAACGGCCTGTGTCGAGGGCGAATCGAGACATGAGAGTAAGCGTCCTTCAGGTCGATCGCTGCAAACCAATCCACGGAGTGAACTCATCTGCGTCAACATCTTGAACGGGAGCTTGTGTAGGGCCCGATTCAAGACTCGCAGGTCCAGGATTGGCCGAAGGCCACCGCCTTTCTTGGGCACGATGAAGTAGGGGCTGTAAAAACCCCTGCCTCATCTCGGCTGGAGGGACCGGCTCGATTGCACCCTTTGCCAGAAGGACAGCAATCTCCTCGCGCAGGACAGGTGCATCTCGGACTGCCACCGAAGTCTCGAGGATGCCGCTGAACCTGGGCGGCCGCCTGGCGAACTGAATCGCATAGCCGAGTCGAACTGTGCGAATGAGCCAGCGAGACGGGCTGGGTAGCGCAAGCCACGCCCCCAGATACCGTGCAAGCGGCACCAAAGGCCCAATCGACGTGCCCGCAGTGGTGCAGCGAGGGGGAGTAAGGTTGGATGGAACAGAAGGCAGTGCGTTCTGACTCATCCCCACAAAACTCCCTGAGTCCCCGGGGGGACTGGCTAGAGGTGCGCGGGGAGGCATCGCGTCCCCAGACCGCACTCTCTTGGCCACTGGCAATATGGGTCTCGGGTGAGAGTGAGGAGGCATTGCGTCGCACACTGTCAGCCCGCAGACCTGGGAACCCGGAGGGAAGGGAAATTGCTCTTTCTTTGACAATGTGGGTACCACTGGCCCTTGAGCCAGTGGCGGAACAGAAAGAAAAGAAAACACAGGATTCTCCACCCGGCCCTCCTCCGGGGGAAGGAGCGACGCTAGCCTCGTCGTCTCCTGGGAAAGAGCAAATTCCTCCATCTCCGGGTTGTGCGCGTCAGGGCCGCTTTGTCGTCTTCCTGGAGGACTTGGCGGCCGGCTGAGGCGCAGGGGGCGCCGCACTCCTGCGAGAGGCTCGACGCACCGGCCTAGGTGACGACTCAGCACGGGGCGGAGCAGCTCTGGAGGACGCAGGAGGGCGCCCACGGCGACCAGCAGACTGGGGCCTGGCCCTTGGGCCAGCGGTGGCAGCTGGAGCATCCCGCCGTTTAGGGAGGATGTGCTGGATTGCCTCCGTCTGCTTTTGTACTGCCGAGAATTGCTGGGCAAAACCCTCGACAGTGTCGCCAAATAGCCCCGTCTGGGAGATGGAGGCGTCGAGAAAGCGTACTTTGTCGACGTCCTTCATCTCGGCCAGATTGAGCCAGAGATGGCGCTCTTGGACCACTAACGTGGACATCGCCTTCCCGAGGGACCGCGCCGTGACTTTCGTCGCCCGGAGAGCGAAGTCAGTCGCCGTGCGCAGCTCCTGCATCAACCCCGGGTCGGGACTACCCTCGTGCATTTGTTTTAGTGCCTTGGCCTGGTGAACTTGCAGGATGGCCATGGCATGCAGGGCAGAGGCGGGTTGGCCCGCAGCGCTGTAGGCCTTGGCGGCGAGTGCGGCCGTCAGCTTACAGGCTTTAGACGGGAGACGCGGACGATTCCTCCAGGTGGCGGCGTTTTGCGGGCACAGGTGCACCGCAACCGCTCTCTCCACCTGGGGAATATCCACGTACCCCCTGGCCGCCCCGCCATCGAGGGTAGTGAGGACGGAGGAGGGAGACGAGCGGCTTCTGGCCGAGAAAGGGGCCGTCCACGACTTCGTCAGCTCCTCATGCACCTCCGGGAAGAAAGGCACCGGGGCAAAGTGCAGCCGCTGGTCGCGTTTTGCGCCGATGAACCAATCATCCAGCCGCGAGGGCTCGAGACTGGGCGGTCTGTTGACCTCCAGCCCGATACTCACGGCTGCCCGGGCAAGCATGGCCGTCAGCTCTGGGTCCGGATCGGCAGTGGCGACAACACCCGAGGGGGGCAGCCCCGCCGATCGTTCATCCTCAGTGGACGAAAGCCCATCCCCCGATGCCGCGATCGACATCTGATCTTCGGGCGGCGCACCGAATGAAATGCTGGCGGCCCCGTGAGGCGAACCAGCGAAATCACTCGGGAACCGGACGGAACAAGCGCTGCGGGAGGAGTAAGAGGTCCGCGGGGACGTGCCCGGCGGAGAAGCTCTTACCGTCACCCTCAGATCTCCCAGAGCGCCAGCCGGCGGTCCTCTGCTCGAGCCAGAGAGACCGGGACGGGTGGCGGCAGAGGGTGCCAATCCTTTCAGAAAGGAAAGGCGAGAACGCAGCGTTGCCATGTTCATACGCCCACAACAGGCGCATGACTCATCCACAAACGCATCTTCAGCGTGCTGGATGCCCAGACACTGAAGACAACGCTCGTGACCGTCATCCGAGGACAGGAAGCGACCGCAACCAAGAGAACACGGACGGAACGGCATCTTTAAAAAGACGCGAACCGCCCAGTGTTTTAGAAATTTGCTCTTTCAGGTGAAGTGCCCAGGGGAATCGCTGCTGCAGGGACACCGCTGTCTGCACCGTAACGCCACCCAGGAACAAACTTCGAGGCAGACGGCTTTGTGGAGATCTGATCTGTTTTGAAGATTTCTCATCCACTCGGCTCCGAAGCAAAAATCTGATGAGTGGATGCACCTGTCGCCCTTTTATACCCGTATGCACGGGGAGTGGCTCAGGTATGCAAAATCCACTAGCCAAATTTCATTGGCGTTTTCTCTTATCAGAGGCAGTCGGGGCTCTCAAGTAAATCCCCTAATGTCGTCACGACATAACTCGTAGTGACCGACAGATAGGGAACTCTGAACTGTTGGCTGACATCTTTCTGCCTTGAGGGGAGAGCAAAAAAAAAAACGGTTATTTCTCAACTATTCAAACATAAACAAACCAGATTTAGAGGAATTCAGTGCGTAGTTGCATAACCGTCTCAATCACACTGATGTGATTAGCAGTTTCACACAACAGACCAAAAAATGACTCATGTGTTTCATAACCTCCTCCGAGAGCGAGAGTCAGAGAGGTCGGATGTGACAGTGGGTCAAACCCATCAGAGAATCTGGGCGGACGAGTCCTGATGGGAAGTGGGAAGAGCCCACTTCCACAGAATTCAAAGAGGATGCAAACAGTACTTTGCTGAAATGTTTTTGTGTGTTTTCAATGTTATGTCCATTAAGTAATCAGTACTTATTAATATGTGAAGAAAGGGAAAATGACCTCAAAGTCAAGACAAACTGTCTATAATGTCTTCGAAATCATCTGTACATCTTTTCATGAAACTGCTGCCCCTTTTCCATCAAAATAATGCTGATGCTCGGCCTGTAACAACCAGAAGTGTTTAAAATATATGTCCACAGTTCAGCTGAATTAAAAAAGTTTGCCCTCTTTATGTTGTTACCTCACCTGAATATGTTCGTAGATTTGTGTTGGGTGTTATCCTTGGAATGGAAATGTGGATATTTTATTTGTAAACATCATACGTTTTTTGCACTTTTATTTCAGTTAATATCATAAAACCAGCGAGCTAAGCCAGTAGTACTTATAGTGTTGTGTAAACATGACTGAAGCGAACATTATAGAGTAACAGAATTCAAAGAGGATGCAAACAACACTTCTCAAATGTTTTTGTGTGTTTTCAATGTACTGTCCATTAAAGCAAAGGAACAGACAAACCAATTCAATTGAGTGAGTCATTAATGCTTGAATCACTCCAATTGATTCAAGTTCACCAGCAAAATCCAGTTCAAACGAGCCATTCATTTTCGAATTTCGACAGCGCTTGTAATGATTTTAAAAAGCACGTATTAATGGGTGAAACTGAGCTTTTCGAAACAGTTAAACTACTGCATCGTAAAATGATTGACTGTTTTGAAGCGCTCCAATCAGATCACGTATCGCAAATCATTTGATTCAGATCGGGATTTGGGAGCGTGGATCATAAATCTTTTTATTTAGATCGGGATTTCGGAGCGGGTTTGTGAATTTTTTATTCAGAAGTTCGCAGCAGGTTTGCATATCATTTTATGAATTGAATGATTCGCGATCCACGCTCCAAAGTCCTGATCTGAAATGATGGTTTGGGAATCATTATTCAGATCCGGACTATGAAGCATGGATCGCGAATCATTTCATTTAGACCGGAACTTCGGAGCGGGTTCGTGAATCTTTTGATTCAGATCTGTCATGAGCCGGGTTTGATTCTAGTTTTCTTTTCCTTTCTATTTTTTGCTCTGCTTCCTAGACTCACTCGCTCGCACTGATTGGGACGGCACCTGTTTCCTTTTGACGTTGATTTGCTCCTCTATTTCTCTCTGTGTGTTACTAGATTTCTTTGCCAGATTATTGTGGTTCGCAGCCATTCTGCCGGCTCTCTTTCTATCGACTACCGTTACTCTGTTGTGTTTTGTCAAGAACAGTCCTGTCTAGTCATGTCAGGAACGCCGTGGAGAGCCTGTCTGCCCAGGTTGCGGAGTTAACCGGTCAGCTACAGAATTTGCAGGAGCGGCTGAGTGGGAGTCTGAGGCCAGCTGCTGTGAACGGTTTTCTGCCTTTAAGGAGGAGATGATTCAGATTTTTGACCGCTCTGTCTATGGACACGAGGCTTCTCGACAGCTTGTGACACCCTGCTAGGGGAAGCGGTCAGCTGCCGATTATGCAGTAGAGTTCCGCACCTTAGTAGCCACCTGCGAGTAGAACAAGCAGGCTCTCACCGCTCAATTTTTGGAGGGTCTCTCTGGGGAGATTCTATCTCGTGATCTGCCAACTCGTTTGGACCAACTGGTCGAGCTGGCCATTCGCCTCGACAAACGCTTTGAGTTGCGCCGCCATGCACACTACTCCATGCCCGAGCTACGGGCGGCCCCACCCATTGTCTCTTCTCCCGCGGTGGCCTCACCAGGTCCAGAACCCATGCAGCTGGGGGGTCTTTGCATCTCCGCTGCGGAGCGTCAACGTCGCATCACAGGGGGACTCTGCGACTACCTTTTCCCCATCTCACAAGGCTCGTACCTCCCTTGCTGCCCTCCTGCGCTGTGGTGGCTCTACCTTTTCCTGCGCAGCTCTGGTTGACTCATGGCATTCCTGTTCAGGAGTTAAGTGATCTACCCACTATCTATGCCCTGGATGGTCGCATCCTTTCCAAGATTCTTCGTGCCACCACTCCATTTTTTGTTCCCCCCTTTCGCCTATCGTTTTGGGGCACCCCTGGTTAACTCAACATAACCCCCAGTTTAACTGGGTAGAAGGGATCATCTTATCTTGGGGCTTGTCTTGTCATTTTAAGTGTCTTGTCTCGGCTATGCCTGTTTTGTCTTCCGTTTCTGTGTTTCAGGAGGAGCCCGGTGAGCTGTCAGGTGTCCTGGAGGAGTACCGCGATTTGCGAGTGGTGTTCAGTCGTACACAGGCTGCTTCTCTCCCTCCCCATCGACTGTATGACTGCAGCATTGACCTGGTCCCGGGTAGCACGCCTCCTCGTGGTGGACTTTAATTCCTTGTCCGTTCCTGAACGCGAAGCGCTCCAGAAATACCTAGCCACTCGCTTGCCGTCGGTACTATTGTCCCCTTCACCTCTCCCGCCAGGGCGGGGTTCTTTTTCGTGAAAAAGAAGGATGGCTCTTTGCGTCCCTGCATTGATTATCGTGGGCTTAACGACATGACTATTAAGAACCGGTACCCATTGTCACTCATGTGGTCGGCCTTCGAGATCTTGCAGGGAGCAAAGATTTTCACGAAATTGGACCTCCGCAATGCATACCACTTAGTGCGCATCAAGGAGGGAGACGAGTGGAAGACGGCTTTCAACACTCCCTTAGGTCACTTTGAATGGCTGGTACTTCCATTCGGGTACTTCCAAAACGCCCCAGATGTTTTTCAAGCGTTAGTGAACGATGTCCTGAAGGACATGCTTAATATCTTCGTTTTTGTGTACCTGGATGGCATTCATTTTTTTGCCTTCCCTCCAGGAACACATCCAGCACGTGCATCGGGTATCAGGTGTCCCGTTTCACGTGGTCAGAGAATCAATCAGAACAGAGAATCAATGACAACCTACACGCTCCATTTCTCATGTAAACTCTTTCAAACTCATCTGTGTCCCCCTTGTCTTTCAACTCTTGACCTCTTCATTTAATACTTTTCTCTGCAGGCGTGACTTTTAGACCTTTAAAATTCTAATCCCAATGTATTTTTTACAGGTTTTTTTTTTTTTTTGGTGTTTTCTGTGTTATTTTACCATTTTAGTTACATATAAATTAAATTATTATAAATCATTTTAATTTAATTTATCATTTATTAGAATTTTTCAAGTAGGTTTATTGGAATCATATAAATCTGCTCCTAAATGGCACATCAAAACAGAATGAACAGTGATTGGTTGCCATGCATGTCAATCAAACGGTTGCTTCCTATCAAAATAGGCGGTCACTGGCCAGAATAAGCTTTAATTTGGACCAGGCATCGCGGTGATAGTCTAAAGTCTGACTAACATTCCAACAGTCCCTGATCTATCTAAAGACACCGGAAGGGTGGAGGAAGCATCAGGAAGAGAAACAGAGACAGTAAGAGAGGCCTGTTTTGTAAAATCTGGTTATGTAACTGTACTGTTTACTGGCACATTGCATCTGTTGTTGGGGAAAAAACTAACTCGATGCAATTAGTGTGGAAAACTCAAAGACTCCAGTCACATCAAACCAGATCCTCCAAGACAGAAATCGAATCTCCAGAAACCTGTCAAGGAACAAGAAAGATTGAATTTCTTTAGGAAGTAAAACAAACTACTTAGTGCAACTTTAAAGTGAACATGAAATCAAAACAGACTCTATTTAGCATATTCCTGGTCTTACTGCGAATGACTTTTTGGTGCATGTTATTCCAAATTAAAACATTTGTTGTCATAATCTTTCATCAAAATGCAGTCACTTAAAAAATCGGTTTAGGATTTACTTTGAAACTATGTTCACTCCGAAATTGACAGTGCATTTAATAAATAATTAAAAAGAAATGGCTAGTAACACATTGAATTAAATGTGAAATTTTGTACCCACTCAATCCATTTCAAACTTTTTTAATGTCAGACAATTATTTTAATTTACTATAATTTTAATATGAATAAAATATAATTTATAAATTATAAAAATATTTATTGTGAATTAATAATTAAATATAAATTTATTTATTATAATAATTATAATAATTTATTTTAATTTATTTTAATATTTTCCAAGCAGTAACACACTGAATTAAATGAGAATTTTTGAACCCACACACACCATTTCTCATGCAAACTCATCTAAATCCCCTTTTTGCAACTTTTTTTATACATTAATATCGGACAGTTATTTTAATTTATTATAATACTAATATTTATTAAAATAATGTTTCTAAATTATTATTGTATTTATTATAAATGAACAATTAAATATAAATTAATTTATTACATAATTCCTTTTAATTTAATTTATTTTAATATTTTCCAAGCAGTAGCACACTGAATTAAATGTAACATTTTGAAGAAAACCGACTGAAATTGTATTTTCTTGTAAAACATACTTCCATAATCTTTGTTTTATTTACTACTTTAAAAAAAAATAAACTATTTAACCACTTTTCATTTGTGTTTTCTTATTAAATTGAATGCTGTTTCATGTTGAGTTCAGGTTTACATTTCTTTCATGTCAGAGGTTGTACCTTTTATAAAGCACCTAAAAGGTAGGTAGAATCAGGATATCTGGATTTTCTGTATCAATCTACATCATTTGAGCAAATATCTGTAGAAATGCCACACAGGAACATGAAGCGACTGCCAAATGGGCCGGTTTATTTGAAGGGCAGGTTATTTCTCTGGAGTAACGTATTACTGAAGGTGAATATGTCTGGCTCGACTACCACTGAGACAGTATTAATAGTGACATGTGTGCTGGAGTCCTGCAGCTCATTCACTAGCGTCTGGGACTTTCACAATAACCCACACAATCGACTTTTATTGCCTCGGTTTACAGGGGCTTCACGGCGTCCAGCCTATCAGACTAAGCAGCTTAACAGCGACAGCGTTCTGAGAGCACGCTTCACCTCCACCTCCATCAATCAATCGCTGCTTACAGGCCTTCGGAAACCAAAATAAACAACTTGCCAGCGAGAAACTGGACTGTGTCAATCAATCTATATGGATCCGGGGGCCACGAGGTGAATGAAACGGGGTGAAAAAGAATAAGGGGTGGATTCACTAGAGTCCCACCACCTTTGTGCGTGTCATTTTACAGTTCACAGTGTTACTGACTGTGTGCCAACACAAACATATTTGGTATCGGGCCTTAAAGGAATAGTTCAGCCGAAAATGAAAATATGCAGAAAAGGGGCTCACCCTCAGGCCATCCAAGATGTAGATGAGTTTGTTTCTTCATCAGATGATTGGAGAAATGTAGCATTGCATCAATTGCTCACCAGTGGGTGCTCTGCAGTGAATGGGTGCCGTCAGAATGAGAGTCCAAACAGCTGATAAAAACATCATAATAATCCACAAGTAATCCACACCACTCCAGTCCATCAGTTATCACTAAAATGAGCTCCTAAATTCCGATCAAAATCAAATGATTCGTGATCCACGCTCCGTAGTCCCGGACCATATTATTTCAGATTGGAACTAAGATGTAGACTAACTTCAAACCGTTGACAAAATATGAGTCTTTCTTTTCATGTTCAGATAAAAAAAAATTTTTTTATAAAAAATAATTAGTGAAATAATAAAACTAAATTGTTTTTATTTAAAAAAAAATAAAATGTAAATAAAACAATATGAAATATTTTATTTGTTTACTGGAATGTAGGCCTAATGTAATTAACGTATTTCAGTGAACATGCAAATATGTTGTGAAATTATTGAAATATTAATCTTAATTTCAAGCAAGTATTTTAGGTCAAAGGGGCACATTCGCACATTCGTAGTTGATCGATTTGGGACGATACCACTAACTAGAAAGTATGTCATGTTTATATATTTTGCAAGTTGTTTGAGCATTACAGCCAAACTAATTTCCCTATTGTCCCTATTCCCTAATGTCGATTTTTAGGCCAAAGTGAAAAGTGAAGTGACATACAGCCAAGTATGGGGACCCATACTCGAAATTCGTGCTCTGCATTTATCCCATCCAAAGTGCACACACACACCGCACATACACCCGGAGCAGTGGGCAGCCATTTATGCTGCGGCGCCTGGGGAGCAGTTGGGGGTTCGGTGCCTTGCTCAAGGGCACCTCAGTCGTGGTATTGAGGGTGGAGAGAGCGCTGGACATTCACTCCCCCCACCTACAATCCCTGCCGGCCGGAGACTCGAACCCGCAACCTTTGGATTACGAGTCCGAATCTCTAACCATTAGGCCACGACTTCCCCCTTGAAGATAAAAATCTTTTGTCATTATTTTGTCTTTGTTATTAAAAAATGAGAACAAAGATACATTACAAATATACAAATAAAATAAACAGTGTTTTATTTTCAGTTAGGCTATAATAGGCATAATTAGCAGGAGCATTCAAGAAATTGAATGAACAAATATAAAAATATAACACTATATAGAATGATTCCTATTAAAGCAACTGTATTAAAGTTTTTGGTCCACAGTGACTTCCATAGTATTTTTTTTTTTCCTACTATCAAAGTCAATGTGGACCAGCAACTGTTTGGTTACCCAGATTCTCCAAAATATCTTCTTTTGGGTTCAGAACAAGAAATTAATAGAGCTTTGGGACAACATGTGAGCGAGTAAATAATGACAGAAATTAAATTTTAGGTCTCTTTAATTACAGTCGGTAGCATGTTTAGTGCTGTCCCTTTAAGACCTGCTCCCATCAAATATAAATCCGTTTCTCTCAGCTGTTTACTTTCATTTTAGACATAATCAACTGAGTCTATACATAAACCTTGTGTGTTTTGACAGTATTAGCTCAAGAGATAACATAGTTCAGTAATCAGGCGCTGTTTGACAGACTTTTTTTGTGCGCGCACTTTGGGTATATGTGCTCAGAAAAAAAGCACATGGATTTATCAAATATGAAATTACACTAATTTAAAAAAATAAAAACAAAATAAAATGCACACACAAAAAAATATTTGTTTATCTGGATGTCATGTAACCAATATCAGAAACTGTGAACATGTTACTGTGTTCAGCTAAATATTTTTTGTTGCTCTAGTCATGACTCCCTATTGGTATCAGCCATCAAAATAAAACAATATTGAATGAATCATCAAAAGAAGCTATTTGGTTCATATTTATATTAAAAGACATGCAGAATAACCACAGTATGGGCTGAAAAACAAGATGGAAATACTGATTTCTGCAGTAGCAGAGTTCAAAAATACACCTTCACACCAACAAACTTTGACACCAATCTCTCTAGTGTTAATGGATGAGAGAACAAAAGCAGAAGAACAGGAGTGAATGCAGCAGTGGGCTGAAATGAAAAGGCCCCAAATTAATTCTTACCCACTCTACAGATTTGGCATCGTTCACAGGAGGCTCTTGCTGCGGGAGAAACAGTAAAAGGCTGGATTTGAGCGGCCGCCAGCGGAAAGAGCCAACTATTTCTCATTTGGACCTGACCAGCCGATGACCCTCCTGTTGGAGAGATGGAGCTCTGGAAAAACAAAAGCGCTGGCACAGAACCGAGCGAGAGGAGGGACGAACCTCGAGACGAGTCTGACCAACATCTGCAGAGACTAAAACAACAATGAACAGTTTATTTTGTTCAAGTTAAAAGAAAGGCCAGTTGATATACTGCAAAAACACACTCTCACTCAGTATTTTTGTCTTGTTTTCCAGAACAAATACCACCACTTGAGAATTACATGAGATATTAAGCCTTGTTTTCTGAAAAATGCATAAAAATAAGTAATAAACATGTGGTTAAAACAAAAAGAATATGTGTCAGTGGGGTAAGAAAAATGTAATTCAAAGTGAAAATAATTAAGATTTTTAAATATTTTTTTAAACCTTGGCTGCATTTATTTGATCAAATATTCAGTAGAAAACAGCAAATGTGAAATATTACACTTAAATTGTAATTTATTCCTGATTTTTTCATTACTCCAGTCATCAGTAATCATTCTAATATGCTGATTTGCAGCCCAAGAAACATTTCTGATTATTATCAATGTTGAAAACAGTTGTGCTGCCCAATATTTTTGTTCAGCAAGGACGCATTAAATTGATCAAAAGTGACAGTAAAGACATTTCTAAAGTTAGAAAAGATTTCCATTTAAAATAAATGCTGCTCTTTTAAACTTTCTATTCATCAAAGAATCCTGAAAAATAATACATATCACTATTTCCACAAAAATATTGGGCAGCACAACTGTTTTCAACATTGATAATAATCAGAAATGTTTCTTGAGCAGCAAATCAGCATATTAGAATGATTTCTGAAGGATCATGTGACACTGAAGGCAAATAAATACAGACTAGGTGAATAAGACTCTTATTTAAAAATCTTAATTCCAAATAATGGAATGTTAATGTATATATTCACTTAATTTTGATACATTACATTTGATACAAAAAAACCCCCATTATTTATCTTAATTTTCCTTCTCAAATAAATCTTGATTTTTTTGCACTGAGCTTTCATGCTCAATATTCTTACTTTTCCACCACGTCTCCACAAGTGAGATTCTTTGAGTTCTTGCCAAACCGGTGAGAAGGTATTTTTTCTACAAAAAAAGAAAAAAAAAGAAAAAGAAAAGAGTAACACACAAAAGATGAGATGCCGAGAGAGGGCAGGATGCATGCTTGTGTGTTTGAGGCTGCGGTGGGTTTGTTGAACCTACCAAAACACACACATTTCAACAAGCAAGGGCCAGATATCACGTGTCAGTGCGATGTTTATTACCGGGGCCCCGTTTGGCTGAGGAATGACTCAGGGCTTCCAGTGATGGAGAGGAGGAGCTCAACGAAGTGTGTTTTACACTCAACCCCCTCTGAAAAAGCCTGGAAGAGAAATGCTCCACATATCCGGCAGCTTTGTAGAGGCCTGCCCCCAATTATCCTCCCACAAAGCTGCTGAAAAAAAACACTAAAGTATCTGACCGGGCAGAGCGTTTGATGTTGCTACGCAATGTTTGACAGAGAACAGGACGGCTTTGAAAAGAGAGGTCTGTGTGAACTTGCCTGCCCTCATTCAACATTTGGAAACGAGGCTCAGGGAAGCAAATGCCATTGGATTGGAAGCAGCTGTTGAATTGAAGAAACATGGTTTTAAACAGGGCCGTATGTGCCAAAAAGTCTAAAAATGTCCCTTGCTCATGGGTTCTCTGCTGAAGACACACTGATATGCTTCACCACGACTGACAGGCCTCATCAAACTACACTCACAATTAATAGGAAACGATGGTGGAATGTTGATTAAATGTGTTAAATAAGTGCATAGTGTGCATAGTCTAACTAAAAATCAGTAAGATTTTTTAAAAAGAAATTAATACTTTACTCGGAAAGGATGCATTAAATTGATCAAAAGTGATATAAAAAGATAAAAAAAAGAGTTGGGAGTAAAAACTCTGAATTGCAAGACAAACTCAGAATTCTGAGAAAAAAGTAAAAATTGCAAGATATAAATTCACAACTGCCAGAAAAAAAATCAGAATTTGTAGACGTGAACTCTGAATTATTGGGAAAAAGTCTGATTTATGAGATAAATATCCTTGGTGAATAAAAAATAAATTACGAGATGCACAGAATTGTGAGAATACTTTTCAGAATTGCAAAATATAAAAGCAGAATGGTGAGAAATAAAGTCCAAATTGGAAGATAAAACATTGCAATTACCTTGTTTTAATTTTTTTTAATCCGTAGCAGAAATCAATAGATCAGCTGTTTTGAATCATAATAGTATTTCACAATTTTCCAGTTTTTTTCAGCACTTTTAAAAAAATAAACAGCCTCTGTGAAGGCAAGAGACGTCTTTTAAAAATGTGAAAAAATCTTAATGATTTCAAACTTTGTAAAGCAGCACAAGAATACTAAAAATAAAATAAAAACTACAAAACACTAAATATAAATGAGCTATTTAGAATCAATAACATTTTCCTGTTTTTACTGTAAATAAACAGATCCTCTGTGAGGATAAGAGACATCTTTCAGAGACATTAAAAAAATCTTAATTTCAAACTTTTGTACGCTACAGCAGCAAAAAAACAATATATATATATAAATAAAATATCAATATAGTCACTAGAGTGAAAAACTGAAGTGAAATGGCAAACTGAAAATACAATAGGATAAAATCAAATCCTGTCCAACATTGTTTTTGTTTTTTTAGCTGAATATCCTGATTCATCCAGAAATGCATCACAGCCTATTTGTGAAGTAAAATGGATTGTCAATGCTTTATATGTTGCACCTATTTTGCATTCTCAAGAAACCCAAATGCTGATGTTTGCTTCAAAAGACATTAATCAAACCTACTTTTGAGTCTTGGCTCCTGATAAGCTTTATATCATATGCATGCTTTGTGTAAATCAATGACTTCGCATGTTTTTGTTAAACCCCAGGAGAGTTTGAGTCACATAATCAGCTTTTGTTTGGATCATCACTGTATGCTTCATCATACTAAATCAGGCCCTGTGTAAACACACTGAGAGCCATGTGCTGCGTGACAGGCTGCGGGAGGTGAAGCGCTGGTCAGAAACAGGTCTGCGCTCCAGATCTTTCCAAGCCTTTTGGCTCATGAGCATCGGAGAGTTTGTGTACACTGCTGTGAGTCCTGTCAAGCGTCAGGTCGAGCACTAAAGGAAGCTTTAAATGCAAGAGGAATGCTCGATCACAACATCAAAGGCATCGGAAACTCTGGGCTCTTTACCGTCGGTTGCACGTCCTGTCATTCACACATAATAAACAACATCGTACGGCCTTCTATGGCACACATGTGAGCCGATGGGTCTCTTTGATGAAACCTCTTCCCATCTGACACAAACACTGCAAAATATACAAAAAAATAATAATTATCTGTTTTTTTTAATGGTACATTTTTCTCCCAGTTTATTAAATTGCCGGAATTATAAGAGTTGTTGCTGTTAACTAAAACTATACAAGCATATGTTTTTGTGAACTGATATAAAGCTGAAATAAAATATATAAATTGAAAAACTTTAAAGGGCACCAGTTATGCTCATTTTTACAAGATAAGTCTCAGGTGCCTCTAGAATGTGTCTGTGAAGTTTCAGCTCAAAATACCCCACAGATCAGTTATTATATAATTTTGAAAATGCCTATTTTGAGTGGAAGTAGAAACGCATTGTTTTTGTGCATATCTCTTTAAATGCAAATGAGCTGCTGCTCCCCGCCCCCTTTTCCAGAATAGGACAGTGCCACTACAGCTTGTAACAGATAATCTGCCAAAAAACATCTGTTTGGTTTTGATTATCATGTCTATCACACTAACATAATGCGAACGCACAGAAAGCGGCTGTCACACGGCATCTGAGTACTAAACTCTTTCAAGTCTTAAACCGTCAAATACACACAAGTTTATGTTAGAAACACACAAGTTACAAAAACACAGTCGGTTATGACTGTGAAGGTAAACAGCTGAGAAAGAAATCACGTTTATGTTAGTTCTGTGTTTTAAGTGACAGCAGTGTAATATATTATTAATATGACCCAAACAAGCAGAAAATCACTCACTGCTCTTGAATGACTAATTCCTATAGCTTTAATTACAAGACATTTCTTCCTTGAATGCTGCCTATAAATGCTCTAACGTGAAGATAAATTAAACACAGCGGATTGTGTGCAGTAGTGTTAATTTTGTCATCCATTTTTAAATTTTAGTCTTAGTCCCGTGTTAAATGTCCTTGTTAGTTTTTAATCATACTTAGTCAACCTTATCCTATTTAGTTTTAGTCGACTGATCCCCGGTTTCACAGACAAGGCTTAAGCCTAGTCTTCGACTAAAATGTAAGTCTGAGCTGTTTCAACTGAAAGAAACTTGCACTGACCGATCTTAAAATATATCAGTGCCTTTGTTTTGTCTCAAGATGCACCCCAGTAATGTTTATTGAACTATGGCCTAATCCAGGTTTAGTCCTGTCTGTGAAACCGGACCTAAAAGTCTCAACATTTTAGTCTAGTTTTAGTCAATGAAAACTTGACAATTTAGCAATAAGATTATTAATTAACCGTACAGCAGTATAAATTTGGCAGTATTAAATTTTTTTATTTAGTCTTAGTCTTACTCAAATGTACATTTTAGTTATCATAGTCAACCTTGTCCTGTTTTGTTTCGTCAAGTTTAAGTCAATGAAATGTATGAGCATTTTAGTAAGGTTTTAGTCAAATCTTAGTCACATTTTCGTCAACTCCAGCTTGTTTGTGGTGTTTTCAGGTTGCAAAATTGCTTAAAATCATAAAATAACACCGGGCAGAAAATGTATCCTTGTAACAGCGAAACTCTGAACTTTTGATATCTGGCAACCGCACTCATGAAAGCTCGTGTAGTAGAGGCATGTACAGCAGTCTGCAATAACATTTTGTCTCCTTTGACGAAAAAATAAAGAGATTTTTGTTAAAGTTTTTGTTGAATTTTTTTATACATTTTAGTCTCGTCTTATTTCGTCAATGAAATTGCATGTTGATATAGTCATAGTTATCCTTTATTGACCTTATTGTCGTCTCGTCTTCGTCTAAATCATGGGGGAAAACATTTTTCGACAGTCTTCGTTAACGAAATTAACACTAGTGTGCAGCTCACTCAGGGTGGGGTCTATGCTAATACAGCAGCTGTCGGCGGGGTTTGTAAAATGGGACATCATATTTGACAGATTCTGTGAAAGGCTTGGTCTGAGACACTGCTTTATGATTTGCCACAGCCATATCACCCTGCAGCCCAAGACCGGTTGCCCACTGAAGCTAAGCAGGGTTGAGCTGGTCCGTACCTGGATGGGAGACCTCCGGTGAAAACTAGGTTGCTGTTGGAAGAGGTGTTAGTGAGGCCAGCAGGAGGTGCTCACCCGGTGGTCTGTGTGGGTCCTAGCGCCCCGGTATAGTGACGGGGACACTATACTGTCAAAAAGCACCGTCTTTCGGATGAGATGTTAAACCGAGGTCCTGACACTCTGTGGACATGAAAAATCCCATGGCACTTCTCGTAAAGAGTAGGGGTGTAACCCTGGTGTCCTGGCCAAATTCCCTCTACTGGCCCTTGTCTATCATGGCCTCCAATAATCCCCATACACTTGATTGGCTCCATCTCTCTCTCCTCTCCACCTGTAGCTGGTGTGTGGTGAGCGCACTGGCGCTGTTGTCCTGTGGCTGCTGTCGCATCATCCAAGTGGATGTTGCACACTGGCGGTGGTTGAGGAGAGACCCCCCCCCCCCCCCCCCCCACATGATTGTAAAGCGCTTTGGGTGTACAGCAATATACAATAAAGCGCTATATAAATGCATCATTCATTCATTCATTTATTTATGGGGAGCAAAACAAGGAGTGGGTGGATTTTTATCATTATAGGGTGGTTGTGTAGAGACACTGCCAACACACATTTGTTCAAACAACATGTAAAGTGAATTTTGCATAATAGGTGCCCTTTAGGTTAAAAAGTTAAATGAAAAATATAAACTGAAATAAACTAAAATTCATATAAATTAAAGCTAAATAAAAATATAATTTTTTTTTTTTAAAAAACGACAAAAGCACACAAAAAAATTACTAAAACTTTAAAAAAAGCTAAATTTAAAATAAATATCGTAAAATAAATATAACAGTCAGAATACATTAATAATACTCTAGCAAGAAAAAACACTCCAAGCATCTTAGCAACCCTGCAACAAACTAATGTATTTATTCCGTCTGGTGTCGCTAGCGACTCATAAATGACACGCTTCACCTTTCACATCAAAACAAACAGGCCAGCAGAACGAGTGTGAATGATGTTTATGGGTGTGATCTTGAATGACGGTCACCTTCACTCTCTGACAACCGGAGCTGAGTGTGAACTACCGCAGCGCTCTCCTCGTTTCTGTAATCAGGATCTGCTGCATGCGTGCAGATGTACAGGAAGCATTCTGAGGCTGCTCCATTATTAGATGAACCATTTCAATACCCCACATTTTGAATCTCCTGTTTGGATATAATTAGTATGCATTACTTCTCATACTTCAAAGCACAGGTGTTTATAAGCTCCTCTGAATAATGGAAACTCGCTTGCAGCAACAATAGAGATGGAAAAAAAACGATTGTTGTTTTCTTTTTCTTGTTTTGAACACAAAGCATGCTTTTCTGACTGCATTTAGCTAGAATCAAGTATATGGAACTGGAACAGCTGCCAAATTCTGCCTCATGTTTTTCTAAATCTTTTTGGCTTGCTTTCTGCATTGAAACACAAAAGAGATGTTTTTTTTTCACAATGTCCATGCTGCTGCATGCATGTATGTATATGTATATGTATATGTATATATATAAAAACAAGTAATAATAAAACATTTTATTTTTTTACTGCTTGTTTACTTCAGCTTGAACGTTTTTCAGATAATCTCCTTTTGTGTTCTACAAAAACGATCATCCAGGCCTGGAACAAAATGAGGGCGAATAAATGACGACACCTTTTCATTTTCATTGAACAGCGCTTTAAGTGAAACCTGATGATGACGAGGAGAACAAAGCTCCTTCGGTGCACCTGCGCTCCATCACTCGCTCCTGGATATTTCAGCTCGATGCTACACAGGTGGCTGGAGAAACTTCTGGCAAACACCTGTACGGAAGACAAACATGCATTTGAGAAGATGCATTTAATGAAATATAGACAAATTTTGCTTTGTGATAAGGTTATTGTAGCATTATACTATTATATTTATTAATATTTTGAATCAGCTTTTATTTTTGTGTTTTCAGTTTTCATTTAAACATATTTTTATTAGATTGTTTTTTTATATATTTTATTTTAAAATATAATATTTTTAGGATTAATTTAATTTATTAATATTTCAGTTTTAATTGGAGGCATTTAGTTTAAATTCAATTTATTTCAGTTAGTTGTCAAGGTAACATTTTAAATTCTCTTTTACATTTTTATTTTAAGTTTTGTAATATTTACAATATTTTAACTATTTTAATGAACGTTCAAATTGTAAAATAAATTTTAAAAAGTAAAATTGTAATTAATTCAATTACTTGTAAAAGTTTTAGTGTTAGTTTTAGTTTACAATAACAGATTTGTGATTTGTGCTGCATGTGCTAAAGGGCGGTGGGTTTTGCTTGGGCTAACATCATTATCTTCAGATTTGTAATTATATTTGATATTTCTTCTTTAATGCATAGCAGTAGTTTATGTATAAATGTCTTGTTTGTAAATTGGAAAAGTTTCATTGTGCATTGTTTGTGGTGAGAAACTGCACTGAATAATCCTTTAACACAGAAGTGCACGAGGTCTTTCATGACCCTGGATGACTCAGAAATCACCCAGCCCTTTATTTCTTGGAAAGCGGTGTGCGACACACCCACAGAGCACCGCCTAAACCTCCCATGAACACCTGCTCTAGCACTTCATCAGATGGCCGTAACAATCAGGTGACAGCTGTGACTCATGACAGAATGACATGTTTGCATATGTCTCTCACACACACACACGAGCTGTAGCTGTTCTCCAGGTTCGACAGGCAGATCTTTTGTTCCAACTGTTGCTGGTCAAACTGGCTCCTGCATGGCTGCCTCTGCTGCTGCACCCTGGTAACTGTAGCCATCGGCAGCACTGAACATGTGACACACAAAACATGCTTTCAGTAAATATGTCCTGATTGGGAAAGTGCAAGAAAGGAAAGCATGACTATACAATAACAGTTTACTGTTTATGGGAGTTTAAATTATAGTTTGTTTTTTCTACTACAGCTGTACATTTATGTAAAAAAATAAAAAAATTAAACTAATATATATAAAGAGTTTATTTGCAAAAATAATGTTTTTTATTATGTTGTTTTTGTGTTAGTTGGCTGTATTTTTTAACCTAATCAAAATAACCCAACTGCAATTTGATTGAGATTAATTGGAATGCAAAAAATTAAGTTAACAGGTTAAAATCTGTTTTTGTAAATGAACTCTTCATATACACACACTAATTAATATATATATATATATATATATATATATATATATATATATATATATATATATATATATATATATATATATATATATATATATATATATATATATATATATATAAATAAATAAATAAATAAATAAACACGTGCACTTTTTATATTTTAAGTTTAATTTTATATTCTTGTTTTATTACTATATACACCGTTTTGTATCTTACATTTTTATTATTAGTATTATATCTTTTTCTACCACAGCTGTACAATTTATAAAAAATATATAAAGATATAAACATATATATGCTTTATATTTTGTTTAGTTTAATATCATATTAATTACTATTATCAGCTGTATATATACATACGGTATATACATGCATTTTGTCAGCGTTTCATCATCACAACTGTAGAACATATTAGTTTTTCTTTTATTTGGCCATCAGTATCAGCATTGTTGCACAGCTTTTTAGTTGTGGTCAGAAAAAGTGTCTCGAAACTAAATTACAACTCTGCTGGCTATTGAAACACGTGTGTAATAGTGGTCATACATGAGTGCTACTGCATTCACAAAATGCAGATATTTTCTTGGTGCAAACCCATCTACCACATCTGATGCAATCATTTTACTGCATTTCTCGGTAACCGTGTAACCTCACACACACTCACCATTTACCTTCCTGCATCACCAAAGCATCTGAACGCTGATGTGATGGCAACCCAATGCTGAGTCTTTGTCTCGCTCCATTTAAAGGCAGATCGAGTTGCACAGTCCCATCCGGAGCCAAATGACTCCATTGTTCTCATGACATGCTGTTATCTCTGAACAGAGCAGCCGGTGCAGATACCGTTGTGTTTCCCAGGCAATCTGTTCAGATGACCAGACACAACACATGCATGTCACACGATGAGTAATGTTACTGCATGCACAGCGGGAGGATGATGCAACTCATCTGGTGATGCAAGAGAGAAAGAAATATACTCCCTATCAAGTGATGTACTGATAGAGGCATTGCTACCTCAAGAAGAGGAGTTATAACATTCGAAAGGAGTTTGAATGATTCATTTGGTTACTTTGCAATATTTGCTTTTCTTTTTAAAGCTGAATTCAGCAATAATGTTGAAAGGCCAAAAATTAAGATTTGCAGAAAATGTGCTCACCCTCAGGCTATACATGATGTAGATGAGTTTGTTTCTTCATCAGATTTGGAGAAATGTAGCATTCCATCATTTTCTCACCAATAGATCCTCTGCAGTGAATGGGTGCCGTCAGAATGAGAGTCCAAACAGCTGATAAAAACATCACAATAATCCACACCACTCCAGTCCAGTCCAGCAATGAATGTCTTAAGACAAAAGATGTGTCTTTGTAAGAAACAAATCCATCATTAATATATACATCTTATAGAAAGGTGAAATTTTAAATAATGCCTGGGATTTGGCTCATTTATAGATTAAAAAAGGTTAAAGGCTAAAAGCTTCAAAATCAAATGATTATTTTACACATACAATATTGAGGGTTTTTTTTCTTCCCCATCTCAAATATAAACATGAGCGTTACAATATCTCAGGACTTTAAAGAATTTCTTCTCAGCACAAGCCCAGAAGGACGGCTCTCGTCTGGGTGGAAATATCTGTGTTGAGTGAGACACATTTGTAGCGATGCACCAGGAGAATGTAAAGCGATCTGCTGCAGCTGCTTTTTGCTGTAGAACGGTTGCCATGGCAACTACACGGCCAGTGCTACTGACCTCACGCTTTCCTCCGAACAGATGCTTCAGTGATGCTGCGAAGGAAGTGGAGTTGTTCCTGCACAAATACCTCTTATATGGATGCACTCAAACTAAATATTTAGGCCTGAATGTAAGATTTATGTATTTGAATTGCATTTAAAATTTCCATGCATTTGGATTACACAGTTTTAACATAAAATAATAAACTTAATGTGATGCTTTTTCTGTAAGTCATACATAAACGAAACCGGTCAGATTTCTGTAATTGTACTTATGAACTGAATGCGTTTTAAATACACAATAACCAGCTAAATATATTTAGCATCAATTCATACAAGATGCATGTTTCAATCTCACATTTTACCGACTGAATATTGCTTGTTCTGCAGCTAGCTATATTTTTTAAAGTTCATGCTTTTTAAGTGAATAAATGTAATTGTTGCAAGTTTAGTTATAATTATAGTTCATGCAGACATGGATTTTATAAAAAAAATTTAATTTATTTATTTAATGATTTTTAAAATGGTCTTTTTTTGATTGCATTTTTTATAATAATTTTTTAATTGCCAGGTTTGGAAAAGACACCACGTCTCTGTAAATGTATTAATAAATTAAATGTGTTTTAAATACAAATAAAACCAGGTTTATGAGTTTTAAAATTGTTTTAATTATATGTTTTGTGTTATATAATCACATGATTATTTCTAGCCATATTTTAAACCTGTTCATACATTTTACTGAATAAATTTAATTGTTTTCACAATGAACAGATTTATGCTGATTCTATTCAGTTTATACAACAAAAAGTTGTGAATCTCCTACAAAAATAAGTTGAGAGAACTCAAAATTTTAAAGCAACCAGCTTCAGCAGATTTTTAAGTTGGCTCAACTTTGTTTTTTTTTTTTTACAGTGCGTTTCATTTATGACTGACAAATATGCACCGAATTATAGGTTTATGAGTTTCTTTGTTAAAACTAATCTAAGCGGTTGGAAAGTTTATTTGCAATTCAAATACATAAATATTAAATTTATGCCTAAATATGTTTTGAATGTCCATTATTTCTTATGTTTTCAATGGATTGAACTAAAATGTTCAATGCTGCTACACATAACTTTACACATATTGAATTACATATGATAAAGACTTTTCCATAAATGAGCCCTCAAAAGACACATCAACATGATTATAAAAGAGAAACTGGTCTGAGAAACTGAGCCTAGATCGTTGCTTGTGATCAGACGTTCTGATTAACAGCCTATAGCACTCAAGGGAATTATAATATAGAAATGGCACTAATCAAGCTATTGCACATTATCAAGTTTACATGCGCAGCTGTGATTATGTGTGTGAACGGGAGGCTGGGTCAGTTCCAATTTTGTACTAATCAATTTGCACTTTACACAGTTGAGACATCGTTTTTCATTCATTAAGATGTAATTTGTGGTTGTGAAGCAAACAGCAGCCTTTGACACTGAATTTAATTTCATCCCAGACTCAAACATCTCTTTCAGATCATGCTAATGAAGTATTGAGCATAAATAAAGACATTCAGTCTGAAGTTCAACCACAGAAATTAGTCACTCCACAGAAAAAGAAATCAATTAGCCTGCAGTGCTAAACTAGTTAAACTGCACTTATTCGTTAGAAAGGGGAATAGATTGCAACTGTTGTTTAGTAATCTTCTTGAAAAGAAAAAAAAAAGTATATATAACACACACACACACACAGTGCCCTCCAGAAGTATTGCAACAGTATATACTCATATTCATCTTTTAATCATATTTGTAAATGTCTTGACTCCACAGCCAACAGAGCAATTTTGTCTTTACTGTTCCAATACTTATGGAGGGCACTAATAAATATATATATGTAAATAAACTATTTTCAACCAAAATATAACATTCCTTGGATGTTTATTCTTAATGTTCTAAGAATGTTCAAATGTCCAGTTTTCTTATTAATTAGAATGTTATTTAAAGGTTACTCAAACATCTCTTACAACATTCTACTACCCAAAATATTGTTATTTAATTCGAAAACATTAAAAATGTCTAGTTTTCTTGTCATGACTGTAACATTTAAAGGTTGCAAAAATGTTTCTTATAACTTTCATCAAGCACAGGCTATAACATCATAAGGATGTGTTGAGTAGGTTGATCTCAGAACACTTATTCTCAACATTATGCAAATGTACAGTAAATCAAATATTAATAAAGTTATCAGAATGTTACATAAACATTACTTTTTTGAATGTTTTGTTCTGACATTTAACTTTTGAAAAACGTTAGCTGTGAGATTGTTCTCTGTGAGCCGAGCATAATGTTATCAATGTTAGCACCAAAAAAAAGTTATTTATACATTGAAACATTTTAGTTGGAGGTTAGTCTGTTTTTTTACTTGTTTTTGGGAACATTCAAAAGTAACATTCCCATAATGGTTACACAATTGTGTTTTTCCTAACATTAACATAAGAAAAAAAGTTTTTTAAAAACATTCAAACATCTGGACTTTCTGACAGCATTCATAAGTTAATGGGAACTTTAGTAAAACATTTTTGTTAGCAAGAAAATTACCGTTCAGGTTTTTGTGCCATTTGGTGGAAAATTGATCTGAAATATCTGATATATATGTACAGTATAATAGCTGATATATACAAACTATTGTATATCCATTTTAGTCTGTGAGCAACTGTACAGAGAAATGATTGGAAATAATGAAGATTTTCATTTAGCACAAATCATGTCACAGTTATGACTATAAATGTAAATATTCTTTCAAAGATTTTATGCCACAAACCTGGTGAATATTGTCAAAGCAATCAGTTCTTCTTCAAAAGTGTTCATTCTAGTATCTTCACCCAAAATTTAGTGTGTTTGCAGGTGAGCATCCTCCAACTCCTGGAAGCTGCATAGAGAGTCAGTCAGTCAGATTGAAACCGCTTATTATATAGAAATTAATGTGTTAATGTAGCAAACAGACATACAATAGACATTCATTTTTGTACATTTATCATATTGTATGAGCCACGCTGTGTAAAAATACATTCACGACTTTGAAAGGCTGTTTTTCAAGTGTCCTCTCCAGTGTTTGATCCTCAAGGCTGCTTGTCCATCCTCTGCTGATTGTTGCTATGGTAACAATAAGAGTGAAGCATCTCCAGCAAGAAAGTGAACAGAGACTCAACGATTGCGTATTTCTCGAGTGTTTTCAACTATAGCAAAGTCAAATTATCATATTTTTTACATATTAAGTTCTGTTGTTGTCAATCTAATAATTACAGGGATGGGGAATATGATCTTATTTCATCAAAAGTCATTTTGTTTCACGATAACGATTTTTTTTTTTTTTTTTTTTTGCTTTTAAATTTTTTTAAAACTAAAACCATAAAAAAATACCTGAAATAAAATAAGAAAACTTTTACTTTTGGCAAGTGTCTCATTTTTTTTTTTTTTCAAAATTTAATTTATTAATAATGTATAAAAACTACATAGACATTTTTTGTAAAAATTCAATAACATTTTAAGCAAGTTGCCAAGGTAGCATTTTTTCATTTTCATTCACTGTAGTTTAACTTATAGTTAACTGTTGTAAAAAATAAACAAATAAATAATAAAAGAAGAAAACTAATGAAAATGACACAACACAAAATTAAAAATAAAAAAAACTTTAAGCAAAATTAAAATATAACATTAAAACCAATTCTATAATACTAATACTAAATCCTCAAATTCTGTCAATACTAATTAAAACTAATAGTATCTCAATGCTGCAATATACACAATATAGCAACCATCATATATATTTGCAACACTGTCCAGCCCTAAATACTTTAATCTTTTATTTATTTTTTAAATGGTAAAATTTAAATATTTGCTTATTAGATTCCTTTAGGCATTTTTGTCTCAACTCAGAATGTCCAAGAATAAAGGAATAGTGCTAAAAAATGTAAATGAATGAATAAACTGTCAATAACTCATCGTAATGTCATTTCAAAACCATATTTATGAGTAAATCATAATTTTTGGGGGTGGACTCTTCCTTAAAGATAAAGTGGAGGTGTAAATCAGGACGGAAAAATCTCTAATTCATCAGTTTGATGAGGTAAGCACAATAACAGCACGGCTTTGATGTGCATCTTGAATCTGTAACGAAGCCTCTCATATCAAGGTTAATGAGAATTCAGCTAATTCTCTAATCAGCCCCTTTGAAATGTAAAGCAGCAGTGTGTTCTTTGTCTGGGTAATGAGTCTGAATGAGTGAACTGGAGTGCTTACATCATCATAAACATCACTCGAGACCGGTAAAGAGCTCAACGGCCTGTGGTGAGAAACACTCCTTCCTCTGATTATTCTCTGGCACCTGAAGGGCAGGTTGAAACTATAAGGAGAAGAATGATAAATAGTTCCGGATTTCCTTGTGCTGTGTTCCAGGTTACTTTGGTACCAGTGGCTGTTTTAATTGGATTCCATCGTTTCCATGGAAGCTAGCGTTCATCCTCCAGTTAAAGGAACATGTGAATTCTTTAAATGACAGCTGAGATATATTTTTATGTCATGATCATGCATTTAGTTATGAATCTCAATCATAAAACTAATTAGGAACTCATCTTAAATATTTTTCATTTGTAAATGCCAATTTATAAATTACTCCAAACCCCTCCGAATGCAGTGACGCTTGACTCTTTATCAATATTAGATGAAAACAAAATTAATTATGCTTCGGCAACTAAATTACATTCAAATAAGTTGAAGTACAAAAATTACTTTTTTTTTTAAATATTCAAAAACTAATAAAAACATCAAAAACATAACAGAATAAAAAAAAAAAAAAAAAAAACTCAATTTAAAATGAAAATAAAAAAGCCAATTCAAAATGTTTGTAAATACTGTACATAATATATAAATAATGCTAAAAAAACATTAACTAAAAAATAGCTAGTTACCAAGGCAAAAATTCTCATTTACCTTAACTTTAAGTATTAAAATAACTAAAACTAATTAAACTAATAAAATAAATAAAAGCTACAGACATATCTAAGATCTTAAAAATAAACAAATAAAATCTTATAAAAAGAGAAAATTAACAAAAACTAAAGTATATAAATGATACTAAAATAGCCTAACACTGCTCTCATCTCGTTATAAGTCTCAGAACTCATGTTAACTAGTTTTTTCTTGAGCTGCGTGTGCTGAGAGAGAAAGAGCAACAGAGAGGCATGAAATCATCATCGCTGGCTCTGTCCCTGTTGTATAACAACAACGGCGTGTGCGAGAGAAACTCATGCTCCCACTGCGATCGGCCTTCTGTCTGCAGCGCTGAGTGTGAGGTGTCTGGATGAGTAAACTGTTTACAGCGCTGAAGAGAGAAAACCTCCATAGGAACCCAAGCTAAAAGAGAGCTTCTGTCTGCTGAAATATCTGAGAGTTGAGAGAAAATACACCTTGTTGTGCAAGTGATCTTGATGGATGAGTTCAAGGGACGTTCACATATTCAGCAGTGTCTATACAAAACGACAATGATCATCGGGGATGCAAAGAAGATCTGTCTTATAAAGCTACGGCCAGTTGGGTAGATCTCTAATAACATTAGCTAATCTAGCAGTAGTAATATCAGGAAACATTCTTTCAAAGTTAAACAAATGTTCTTCCAGTAACGCTAATAGAACATTAGAAAAAACATTAAGGGAACATTCCATTTTTTTATTTTGCATCATAAGAATGCTACTTTTGAACATTCTGAAACAAGTTTAAAAAACATTAAATATTTAAAAAACGTCAGACAAACGTCCAACTAAAAATGTAACGTTATGTGGGAGAGAACTTTCAAATGTTACTTTTCAAAATGATTAAATGGAACATTCCCTTAATGTTTTAACTATAACATTCACAGGATATCTGAAGTGTTCAGACATAACTTTATAACTTAATAGAAATGTTATAAAAACACATTTTTGTTAGCTGGGATGGGAGAACATCAAGATAAACCATACTAGTATATTATATTTTTCTCATGAAAGTTGTTCCCAGGAGAGTCTTTCAGATCGATCTTAATCTACGATCTCTTCATCTGCTGGAGGACGCATCTAAAGAAGCTCCCAGTTGGCCTTGAGAAATCAGGAAATAAACAGGAAAAAGCAGTTTCTCTGAATGATGCATGAACTTCATATAAAATTGATATTGGCACTTGATTATGTAAGTGTGGAAAGTTTTCACAAGACCAAACGCTTACGTAACTAACTACGTTACTACATCTGCCCACAAACAACAACACTGCACTTGTGGGCTTTTTTACTAGCTGATTTTTTGGCTGAGCTGCTATTTACGACCCAGAACTGCCTTTTCTGCAAAGAAATTGAATAACAGGGCGTAGTAAGAACATGTCGTGGGTTGATGCGTTTCAATAAAAGATGGGAGAAACCTGCGACGTGCGGCAGAAGAAGACGAGATAGATAAATGGTGGAAAGTGAAAAGCCACCAGACAGTTCGAGAGATGAAATTGTGATTATTTGCATCACCTGTTAACTTGTACTTGGCCGAACAACTGAGGCATTTAACAGCATCTAACATTGAGCTTAATTAATCTTTCCTCCACCAGTCGGGGCTTTATGGCAGAGTGGCCCGACGGAAGCCTATCCTCAGTGCAAGACACAAAAAAAAAAAACACCCGAAGGACCACAAGATGGTGAGAAATAAGGTTCTCTGGTCTGATGAGACCAAGATAGAACTTTTGGCCTTAATTCTAAGCGGTATGTGTGGAGAAAACCAGGCACTGCTCATCACCTGTCCAATACAGTCCCAACAGTGAAGCATGGTGGTGGCAGCATCATGCTGTGGGGGTGTTTTTCAGCTGCAGGGACAGGACGACTGGTTGCAATCGAAGGAAAGATGAATGCGGCCAAGTACAGGGATATCCTGGACGAAAACCTTCTCCAGAGTGCTCAGGACCTCAGACTGGGCCGAAGGTTTACCTTCCAACAAGACAATGACCCTAAGCACACAGCTAAAATAACGAAGGAGTGGCTTCACAACAACTCCGTGACTGTTCTTGAATGGCCCAGCCAGAGCCCTGACTTAAACCCAATTGAGCATCTCTGGAGAGACCTAAAAATGGCTGTCCACCAACGTTTACCATCCAACCTGACAGAACTGGAGAGGATCTGCAAGGATCCAGGTGTGAAAAACTTGTTGCATCTTTCCCAAAAAGACTCTTGGCTGTATTAGATCAAAAGGGTGCTTCTACTAAATACTGAGCAAAGGGTCTGAATACTTAGGACCATGTGATATTTCAGTTTTTCTTTTTTAATAAATTTGCAAAAATGTCAACAATTCTGTGTTTTTCTGTCAATATGGGGTGCTGTGTGTACATTAATGAGGAAAAAAAATAAACTTAAATGATTTTAGCAAATGGCTGCAATATAACAAAGAGTGAAAAATTTAAGGGGGTCTGAATACTTTCCGTACCCACTGTATACATGAATGACCCGAAAACTGATTTTTATATACACAATATTACATGAAAGACTTTAAAATTTAGAACATTTAAAATTAAGAACTCCAAACTAAAAAAAAAAAAAAAAAAACTCAAAACTAAAGCCGATCAAAATAAAGCCTAAATGAAACAAAAAAAAAAAAAGTTATATATATATAGAAATCATTTCATTTCCATTTAGTTTGTTGAAGTATTAAAATAACTCAAATTAAATAAAACTAAAACATAAAAGACCTATACAGACATTAACTAAAATTAAAATAGATAAATACAAATCAAGACAGTATAGTTTATCAGTAATCCTAAGAAATAACACTGAGCCAAACACATGCTAAAAACAACAACTTACACATATTAAGAAATGGTTATAAAACTGAAACAAGTAGTAGAAAAGAGGAGAAATCAAAAGCGTATTCCCAGCCCTTCACACGAGGAGGACTTCACGGTAAACGGAGCTTTTTTATACCCATCTAACAAAATACTAATTGAACTCAGCTGGACACATTTTCCTGATTTTTTCATAACAAATGGCCAAGCAAGCGCAGACACTGACAAGATACTCGAGACAGAACAAGACCAAACGGGATATCAGCACGCCTCCACACAGTAAACAAAACAAGCGCTTCCTGGCAAAAACTGCACTAAACACTAATAAGACGAGTACGAGCTGCTTTTAACTTCCGCTGATAAAGACTGCTTCTCTCAAAGAGTATTTCTTTACACTTTACACATATGAAGTGAGTTTATGAAAAGAAAATCTAACTAAAATCAGAACTGAAAACAAAAACTTGATTTAAAATAAATAAATAAATAAAACTCCCAATAAATGTCCAAACATGTTATGGTATCATCGTTTATCATCAACTATTTTTGCATTTGATGTTGTTTGATAGGAATTGTTACTTACTATTGCCAACAACTGAGAATTTATTGCAATAATTTTAAATTCAGTTGAGATATCTGACATATGACATAACATTGACCTTTTATATGAAGTCTTTAGAGCCATGGGCAGTTTTTAGATAAAGCGAGGGGTTTGACCAACCATAGTTGGACAGGTTATTTATGCGTACAAATCATCCAAGCACCTACCCAGACAACAAGCAGTGTTGTGTTGACCCAGATCCGGCCCGCGTGGATTTCACACAGGCCAGATGTGGGCCGGATCTGGGCCAACACTATGTTGCTGTCTGGGTAATTTCTAACCATTTCAAACATACATTTGATTAACATTGCTAGTCATTTACGCTGGACCCGATTCGATTGATTCAAGCTCGTGAGTCGTGACTTTGATCGGTCAGTTCACTAGCAAAACCAGATCAAAAGAGCCATTCATTTTTCGAACTTCTACATCGCTTGAAAAGATTTTATAAAATAGTGGGTGAACCGGAGCTTTTCTAAACTCTGAATCAGTTTAACTATTGCGTCGCAAAATGATTCACTGATTTGAAGCGCTTCAATCGGATCGTGATTCATTTGATTTTTATTATTAAAATAAATATTTCCTCATTGAAAAGCAATAATCTTCTAATAATCTGAGGTCACAACAAATTACAATGCTGCACTGTTGTGTGTGTGTGTTTTGTAAAATGTAATGAAAGCTAAAGAAAAATATTTAAAAAAAATGAAAAATGTCAAAAAGAACATAACAAAATGGCTAAACCAAACAAAATTTAGAATTACTTGTATAAAAATAAGAGCTAATTCAGTTGAACAAAATATCATCTGTGCTTCCTACACTGCAAAAAAAATGGCTGAGCTTACTTAGTGTTTTTATCTTCTAGTCAAAATATCAAAAATTTTTTAAATCAAAGTACTTTTACTAGACAAGTTATATGAATTATCTGCCTTACTTGCCCCACTGGTAGATCATTTTACTTGTTTTTAAGTCCCCTGGAAACAAGACTAAATATCTTAAGTCATTTTGCTTATCTAGTAAAAGTATCTTGATTTAAGAATTTTTAGATATTTTGACTAGAAGATAAAAATACTAAAGATAAGCCATTTTTTGCAGTGTATAAGCCTAATGAGATTCACAGATGATGAACATCAAGTGTACTGCATGACCTCCTCATTAATCACTGACTTCTGGTCTTTGGGCTGTGGATATGTAGCGTGTGACATTTGTCACCTACATTTGTAATGTAATTGCTGTGGATGGTGTGTGTGTTGGACGGATGTGAACCGTGTGCTTCACTCACTGAGGCACAGATCCATGTCTGGATTAATGTGATGAAGTGAGACGGTGCTGGACATCAGACCCTGACCTGCACTAATGAATGAGATGTCACTTCTGTTTAGAGCGGCACCCATCCACACGCATAGGAACGGATACGGGACGGTCTTGTCAGAGGAAGAACAAGACAAAACAACAAAGAAGAGAGGATATAATTTATTGCAGATTTCATATTTTAAACAGAGTTATTTTGTTTGCCTGTCTGGTCTGAAATCTTCACTGAAAAGACTGTATTGTTAGACGAAAGGAGTCTTGAATAGCAGGATGTTATCAGTTGTAATAAATGTTATTTTGTGCTGTCCTAATCAGGAATGTATTTGTACAATAATATTGACAGTAATAGGAACTATTGATAGTGTAGGATAAACAGCATGAGTATTTTCCATATTTATAAATATATGCAGGTTATCATATTAACAAATCAAACACAAACACAATATAAGGGTCATTGTTTACTGTAGTTAACTAAAACACCAATAAAAACGTTTTTTTATTACTTGAAATAAAATACAATAAACTAAAATCATATATTATATAATTTAACTTTATATAACTTAATTACATAAATTGAAAAACAAAATTGATGAAAAATATAAATAAGATATAAAAATATATTTAAAGAACAAAAACTCAAAATTACTAATACTGTCTAAAATATTAATATCAACTAAACTTTAAATAAATTTATTAGCATCACCAAAAAAAAAAAAAAAAAAATATATATATATATATATATATATATATATATATATATATATATATATATATATATATATATATATATATATATATATATACATTGTGTGTGTGTGTATCAGAATTATTTAAAAATACACATACACACTTTATTTATACACATTTATTTACAATTGTAAGTCTCATTTTCACTTTATGTCTGGAGCACAAATGCTGCAGGACATGCTGAAGTTTAATACTAATAAATACAAATACAATAATAGTAATAATACAAATAAAAGGTTTGTTTAATGGTCTGTTTACTAACCTTTAGCATGAGCATTACTGATGCTTGACATAAGAATCTTTACTTAATCCACTGAACTCACATCTGCTCACCACACGATTGTCCTCCATCCTTCTCCCCAAACCTGGGCACGAGTTGCCATGGCGACGGTCAGCACTGCTGCAGGGTTACAGGGTTGAGGATGCAGGGGCAAATCCCAGTTCACCCCGCCAGTCAGGACATCCTTCAGCGTGAGAGGTGTCAGCGTCACCCTGTCGTCTGCTCCCATTCATGGCCTTTGATCAGAGACGAGCCCGGCCTTGAGTGACATGCACAGGAAGCGCTTGAGGGGGAAGCACGACACGCCGTTTCCTCGGGGTCTGACACCCGATGACCCCTGACACTGATGAAGGACTGAAGATCCAAAGTCGTCACTGTAGCCTGCTGGCAGGACGCTCAGACAGGGAGACCTTTCAAAGAGCTAATTCATATGCTCCAACAGAATAGAAGTTTAGGATTCAAAATGTGTATGGAAAATATACTTATAAAACATACAAATGGAAAATTTTCACGGTGTTATGCAGATATAGTTTACCGCTGCACACAACCAAAGCAAACCGTTCACAAAGCTCCTGCATCATGTTAAAGCTGTTGTTCGTCAAACAAATGAAAATGTGTGTAAATACATGGGAATCTTAATTTAAATAGGGAAATAAATATATTTTGCATTAATTCTGAATGAAATACATCTAATCACATTAGATGAAAAAATTTAGCATTCGAAAACAAACGAAAATTTGTGACATTTGAATAATTTGATCATTCTGAATGTGGCATTAATGATTCTGTATTACATAAGCATCCTATCCCAGAATCATTTCCTATCTCTTTACTAAATAGGGTAAAGTCATTTAGGAAATATAGGCCCGGTTTCATAGACCGGTCTTAGCCTAAACCAGGATTAGGCCATAGTTTAATTAGGACATTTAAGTAATTTTTATAAGCATGCCTTAGAAAAAAGCATTACTGGGGTGCATTTTAAGACAAAACAAAGGCACTGACATGTTTTAAGATCAGTCAGTGCAAGTTTCTTTCAGTTGAAACAGCTCAGATTTACATTTTAGTCTAGGACTAGGCTTAAGTCTTGTCTGTGAAACCGGGGGATAACCTTTTAAAACCTCAAGTCATGAATTAAGAAGTTCTATATTATAAACCGATTTATAAGTTGTATCAAGTTGTGCACCACCTAAAACAAAAAAAAGTATAACTTAAAAGATTGCATGTTTTTATTTTTCTCTTTTCCATTTTAATTTTAATGCTCAAGTTAAACTAAATAAAAAAACTAAATCATAAAATGTAAAATTATGGTTTTAGTTAAATTTACATTTAGTATGCATTTTTTTCCTTATGCAAAATAATTTACATTGCATTAAATGTATAAATTATATTCCTGTAGTCTTTGTATTCCCTGCATAGGAATCAAATTCATGACCTTAACCTTGCACTACTATTTGAGCTACGGTTCATGTTCAGAAATGCATATAAGCTCTAAAGCAGCTACTGATGTAACAGAGTGTGTCATCTATTCTGTGAATCAGTGACCTTTGTTTGACCTCTAGCTGTGGCTCATCATAGTTTTCTTGAGTAACAGGCAGATAGTGTTGTGTCATCACACACCCTCCTGCTCGTTTACGCCCAGAAAACTGTAGACGTTCAGTCCATGTGTGGAATAAACACACTCACTCTCTTCTCACGTATTCAGAGCATTTCATGAACCATGTTAGGTTATTTATCTGGAAAGAGGCTGTAAAGGGAGTCAGTCATTGCCACAAAATAAACTCCTTCGGGATGAATTGAATATAATGTTGTTATATTGCAAATAGTAAATATTCCAGTCAACATGTACAGTATTTGTGTTTTTCTGCAGCTGACCATGCAGTCACTTCCCAAAAATGATCGAGTTCAGATTATATAAGGTCGTTCGGACGTCTCTGGTTTGGAAAGCATGAGAGAAAATGAGGGCAATGTTTGTCAGACCATGTAAGGGAGACACGAAGAGCTTCAGTCTGAGAGCCACACAAATAATCTAAAATTAAAGTGGATCAGTGGCCCTGTGAAGAAATTCAAACAACACAAACTTCTTACATTCTCATACAGGCAAGAGTCCAGCGTGCACTTTTCTCTGAATCGTATTTTACAATATACTCTTAAAATACGGCTCCAAAAAGGGGTTTTTGCTTTAATTCCATTGAAGAACTATTTTTGGGTTCCCCAAAGAACCCTTTTTTTCTTAGTGTAAAGAACATTTTAAAACCTTTTTAGAACCTTCAGTGCAATGGAACGGTTTCGTGGATGTTACAGGTCCTTCCACATACGCCAATAAAGAACCTTCGTTTTCAAGAGAGTACGAGTTCATTTATTGCACTCTAACAGTATCACAATATCACAGCAAGTGCTATATACTCTAACAGTAAGCACTCCAAATGATTACTCTAACAGTAACTTATTTTTATGCAAATTAAAGAAAATATTTTATATTAAGTTAAGGGGCAATGCAAATCAGACTTACCAATGAATACAGCAGCTAGAGGATTCCAAGATTGGTCAAACAAATACATTTAAAAACACTAGAATCTTCAAACGTTTCTAATCTTGTTCTAGAAAATGTCATGTTTATGCAGCCCGGAAAAAAATACAAAAGAAAACAGAAAAGCTTAAACCACAATCCTGGACCATATTTCTGTGACATTTGCTTAGTTCCGATCAATGTCTGTTTAAGGTGGTTTTCCAAGACAAATTGCATATAAAACACACACGCGCACGCACAGGACTCTTTATTAGATACACCTGTTCAATTGCTTGGTAACCTCAATTGCTAATCAGCCAATCACATGGCAGCAACTCAATGCATGTAGGCATCTAGATGTGGTGAAGATGACTTGCTGAAGTTCAAACCGAGCATCAGAATGAGGAAGAAAGGGGATTTAAGTGACTTTGAGCGTGGAATGGTTGTTGGTGCCAGACGGGCTGGTCTGAGTATTTCAAAAACTGCTGATCAACTGGGATTTTCACGCACAACCATCTCTAGGGTTTACAGAGAATGGTCCGAAAAAGAGAAAATATCCAGTGAGTGGCAGTTGTGTGGACGAAAATGCCTTGTTGATGTCAGAGGTCAGAGGAGAATGGGCAGACTGGTTAGAGATGATAGAAAGGGAACAGTAACTCAAATAACCACTCGTTACAACCAAGGTATGCAGAATACCATCTCTGAACGCACAACACGTCGAACCCTGAAGCAGATGGGCTACAGCAGCAGAAGACCACACCGGGTGCCGCTCATGTCAGCTAAGAACAGGAAACAGAGGCTACAATTCGCACAGGCTCACCAAAATTGGACAATAGAAGATTGGAAAAACGTTGCCTGGTCTGATGAGTCTCGATTTCTGCTGCAACATTCAGATGGTAGAGTCAGAATTTGGCATAAAGAACATGAAAGCATGGATCCATCCTGCCTTGTCTCAACGGTTCAGGCTGGTGGTGTAATGGTGTGGGGGATATTTTCTTGGCACACTTTGGGCCCCTTAGTATCAATTGAGCATCGTTTAAACGCCACAGCCTACCTGAGTATTGTTGCTGACCATGTCCATTCCTTTATGACTACAGTGTACCCATCTTCTGATGCTACTTCCAGCAGGATAATGCACCATGTCTCAAAGCTCAAATCATCTCAGACTGGTTTCTTGAACATGACAATGAGTTCACTTTACTCAAATGGCCTCCACAGTCACCAGATCTCAATCCAATAGAGCACCTTTGGGATGTAGTGGAACGGGAGATTCACATCATGGACGTGCAGTCGACAAATCTGCAGCAACTGCGTGATGCTATCATGTCAATATGGACCACAATCTCTGAGGAATGTTTCCAACATCTTGTTGAATCTATGCTATGAAGAATTAAGGCAGTTCTGAAGACAAAAGGGGGTCCAACCCGGTACTAGCAAGGTGTACCTAATAAAGAGGCCTGTGTGTGTGTGTTTATTTTTTCACAGTCATAGCCAAAAATATCGGCACCCTTGGTAAATATGATCAAAGAAGGCTGTGAAAATTAATCTGCATTATTAATCCTTTTGATCTTTTATTTAAAAAAAATCACAAGTCTAACCTTTCATTGTATAATAAGAATTTAAAATGGGAGGAAATATCATTATGAAATAAATGTTTCTCAAATACACATTGGCCACAATTAACAGCACCATTATTATTTTTTTTATCTGTTGGTATTTGATAGAATCCATGATGCCATGTGTCTAAACAAGATGTCCAGGACCTCCAGCAGAAATATAGGCCCACAATATCAAAAATATAGCAGTATATTTCATTGTACACATGGGGTACTTTTTATCCCTGTGTTCACCAAACCCATCTTGAGTGTTTGCTGCTAAAAAGCTCATTTTTTAGTTTCATCTGACCATAGAAGCCAGTCCCATTTGAAGTTCCAGTCGTGTCTGATAACCAGTGTTGTGGGTAACACATTACAAGTAACGCGAGTTACGTAATATTACTTTTTTTTCCAAGTAACTAGTAAAGTAACGCATTACTTTTTAATTTACAAGAAAATATCTGAGTTACTTTTTCAAAAAAGTAACGCCAGTTACTTTTTCCCCATTTATCGACTGACAATCGATGTGTGAGCATGCTGTTACTATAGATCTAAATGTGAATGTGCATGAATTCATCTCACTCGCAAAAAACAGATTTAGTATTCATCAAAATGAATTAAAACAGTGAAATGCAAACTCAGAATATGACGCAAACCTGCAATAATTAAATATGTTAAACAACACAAATGTATCTAATCCCATTTTATTAACCAATGTCTTCGCTGCTGACCTTTTTTTTAAGGTTTTCTGACCCCGAGACTCAACTATTTTGTACAATTCTCCAGCTGTGGTCCTTGAAGAGTTTTTAGCCACTCAAACTCTCCTTCTCACCGTGCATTAGGACGATATAGACACACGTCCTCTTCCAGGCAGTTTCATAACATTTTATGTTGATTGGAAATTCTTAATTATTGCCCTGATGGTGGAAATGGGAATTTTCACTGCTCTAGCTCTTTTCTTAAAGCCACTTCACTAATTTGTGAAGCTCAGTTATCTTTATCTGCACATCAGAAATATATTCTTTGGTTTTTCTCATTGTGATGGATGATTAAGGGAATTTGGGCTTTGTTTTCCCTCCTATTTATATTTCTGTGAAACAGGAAGCCATGGCTGGATAATTTCATGTTCATAATCACCCTGGAGTGCTCAAAATTGTAAATATGAATGGGAATATACTTCAGAGATATTTACTCATAAGAATTTCTAGGGGAGCCAATAATTGTGTCCAATGTGTATTTGAGAAAAACATTTATTTCATAATGATATTTCCCCCTGTTTTAAATTCTTATTATCCAATGAAAGATTTTTGTGATTTTTTTTAAATAAAAGATCAAAATGGTTAACAATGCAAATTAATTTTCACAGCTGCCTTTGATCATATTTGTGCCGATATTTTTGGCCATGACTGTATGTATATATATATATATATATATATATATATATATAGGGGAATTTAATTATTTATGCATTCATTTATTCATTAATTTAATCATTTGATTATTCATTTTTGTTTATTCATTGATTTATGTGTGTGTGTGTGTATATATATGTGTGTATTTATTAATTTTTTAATTTATTTATTCATTTACATAAGTATATACTGTGTTCAATATTCTGTCACTCAGATTTAAGTCAGATTATAGAATTAAACTGTCTTGCTCTGACTGATTATTTTGCAAGACAGTTTATATCACAGTTTAATTCTATAATCTGACTTAAATCTGAGTGACAGAATATTGAACACAGTATATACGTATATAAATGAATATAAAATTAATAAACGCTCACATATACACACATAAATCAATGAATTAAAAAAATTAATAATCAAATGATTAAATTAATTAATAAATAAATTCCTCAAGAAAGTGTCCTAAAAAAATTGGTCACTAAAACATGTGTTATATAATATAATGAAATATCTGCAAATGAATATGATGCTTGAAGAAAAATTACAAATTTTCAATGTCTGTCAATGGAGACAAATGCTTTTTGCCCTCATACTCTCCAGTTACAGCATCTACCAGCAGGGGCTAACTGACCCGTGCTAACCAGCTAAACCGTGACCCCTGGTTCAAGCAAGCTTGACTATTTCCAAAGACATGCCATCTCAGTGATGTCAGCTGAAATGGAAAGTAGTTGCAGAGTAGATTACATTATTATTTTTTCAGTTCACAATAAAACCAGAAACATGTTTAAAGAAAGTAAACAAGGTCGATTACATTTTATTTTGACAAAGAAGTGCAGCGGGGGATGTGTTATATTATCAGATGTGAGTTATTTCGTCAGGCAGACGGCTCATCCTAGCAAAGGGTTAAGCCCGGCTCAGAGCATTCGTTTCATTTCCTCTCCATTTCCATCTGAACAAACAAGCGGGTGACCTGACAGTGCACAGAGGGGTGGAGGGGAAGAGGAGGAGGGCGTTCGTGACTCGAATGAAAGCAGAGAGAGAGAGAGAGAGAGGACACCCATGCGACTGTGAAAAGCCTGCAGTGTGCAGACGGTCGGGGAGGGGTGGGCAAACCCCTGAAGAGAGAGAGAGAGAGAGAGAGAGAGTCACTGACTGCTGACTGCTGATGCGGCTTTAGCACAATAACAATTCCAGGAAACTGAGGCCAGGCTTACAGTGCTGCTGCTGTTTACCTTCATTACCAAGTGATTCACTGCCTATGCTTGAAACAGCATACTACTAGACTACCCTTACCATTTCTGCAGTATGCATACTGTGCACAGTACAGTCATTCATGCTGGATTTGTTGATGCAGCAATGGAAAACAAATCCATTTCATGTTAGCAATAATGTTTGCATCAGTAGGTTATTTTACGAAATAATATAAAAGTTAAAAGTTGCTATACATTTTGACATAAATAACCTTATTCAAGTTACATTAATCTTGCAAATTAGAATTTTAAACATTATTTAAAAGAACCACGTCAAGCAATTCAATGTTAAATTTGGAAAGCACATTGCACTGGATTTCCCCCAGAATGATTCAGCAATGGATTCAAATGATTCATTAAAAATGCGCCAATCAAGTCAATCGACACTGCACTGCAGGTTTGTTAAGAAACAACGCATCAGTCTTGCAATTCAGTTGTGAATTGACCACCACGCACTGCTAAGATTTATGTTTTTGCCTCAAATGTTGATGCTGCAATAATTGCATGCAATTGCAAACTTTCCTTAAAAATCATAATATTCAACTTGTTATTGAGCTTGACAAGACTTTCACGTTTTTTAAAGCACAATTGCTCGGCGACATCGTTTAATGCAGCTTCATTCAATTCATGCTCAACTCGTATCAGTTCATTACTTTAGTCAAGAGCTTTATAATGTTGGCCACATGCTAATACTATCTGTTCGTGTGAGGAGAAAGAGGGACAAAAGCAAATAAATAGATAAAACACAAAGAATGTGTGCCTGAGACATCTTCATTTTTGACTGCGTGAGCTCACCCGCTCAGCCTCGGGTTTTAGCCTTATTAAAATATGATGACTTATGACAGCGTCGCCTCTGTTCTGAGTAATTTTCTGCCTGTCTGTCAGGAAGTATATTTATATGAATATGCTTGGACTTATATTATTGGATACAGGCAGCCAAAGTACTTCACTGCAAATGACACCTGATACGGAAAGATAACAAGACAGAAGTATTTACATTTCAAGATGGATATAACAAAAATATGAACACTTATTCAGTAATCTTACAAATTATCATTTTCAACATCACTTTCAAAAAGTACTGTGCATATTTTGAATTAAGCTACAGAGAGCGAGTGACAGTTACATTATATTTGACACTTTTATCTAAAATGAAGACAAGCCCAAAGTAAATTGCCTCAGTCAGTGTTTTGAATTCGATTCTGCAACTGATTCAATTGATTCATTTACAGGAATGATGGCAATCAAGCGATTTGTTTGTGAATTGAACAGCACATTGAACTGCAAGTTTGCCCCCCCCCCCCCCCCCAAATGATTCGGCAATCGATTCAATTGATCATTTGACAAAATCATGTCAATCAAGCGATTCAATAAAAAAAAATGGGACAACAAATTTCAGAATGATTCAGCAATTGATTAAACTGATTTGTTTAAAAGAACCACAGCGATCAAGCGTTTCTTGTGTAAATTGGACAAGTTTTCAAAAGCAGTAACAAATCTCAGCTCATTTTGAATCGGACCCCATAGCCTGCAATTCAGTGTGCAAGTGACAATCAGCCTACATTATGAAACATTTACCCAAAGTGAAGAGAAGCGCAAAGTGGATTGTCTCAGTCAATGATTCAAACCAGAGACTCGAATCGATTCAGCAATCAGTTCGTTGGATTCATTTCAAATAACAGCACAATCAAGCGATTCTTTTGGGAACTCAGCAGCACATTCCACTTAAACGTATCATTATTATTAATATTATAGAATGATTTGGCAAATGATTCTTTAAAGAACCGCAATAAATCATTGAATTGGACAGCGCACCAATAAGCTGCGTAATATTTAACTCTTAATATATTATAATATGACACAATTAGAGACACTACTTCAACTAGTTTTGACCTTTTTTGCCCGTAGATCTGTTGCAATATCTCAATTTTAAAGCATTTTATAGCATCATGCAAAGGATGCTCCAAAAGAGAGTATATTCACAAACGTATGTGCAATAATGCATTCAACAGTTGAGAAAACTTTAACTTTTACGATAAGAGTTGTGTGCAGATATAATTAAAATTCAGTTTGTTTTCAATGGAAAAAATAGCTGCATACTGGACCGACATGAGGGCGAGTAAATAATGACAGAATGCTCTGTTTTGAGTGAACTGTCTCTTTAAATACAAGCACGGATGTTGTTTCTTTCAGAACTCAAAGGCATGCCTGCTTCAAATGATTTTATATAAAGTGAGCTCCGTGTGACATGGACTAGTTTCAATAGCTCTTTAAGTTTTTTTCCTGTCAAAGCCAATCTCTGCTGTGGCTCTGGCCTAGATTGCTTCAAAGGCCTTCTCGAGTTATCTAGGACAGACCACATCCAACAACAGTCACACAGAAAACTCCTCACGGAGGAAAAAAAAGAAGGCTTTTCCATTGATTTGAGTTGACCAGAAAAATGCAGAACTGTGGCTCTGAGATAGTGGTGAAATAAAACCTAGAAATGCAGAGCTGAAGGACCTGCAGCGACGAGATTAAGCGAGGTCATTGTGGAAAAGAGAAAAGAAATGATTCCACATCGCAGTGACTTCTGTGGTTCACTGGAAACGTCTGATAAAAAGTGAAGCTTCCTGCTTGGACACATGATTCTCAATTCAAAAATGCATTCATTCATGCTATTTTTACATCATTCTAGCTCAACATTTGCCATAATTGCATGGTTATTTAGCTTTAGCATAAAGAAAATAGAGCACAGCCAAAATGGCCAGTGGCATGATGGACAAATTAGACTTCTAAAACACTTAACTAATAAATAAACAACAGAGATGTTATTGTTAACTAAAACTACACTATTAAAAATAATTTTCATTATTTAAAACAAAGCTGAAATAACTGTTAGATGAAAAATGTAAGCTTAAGAAAAGTGTCTTGGCAACTAACTAAAACTGAAATAAAAATAAAGTTAAATAATAAAAAATAAAACTAATAAAATTGCTAATTTAACTAAAACTTAAACTAAATTAAAATAATTTAAAATAATTAAAAATAAAACTTTTTTATAACAAATAAAATAAACCATTTTACTTTAAATATAATTAAATATAAACAAAAACGAATTCACCTCAAAATATTTCAAAATGTTCATAGATAAATAGTAGCTAATTCAAAATATTAATGGTTGTATTTAGTAAAACTGAACTAAAAGTCAAATAAAAAAAATGTCAGAAGTACTACAAAATTTGCAAATTTTAAAGTATATTTAAAATAATATAAATAATGATTAATTTTAATTAAAATATAATTAATACATTTTTCAATATAATTAAATATAAACATTAAATATAAAAACAAAACAATTCAATTCAAAATAGAAATGGAAAATATTGAAAATATTGATAGATATTACAATAATAACACTGAAATAAGTGATAATTAAAATATAAATTATTAATTTATTAATAATGTTTTAAAATATTTTACAGCTATTTCATAAGTAAAATTAATAAATGTCATTATTTACAGTTTGTTAACCAAATAATTAAATCAAATAAATAAAACATAACAAAAATGCCAGGGTGTTTTACACATACAAGTCAGTTTAGGTGTGTCAGATCAGTGTCTGATATGCTTGTGATGATACTCCGGATAAAAGAGTCTGCTGAATGACTCAATGTAAATAATACAGGTCATGTGAACAACCTGACAAGAAATAAACCACAAACTCACAAAAGCAGCATGAATGCAGCCGTAACCTGTGGTGTTACATCAGCCACGGACCCCAGGGATGGATGGGAGGTGTAGGCATCGGAGGAGACCCACCTGCTCCATAACGACCCATCACAGCCCATTCAACCCCATCACACCACATCTATAGCCTGCAAAGAGCACCAGACAAAGAGTCTCTCATACAGCCTGTGCTTTGTTTCTCGCTCACCTCCATATTTTCTTTCTTTTCTTCGCGGTGCGTTTGTCCCGTCTCTCCCGAGGGCCTGTTAAGACATCTCCTAGGCCTGAAAGCAAGGTGGAGTCGAGGGTACGGATTGTTTGCAACAGTTGCAGGGACAAAAACCGAAGCCCGTGGGCTATTTTCGTTGGATATTGTAAACCTACACAGGTGGGATTATGAAGAAAAAAGGGCAAGATGTTGAATTGAAAAGACGCGGCTCGTTTAGAAGGGCACAGACTCTGTTTATCTCACTCATCATCATTTTGGTGGTAATAATGTGTGTGTATTTTCACTTGCTTTTGTCCACTCCCTGGACTGATTTTGCATCGTTTCCCATGCTGTAATTTCAATGCTTTTATCATTCAAACAGCTGCTTTGTGTTGTCAATGATGTGCAAATGCTAAAAAAATATATAAATTGCCATATTTTACACAGCTGTACACAAATGTTATTTTAGATTGCACTGATTCTACATTTATGATAAGTCTATATTTTTATTGCATTGCAGAATGTTATTGTTCTTAATTGCAAGATTGTAAATAAAGTTAAAATTGCACCCATTGAAAAAGTTTTTACCTCTGAAAGAAATAACTTGGTAACATTTTACAAAAATATATATATACACGTAAATAATAAAAATTGTACAATAAAGAAAAAATATATAATTATAAATAAATAACACTGACTTTATTAATAAATAAAGTAATATAATAAAAAATACAATTCTTTATTGTTTTTGTTTTTAAATGTTACATTAACTTATGTTAACATTCAAGGTTTGGTTTTAAATAAAAATGCATTGCAGAAAGTTATATATATTAACTGTATAGGAATGTAAATGTTATTAAAAAAAATGCACCTATTCAAAAAAAAAATCTATGTTGAATATACACTTAAAATGTAAAATTTAGAAATAAAAATTTTTAACAAAATGAAAATTATAAAATATAATATACTAAATATGATTTTTATATAGTAATAGTAAAGTAAAAGTACAATTGTTTATTGTTTGTTAGTTCACAATGCATTAACTAATGTTAACTGATACAAGGTCTGATTTTGAATTTGTATTAGTAAATAATAGAAGTAATGTTCATTATCCGTTCATGTTTACTAGTGTATTTAACTAATGTTAACACAATAACACTTTTGAGAAACAGGTCATGTAAACTCATTACATTGCATAAGTATCCTAAAAAAAATCTCAAGGGAGCTGCCATGTTGAGGTCACATGACCGGTGTAACAATACTCACTTTCACTCATGTAATAAAGGAATTGCTGATTACTAATAGTGCATTTCTGGAATAGCATAAAACTATTGCTTTTGCATAATGCTGCATCAATGCCACATAAAATATGTTTCAAACACTGTGTCTACTCTAAATAGCACACATTTTTAATCCCCCCCCCCCCCCCCCCCCATTATTCATATTAGTGGTTAATCAAGGTGTTTTTCTTAAACCTTTAAAATCTGATGGCCCCAGACGTGCCTCGGCTGGTCCTCACAGGTTCAGTGCTTGGGTTTTCATGCAGGCTGCCGCAGTGCCAAACAAACAGCCCATAATAAACAGAAGGAGCCACAGGGGCTTGGCCGCGAGGCCCGCATGAACCTGCTGCTGGGGCCGGACGATTGTTTTTGGTGTAACGTAGCAACGGCGAGCACAGCGACATTTTACCCAGACAGCAGATCCCACACAACCACAGTAACACCACAAACAGTCTGAGCAGAGGATGCTGCACGCGGTAAGAACCAGAGTAAAGCACAGGAGCACAAAACAGATGATGCAACCGAGTGTTAGAAATCTCTGCGTGCACTGAAAACGGGTAACAGTGAAAACTGTTCCAGCCTTTTCTACCTTAATTGTGACACTGGAGCACAAAATAAGTATCACAAGTATATTTGTAACAATAGCAACCAAAATCATTAGGATATTAAGTAAAGACCGTGTTCCATGAAGATATTTAGTAAATTTCCTACCACTTAATTTTTGATTAATATGCATTGCTAAGATCTTCATTTGGACAACTTTAAAGGCGATTTTGTCAGTATTTAGATTTTTTTGCATCCTCAGATTCCAGATTTTCAAATAGTTGTATCTCAGCCAAATATTGTCCTATCATAACACACCATACATCAATGGAAAGCTTATTTATTCAGGTGATGTATAATTCTCAATTTCAAAAATGTACCCTTATGACTGGTTTTGTGATCCAGGGTCACATTTGAGTCTAAAAGGTCCAAATGACTTGATCGGTGCAGTTTAGTTTTCTTTGCTGATTTGATGTATTTGATATATTTAAACAGGAATGGGCTGGCTTCTTTTTGAAATATTCAATACCCAGTTAACACGGAATGTTCTCACAGCTTTCATGAATGCTTTTTAAATGTTAGGATAAAACGTTCTTAAAGTGATGATTATGTAATGTTCTTATAACTTTATTAATATTTGATATGTGCTGTTATAACGTTGAGAGAAACGTTCTGAGATCAACATTCTCAAAACGCCCTTATGATGTTATTTGAAAATGATGAACATTCTAAAAACGTTTTTGTAACCTTTAAATAACATTCTAATCATGACAAGAAAACTGGACATTTTAACGACTTAGAAACATTTCAAAATAATATTTTTATTACCTAAATTTTTTACCTGGAATAGTCCAACACACTCTCATTGCAATTTTAACGAACTATTTTATTTTTTGGCAAATTGGTAGCCGATTCATATGAATTCGTACAATCTCATTCACACGTTCTCTTATGATCTGCTTACATTTATTTATGCATTTATTAGACGCCTTTGTCCAAAGCGACTTACAATAAAGAACCTAATTAATAACAAAAATATATTCAAACAGTGTTTTGCTAACAATCCCATCAAGTTATGAAAACATTATTTCTGAATGTTCTAGTAAATGATGTTTTAAAAAAAATCTTGGTGAACGTTGAGAAAACATTCCACTTTATAATTTTTGGCAAACATTACGTTGCACGTTCTGAAACTAGTAACATTTAAAAAAAACATTAGGCAAAACTAAAAAGTAAAAAAAAAAAAAAAAAAGTTTACTTTTTTTTAAAGATTTATGCAATTTATTTAACAGTAAAATTTTAAACAATTGAATCAAATGATAATTTTAATTAATTTATTAATTGGATAACTGATTAAGGATTGTTCCGTTATATTATGTAGAGATTATTAAAATCAATTTGATGGAATTTTACTATTAATTAAATTGTGTAAGTCTTAAAATAGGCTTAAAAAAAAGTTCATTGACAAAAATGCGTTTGAAAAAAGTTTCAGGGGCAAAACATCCATAAACAATAGATAAATAACACTTTTATGTTAATGTTATCTATGTAATGCTAGCTGGGGGGGGGGGGGTCAATTCGGTTTAGTGGTATAACTTCATGCTATTTTCTAAACATTTTACATTTCTGTATGAATCACATTTAATTAATTATCTGCACTGTGTAAAATAGTTATGTTTTCTCATGAGATTGAGTTGAATAGTCTTTAGATCTCTACTGTGTTCTCATTTTAAAGATCATTTTTTGGACAACGTTTGGACAGGAATGGGCTAAATATTTGGTGTAGATTTTACTTTGAATATTTTAATTCAGAAACTTTGATTTCACAAATAATTACAAAGAAATGGCAAATAACATTGAATTAAACATGGAGTTTGTACAGTATTTACTTGTGAAACATACTCCAATAATCCAATAAACTTTGAAAAATCTTTTCTTTTTTAGTGTACATTTTGATTTCATGAATTTATAGCATTCAGTCTTTCAAAGATCCCTTTCCACCAACTTATAGGCAACTTTGGCAAATGCAGCAACTCTTCATCCTCTATCAACCATTTTTGCGTCAGACGGTGAGTGAAAGGTGTGTTGTCTGAGGCTGAAACTACAAAAGGTATCATGAAACAACATGTGCATATTTACAGTATGGATCTAAAAGAATAACTCATCCAAAAATGAAAATTCAGTTATCATTTACTCATTTGCCCTCATCTCGTTCCAAACCTGCATGCACTGGAAAAAAACTAGTGTAGAGACAATTTTTACTCAGAAACTGGTATACATTTCACAGTTAATTACATCATTGAATTATTATTATTATTTTAGTCATTTAGCAGAATTAAACATTTAACATTCATTTAATTAAATGAGAAATTTTGAAGTAAAGACTGAAATTGTATTTTTTGCAAAAAACAGTTTTTGTTTATAACTTTGAAAGCTCATTTTTATAGTGTGAAGAAATGCTGAAGAATATCTTAGACTCATTTTAGTATAATCCAAGTGAAAGGAAAGGGGGAATAGCAATTTAAATTTTTGCACCAAAACATCCTATTTTAAGCAACGGATGATGGTAGAGGACTGCACTTGTAAAAAAAACCCAATGAAGTGTCTGTAGCACTGAGACAGAAGGCCTTTTGTATGACTAGTCTTTTTACAGTAAGTGAACATGGAAAGTCTGTAAGAAACAGCCCACAAGACACAAAAACAGTCTGTCATTTCGAGAGTATTTGACTCCGCTTCCAAGCCAGGCCTCTCAAATGGCTTCCATGTGTGCAAGTTGAGGGGAGAGGCAGATCTCGGCGGGTTTGCTTTGTCTGAGAGCTCTTGGCAGCGTCACAAGGATTCCTGAAAGCCAGAGCAACATGGCGTCACCCCAAACAGCTCCCTGACTCAGAAGCACAAGGGCGCCCTGGACCAACTTCCTCTTGGAAGTACAAGCATCAGATATAGGGTTTCTTCAGCCAGGAAATGAGTCACATTTTATTCACCCATCCATCCGTCCACTGCTGTAACTTTAATCTGTCGACTGCATTATTTAATAAAGGCGCCAACCTGCTCTCTTCATCCCATCTGTCTTAAAAGCCTGAGAGATTTCCAACCCTTCCCTGTGGCTGTCCAAACCTGACTGCTTTACTGACTCAGTGTTGCTGGTATTCTTGATTGAGAGAGTAAACTGTGATGTCATGAAGCAGTGATGTGCATCCTGAGCTCTCCAGCCGTGATTCAGCTGGCGACTGCGATGGAAATGATTACCGTTCATGATTTAACAAGATCTGGACGCCGGGACGCCTCGGTTTTCAACAACGATGCATGCACATGTATATGATTCATAAACACAGTCATGCATGCTCATCCATCATTTGTTGTCTGGCCAAAATATAATTATGAATATATCTTAAATGTTACGCACACATGCAGACACTTCAATGTACAGTATATAAGTTTATCTAAATCTATTGCGAGGCGAAAAATATATTGGATATCTATATATTACAAGAGGCAAACGCATTGTTGTCAATTAAATTTTTTTTAGCCTTTAAGATTTACAAAAAGTTCAATTTAAACTTAAAAAAGTTAATTTTTTGAGTGAGTGCAATATATATATATATATATATATATATATATATATTAACATGTATATTAGTGATGCATTTGTGCCCCTATTTGAAATAATTTTTTGTTGTTGTTGTATGGGGTTGCTTTCGTATTTGTAAAATTTCACACTTTGTACATCTGGGATTTATACATCATAACTGTCGTGACTGACATTAACCATACGGATCTCTTTAAATGTTTGTTTTTGATTGCAATAATTTTAAGGCCCTTGCAAATGCAAGATCTCCCTAAGAAAGCTATATCACATTTAGTTTTTATGTGCTATTTAAGGGTGGTTTTTCTCTTAAACTGGTTATTAAACACTGTTTATGTCAGAGAGATAACTCAAGTGTTCTACATTGTGGGCATCTAGTGTACTTGCTTCTAAGTGCCTCTGAGTATCTTTTTAAAGACTGGATAAACATTTATTTTGTTATAATCCATTGCATCAACTTCACAGGCTTCCAGGCGGACTGGTGCATCTCCTGATTATTGGAAGCTGTACAGCATCAACCAATTAGACTGGAGACACAATCAGTCAGATCTTGACATTTTGTGCTAAAGAAGGGACTGAAACTAATGGCAACTAACTTTAACAGGTTGTTCTGTCGGTTAGCTCAGTTCCTGTCTGGTAACATCAAACACTGTAAGATCAGTGGCACCAGACACATGGATTTGCCAGTGGAATATATTAAATGCACCTAATGAACCACCATTTCTTGCCATGCATTCACCAATTTTACTGCATCCGCACATGCATGTGTGTTTGCCCGTGAACTGCATTATCGATCAAGTGTGCTTAACACATTTACCAACTTAAACCAGCAATCAGCAGAGCCATAGCAACAGCACACCATCCTCACATGAAAGCACTGAAAAAAAAGAGAAGGAAAAACGGCTACCAAGGGAACAGTGGCTATTCTGAGCCTGTAGTGTGACAGAGGTTCACATTGACATGGTTTCCTAAATGAAGTGCTGTGGCCCGCGAGGAGGGGGAAGTTCGTCTCGCTCGCTATTCTTCTTCTCTCCAGTGTCATTGTTCAGACAGGAAACGCCAAAGAGACGTATTAGTTGACACACTATTTTAAGTAGGTTAAGGGCACACACACCCCACTGACTAAACCATCCTCTTTTTTTCAAGCCCACGTCATCGTCATTGTCTATTAATATGATTACCATAAAACAAGACAGCTAATTTCAGTCCTCCTCTAGTGCAATTACTGAAGATGCTGTAATCGCTGTAAATCTGGAAGTTGCTGAAGTTTGTGTGCTTGATTGAAACATTAGAGGTGAATCACTATTTAAAAATTAAAATTAATATAAAAAAATACTCATTTATTTCAGTCAGTTGCCAAGAATACATTTCTAATTTTCACTTAAAGTTGAACTAAAATTACAAAAACTAAAATAAAAATTAACAAAACCTAAAATAAACATTTAAAAATAAAAAATAGAAACAACAAAACACAACAAAAAGTTTGGGCCAGTAAGTAAAAAAAAATATATATATATATATATATATATATATATATATATATATATATATATATATATATATATATATATATATATATATATATATATATTCTCATCTCTGGGGGGAACGAGTGACATCATTGTCTCAGATCTCTCTCTCCATCTTTGTGTTCAATCACAGCTGCGCTTTAACACTCAGGCGCAGGGCGTCGTGTTCAGACATGTCGGCCGCTGAAATGCGTGCCCCGCAGCCTTGTAATAAAGCACCATCACCATCCCTTCCCTGCACAGTCCTGTCAGTGTTGATCTCTGTCCTCTCCTTCCTCTGGAGCCATGCCATATACGCCGCATTCTTCCCCCATTCTGAGCAAAGAGAAAGAAAAAACTGGGAGTCAAAACAGAGGTGTGATTCACAGGCCTGATCCAGGCCATCATCATCTGCTGCAGCTGAGCAGCTGCTTCCTGGAATTAGAGCTGCGGGGTGTGTGTGTGTGTGTGTGTGTGTGTGCGTGTGTGAGCAACCGTTCTTTGTGACTCACTCGAAAAACAGGCTGACAAATGTATGTGAGAGAGAGTATGAATGACTGAAGCGCTTAGCTGGAGGAAACAGGATTTGACTTTTCCTTTTTTTCTATAGAGCATAACAAAGGAAAATCCTATTCATTTTCTTAATGGTTGTAACATGTTTGTTTGTGTGTGTGTGTGTGTGTGTGTGTGTGTGTGTGCGCATGTTTATGTGGTTTATGAGGACACAAATGTGTATAATGACATGGGTATGACAGAGGTATTACAATATGAAGGTGGTTTATGAGGACACTGCCTATGTCCCCGTAATTCAAAAGGCTTAAAAACATACTAAATGGTGTTTTTTTTGAAAATCTAAAAATGCACAAAGTCTCCTGTGAGGGCTAAGTTTAGGTGTAGGGTTGGTGTAGGGCAATAGCACACACAGTTTGTTCAGTATAAAAACCATTACGCCTATGGAGAGTCCCCATAAACCACAAAAACCAACATGTGTGTGTGTGTGTGTGTGTGTGTGTGTGTGTGTGTGTGTCCTTGTCGTGATACTGTATGTGAAAATATTGTTACCATGGATGCAAAGACTGGTAAAAAGAGCTCAGCAGTTACTGCCGCTCCCATAAAGCACTGCATTAAGAAATAAAAAAATCCTACAGATCCCATTTTTTTTTTTTTTTTTTAAATGTCTGTTTTAGAATTTATTCATTTTTGTTTCAAGTTTTAAATTAGATACTTATTTAGTTCTGAATTAATTGAATGCATGCTACTTAAAAAATAACTAAAAATACAACAACATTTTTTACAGCACATCTAAAATAAACTATTAATATTAGATGAAAAACTTGAACTAAAGGAGAAATAGATATGTTGCCTTGGCAGCAAACTGAAATAAGTTTAAGCTGAAGTACTAAAATTACTTAAATAAAACTAAATCTAAAACCGAATTAAAAATTCATTCAAACAATTTAGAAATAATTAAAAATAATCATAAAAATGACAATCACATAAAATGACTAAAATTAAACAAATTAAAACTGAAAATCTAAAAAAATAAAAGCTTAACGTATATAAATAATAAAATAACACTTATAAATACTAATAATACTTGACTATGGTGTTCAGTTTGCATCTGTGGAAGAATAGAGAATATTTTAAAACTGATAGCATGACAGAATATCATGAAAACAATTTCAATATTTTTTTAAACGCAATCACTTGTGAATAAAATGTGATGAAATGCACAAGGTTCAGAAGAAGGACGTTTAATGAGTATTTGTGTGTTTGTAACTTATTAACCATATTTTGGGGACAAATTTGTAACTGGAAGTGAGCTAAACCTGACAAACCCCCCCAAAACCAGGACATCCTTTTATTGCAAGAAGCATAAAGTAAATTAAGCTTTTTTTAAAGTTTAAAAATGCAGAAAGTTTTCTGGTAGGGTTGGGTTACAGTATTTTTTAACTATCTGTATATAAAAACAATAGGAGTCTATGTAATATCCCTATTTAGATTTGTGTGTTTGAAAGAAATCCAATCTGGATTTGATTTTGAGCGTGTCGAATGCATTGTGTACAAGCTTCAGTTCTGTCATATTTACACAAGTATCAGTGCAGACGGGTCAATCTCAGCTGTAAGCCACACAAAGGCCGACTGAGCTGCGTGGTCAGCGGCGGCTTTGATCCCGAGGCCTATGGTCGGGGGTCTCTGTTTGGGGGAAACACAGAGGAAATGCGTTTATTTGATGGCTTTCAGTGAAATGCTGGAAATCCTGCTAGGATTGTGTGGCTCGGAAAGCTTTCAGCTCAAGAATGTGACCTACATTCTCTGTCCGCTGTCTCGCTCCCTCTCATTGTGTGAACGCGGTAAACACAGGCATGCTTACCGCAGTAACATGCTTGGTCTTAAAGTTGTTATTTTGCACATCTGCAACATTATTGTCTTTGCATCGCAGCCAAACACAAGCATAACTACTAAGGTCGGTATGATTTTTGAATATTTTTTGGAAAGAAGTGCTCACCAAGGCTGCATTTATTTGATCAAAAATACAGTAAAAAATGTGAAATAGTTTTACAATGTGAAATAATGTGGTCAAAGTTGAATTTTCAGCATCATTACTCCAGTCTTCAGTGTCACATGATCTTCAGAAATCATAATAATATACTGATTTACTGCTCAAGAAACATTTCTGATTATTATCAATGTTGAAAACAGTTGTGCTGCTGAATATTTACATTTTACGTGGAAACCGTGATACGTTTTATTTTTCAGAATTCTTTGATGAATAGAAAGTTCAAAAGAACCCAATTTATATGAAATAGAAATCTTTTGTAATATTATAAATGTCTTTACTGTCCCTTTGATCAATTTAATGTGTCCTTGCTGGATAATATAATTTTTATTCAGCAGGGATATATACATATAACACAGCACAGGCTAGATGTCCTAAAAATGATGATGTAAATCTCTGCTCTCTCCCTGTATTAAGGTCATTAAGAGCTGCCAGTGAAGCGGAGGGGAGGTAGGAAAGAGTTAATCCGTGTTGGTCGGTTAGGATGGAGATGAAATGGAGTCTGGAGTGCTGACTCACTGCATTAAGAGCCTCCCCCTGGTGCCTCTCTCTCTCTCTCAGATCATGTGAACAGGGCGTGCGAGCATGTGGCAGCCTGCCTGCTTTTACGGGAAGAACACAAGTGCAAAAATACTTTGGAGTGCAGTGAATCCTGAAAACACACAGACACGCAAGAGACCACAACAGATCCACCAACAACAGGCCTACAAGTGCTAGACGTCTGAAAGTCATACAGTAGTTTTGCTATGTTGATGTTTAGATGGTGGTTGCCAGAGTGTTACTGTTTGGTTGGTGAGATGACCTTAGTGGTTGCTAGGGCATTGTTATGTGGCTGCTAAGATGTTGGTTGCTAAAATATCCTTGGTGGTTGCTAGGGCATTGCTAGGTGGTTGCTAAGATGTTCTTGGTGGTTTCCAGGGCATTGCTATGTGGTTTCTAAGATGGTGGTTGCCAGGGTGTGGCTATGTGGTTGCTAAGATGTTCTCTGTGGTTGCCAGGGCGTTGCTGGGTGGCTTGCTAAGATGTTCCTGGTGGTTTCCAGGGCGTTGCTATGGGGTTTCTAAGATGGTGGTTGCCAGGGTGTGGCTATGTGGTTGCTAAGATGTTCTCTGTGGTTGCCAGGGCGTTGCTAGGTGGCTTGCTAAGATGTTCTTGGAGGTTTCCAGGGCATTGCTATGTGGTTTCTAAGATGGTGGTTGCCAGGGTGTGGCTATGTAGTTGCTAAGATGTTCTCTGTGGTTGCCAGGGCGTTGCTAGGTGGCTTGCTAAGATGTTCCTGGTGGTTTCCAGGGCGTTGCTATGGGGTTTCTAAGATGGTGGTTGCCAAGGCATTGCTATGTGGTTGCTAGGGCATTATTAGGTGGTTGCAACAATGTTATTGATGGTTTCCAGGGCATAAAAGTATATAAAGACAAAGTAGCTCAGGTTTGTCCTTTATTTTTGCTCTCTTTATCACTCAGAAGAGAAGCAGCACAGCTCTTCTAACATTCAGCACAATAGCAGCGTCTCTTTGAAGGCATTTCTGGCCATTAGGCTTTGATAGCACTAATGTTCAAACACAGAGATCCTCCCAACTTTCCTCTCGTCTTAATCATATTATCTTGCCGTCTCTGTCTAAACTGATGCCTCTATGGTTTGTCCTCCATTAGCATCTTCCACAGAGTCTTTCTGCAAACAACACACCAGTGTCTCTTTCTGTCTCCTGTTTACCCAGATGTGAGATCCGTCAAAACCACACGGGTCCACTATAAACCAGCCTGCAGTCAATAAATCCAGAAATGACAGTTAAAAACTAATTTACATCTTAAAAATACACATATTTATACTTTTAAATCCTCCCAAAAATAATCCAGTTTACTTCCATAGTTAATTCCTCACTGTAATCTTTGTTTATTTTTTTATGAAAACAAGGGATTAGTCTAAAATAATTGTTGCACAAATGCTCTCGACTGAGCTTATAACTTGTATTAACCTGGAATATTATTTTAATGTGTCATTAAATTGTTGATTTTGGAAAAATGAGTGAGTGAAGTGAATTGTGCCTCAAGCTCTTTCAGAAGAATAATTAAATTCTCAGGTTCAAGCCCCATTAGTCATGACAAATATGAACAGGTTTAGTTTCAGTGTATTTCTAGGTACATACGGTCTCATTAACAAAAACACATTCTGGACGGGAAACTTACACCGACTGGTTCAAACGTGTAACAATACCAACAAACCACTGGATTCATCTAGTAACTCTTTCCTTCATGTGACTGGATTATATTAGTGAATTTGCACAGAAAGTCCCAGCATGTTGAAAATGTGACTGCAGGCATCCCAACCAACATGATGGCGTGTTCATTCCTGTCATGTTTGAGCTTCTCCATGTCTCATGTCCAACACCTACATGATGATGTAAGTGTTGTTTTCGGTGCCAATATCATACATTCATATAATTCACAAAATCATTGATGATGCTGGAGGAACTGCACAATCTACTGCTACCTGTAACACAAGTGCATGTAACGTTGGTCGTTTATTCATGGGAACAGATTTGGAGGAATGTAGCATTGCATCACATTGCTTTAATAAAACTAACCGAGAAAAGGAAATGTGTTCAGTTGCATATACCTGTTTTTACACAGTTAAGCAGAGAATGTTTGAGAGCTACGGTTCACACATCAGCCTGTAATCTCATTTGCTAGTGAAACGGCATCTGGAAAACAGAGTAAATAGACGTCAATTATCAGGGTTAGTGGTGGAAACTCCCCGAGCTCTTTTATTACCATCAACTTCTCAAAAGTGTGTCTGTGTTATCATGCATGCATATCATTTCAGCACTTGATTGCCACAGTTGGTCTGTGGAAAAAAGATTGGCCTAAAGTGATGCAATAAACAAAGTGTAACCCCAGTGACATTTGAATAATGCCAATAAAAATACTACGAAAGTGTAAGTTGTACTGATTCAGATGGTTTGTAAGGTGATATATACAGTAGCGTGCAAAGGTGCAACTTTTGCTATACCATGATAAATATCCACACAGCTGTCATTTTACAAAGGTTTCACATGTTTCTCATTGAACTGTGACGCCTCAAAAAGTCAAATGATCTGAAGTCAGAGGTTGACATTTCGGAAATTCCTAAAACCAGATTATTTAATCAGATAAAGGCCAAGAACTGACAGAAAATGATCAAAGCAGTTGGAGTTGGGGATGATGTGGTTGATGTAGATGAAGGTGTTAGTTCATATTACGTGTTATTCAAGTAAAACCTCCCCATGAGGATTTTCGCCTCAAAAAGTCAAATTATCAGAAGTCAAAAGGTTGGAAATTGTGTAAATCTCCAAGACCAGATTAAGGCCAAAAACTGACAGAAAATGAAAAGTTCTTTGAAAAAATGTTGGCCTCACTTTTATTTTACTTATAAAAGTGGTGTCAAAGATGTATTGCATCATTTTTTTACTTTAATTTAAAATTTTACTTGAAACTGAATCGACTAAAAATTAAGTTTTAAGTTTAATTGATGAAAAATACTTTACTGTACAATTAAAAACTGTCAAATTTATGTAATATTAAACCTTTTTCATTTACTATCACTACATTGCATATCTCAGCCATCGGTCACCCAGTCTAAAAAACCCATCTCGGTCGCCCACTACTGTAAAGTACCTCATTGCAAAGACCTCATTTTCAAATTAAAAAGATGCAAAGACCTTTTATCTTTGTTATTTTGCTCCTACAGTCAGAGAACTTCCCCTCGGCGGAAAGCAAAGCTCACGAATGAAGCTCTCAAAGAGGCCCGTTACGTAAAGCAGTGGACATGCCCCACTTACAGCTCAGATTTCCCCCGGATGCCATCGGCCCACCATGAGAAACAGATCTGTGACCTTCAGCTCCAATTTGACCAACATGGGCCAGCCAATCAAATCACAGACATAAAGGAGATAGATGCTGCTGCACCAAACGCATGAGATCAGCGCGAGCGCGTCTGTGGTCGCTGAGCTGTGACTCATGGGGGATTACGTGTCTGAAGGCTTTTGATGTGCGCAGGCTGCAGGGCTATTTTCTGCCGTGTGCGGGCGGGACGCACCGAATGCTGAACCGAGACAAAACCTCTGAAACAACAACAGCACAGATGCATTAGGAACATTTCCTTTTGTTAAACCGATTTACATGCTTGATCTTAAACTGATTATATTCATGATGACCCCTGCTCTTGTGATGGGGCCAGTTTGATTTCTTCTTTAAATTTGGTGTCTATTTCTCCTTTAGGGTCATGAATGTGCATGCAAAGTTTTGACACATGCATTTTGTGAAAGCTGCACAGAAATTGTTACGTGTTTTGTTTAGAGGTCAGCGCAGTTTGACCCCCATTTGATTTTTTGGTTTGAAAATTGGTTTAACTATTTATTTCTTCATGAAATTTTGTGGCTTACTCTCATTTAAGGTCATATATGTGCATGCAAAGTTTCGACACATACATGTGTTTAGGAAAAGCTGAATAAAGCCTTTTCTTTTGGGGTCAAATTGACCCACATTCTTTTTTTTTATTGAAAATTTGTTTAACTGTTTATTTCCTATGAAATTTGTTTGCTTCTCCTCATTTAGGGTCATGAATGTGCATGCAGTATTTCTACATGTGTTTTGGAAGGGATTTACATAAATTATTATGTTTGTGTTGGCATTAAACTGACCCATATCAATGTCAAACAAGGAAGGGAGACAAGGAAACAAAGAAACGTCACAGTGTCTTCATCTAGTTGGGTTTCAGTCAAAACATCTGCCAAAGGTTGTTTTTTCATTTTGTTTCTTTTTATCTAAATGACTGTTTCAGCACTGAAAAGAAGTGAGAAACCCATTTCACCCTTACAAGGGTTTGAAATATAGACAACAAAAGGCAGAGGAAGTACAAATAGTAATAAATACTACTTGTACAAACAATGTAAGGTCATATTTATATTTAACTGTAGTTATCTTAAATCGTCACTACAAGTAGTGTTGACAGAAACATAAATATATATATGTGGGTAAACTGACCCCTGACACAATAGAAAAACATAAAAATACATATGTAATATTTTTTTATTCTCTGACAAGATACAATAGAGGTTCTGTTTTTACATGAATCTTTAGTTTTTGCCAATTTTGCAATTTATTGCATAGAACCCAATGGGGGCTCAGTTTGGCCCCAACACAAATATAGTACTGGATTTCAAAGCAACAGAAGGGTTAACTGAACATCTATCTGTCCACAATGAAAGTAAAGATGCAATATACTGCACATACAGTATAAAGCTCTGCAGTGATGAAATACTGTATTTTGAAGGCCAACCTGTGAGTTTGCAGCCTTACAGTGTAGATAAATATACACAAATAAAACAGACAACATCCAGAAAAAACTCTATCCTGCACGAATACAGTGAGTGAAGACACTGGTGTTTTCATTTCTTTCCTTTGGATGGGATTCGGTCGCTGTTACAGTTACACACTGATAGGAAGTTGCACAAGGTTAATGAAAAAAGCCCTGCCAAAAACCACAAACTGCTCAGTGCTGATGCAATGAGATTGTTGCTAAAAGACGGATGCTTCCACGTGTATTAGCAGATTGTCGTTGGCATAACAGGAGGAGAAAGAGCCCTGGAGGCAGACATTTGTCTGCTGACTGTCAGATCAGAGAACGCAGCGGCACAACGGAAACACTGAGCCGAGATGCCAGCAGCAAAACATGTAAAGTAAAAAAAAAAAAAGTGACAGAATCAATTATTAAAATGAATCACATCAACATGAAGCCGTTTACAGCAGCAGTTGTATTCGATTGCTCAAAAATGTAAAAAATCCTATTATAAATATTTATATTATATATTGTTCATATTAATAATATTAAATTGAATCTCAGTAACTTGGATTTAATATAGTCATATTTTAGTCATACGGTGTAATTTTGTTCATGATTCTTGAGGATGAGAGCATCACACAACCTGTCAGTGTTGCATCAGTCTCCTTTATTGAAATACTGTAGAGTTTGACTGGACACATGACCTTTAACATCAACAACAAAAATATGGGCTCAATTACTATATTTAGTTGCATTTTATCACTTGAATTTAGCATTATTTTTCCCTGCTTTTTTAAATCATGACCAGGGTTATTATACTAAAACTAAAATCATAAAAAACTAAATAAAATTAATGTTAAATTAAATAAAATATACAAATAAATATTATATAAATACTTGAAATAAAATAAACATCAACTGTAAAATTAACTAAAATTAACTACAATTATTTAATTTCAGTTAGTTGACAAAGTTGATGTAATAAAATAATGAAAACTGAAATAAAAACTACAGTATATGCAGTATATATATTAAAAAATAAAAATGAATTAAATAGATTTATAAAAACTATAATAGCACCTCAATGATACTAAAATAACACTGGTCATGACCCACCAGCTGAGAAACACAGATTTACCACACACATTAATTTTTAGTGTGGGCTAGAACATATTCAAAATAATAAACAACATAATTCTTAGTGAATTCCTTCTAAGTTCTGCTAACCAAAACCGCATAATGCATTATAAATCATTGCATCGTGAGTCTATTTGTGAGAACCGTCAGTCGCTTCAGAGCCTGGAGCTGTAGATTTCTCCTACGTAACCTACTTTCTTATTTTCTGACACATGAAAGCTGTGCTGCGCTTCCAAAGGCTGTCATCTCTGAAGAGCATCATCAAAAGGATGCTACTCTGATTCCCCCAGTTGCCATGGAAACAGCTCACTTCGGGGAGGCTGTGGGAGGCTGTGTGTGCTTCTGTGCAGCTGGTTGTCATGGAGACGGATACGGCGACTTACATAAGTATTCATCTGGAGTTGGGCTCAGCCTCATGATAAATTCAGCACGAGTCGGATGGAGTTGAAACAATGTCATTGAGGCGTGGATGAGGACATTCATGTGTCGCCCACGTTACCGTCAGCCAAGGTCAGGATAGTTTCCCTGGCAATTAAGCGGAGGCTGCCTGTGGAGCAGATGCCCAGCAGTCCCAAGGTGACATTTCAAATAACACAGTCTTTCTACCCCTCCCGTTCCTTAGATGAGTAACAATGTGGCGGCAGTTCGGAGATAGACCTTAAGGGAGCTTCAACTCAACAACACAGCCATTCCTCCAATCCAACTACAATTAAACAGCAACTGAACATCTGTTGGTGCAGATGACAAACTCAGAAAGAGGGATGCGTTCCAATCCTAGTGAGTTGCTCTGCTGTCTAGACAGCATACCAACTGAAATGAGCCCTCATAAGTGACCGATTTGGGAACACTTGCAAAACCAACTGATGATTGACTTCACTAGAATTTGATGCTAAGTTGCAACAACATGCAATGCAAATACACAAATATTGAGAATTAAATATGTTCATGTATAGTTAGATTGAACTATTTTATGATATTTCTCTTTTCCCCTGCATTGTCCACCATTGTTGATGTTGTTTTTAGTTTTACTGTGCTTCTTTCAATGCATTATGAGCCTTAAAATTGGGCCAAAAGAACATATACTGCTTTTAAAACACTCCTCAAGTCATAAGTGTGCTTATAATGACTTAAAACACCACCTACATAGGCAGCATACTAACTGAACTGAGCCCTTATAAGTGATCGATTTGGGAACACTTGCAAAACCAAATATTGAACTTATGATGTGTTAAAATAGTGCCTATATACAGTAGGCAGCATACTAACTGAAAACACATAAGTGACCAAAATAAAAATAAAAAAACTCTACTTGGGCAGTAAATGATGACTGATTTCACTGAAGTTTGATATTCACATCCCTAAGCTATCAATGCATCACTCTGATAAACATCAAAATACACCAATATTGAGAAAAGATAGTTCATATATAATTAGATTGAACTAACTTGTAATGTTTATTCACATAGAACACATTGTATTTCTAATTGCAATTTGTCTTATATTGTCCACCATATTAGATGTCTTTTTATTGTGCTTGTTTCAATGCATTATGTCTTAAAAAACCTATATTGCTTTTTGAACACTTCAAATCAAGTGTGCTTATGATGCCATTTTTTCTTGTTATTGTTGTCATTGCTTGCTGCAATGAATTACGGGCCTTGGAATGTGATGACTTACAATACACGCTTACCAGGATTTGGAACAGAGCCGAAGATCCTTTCAACTTATTTTTTCACAACATTAGTTAGAAACTGCATGCATTACTGTAGAGCACCAACCTGATTCGAGAGGTCTGAGTGAGGCAGACACTCTGCTTCTCTCGCTACGGCCTGCGTCAGTCTTACTACGACCTCAGGAACTCGAGAGATGGGGAAAAAATAAACAAGTCAGTTAGAAACCACAGCGTGACAAATGCTCGGCAAACGACAGAGTCATATGACACAGAGGGAAGTGGTGGTTTGTGTTCAAAGCTGTCAAACCCTTCTGTGTTCAGACTTCCTTTTATGTGTATTTCTCTGAGCGTGTGCGTTTCTGCTTTTCATTTCCGTGGTCCGTGAGCAATCCACTAATAGTTAACGTGGTTAAAGGATGCGCTGTGTGCTCGGTTGCCAAGTACCGAACTGGATGATTAAGCTCGCAGGAATGCATCGTAACAACAGCAGACACGGGCGTGACTACATATACAAGCTTCTATGTGACAAACACCTCTGAGAACGTGACGTTTGTGTGAATCGACTGGCATGCTAGTTCTCATAGCACTCTCCTTCAACCGCCTTTGGCCCGCACGCCTTTGTAAACTCTTAGCCAACCAACTGTTCTTGGTAACGCCAGGAAGTTAACCTGACATTTTTTTGTTTCAAACAAAGGACCGGTTGTGAAACCAAACAAACGCTTTGGCAAGAAGTCAAAGCTGAATGTAGAAACAAGGTTATAGAGGCCTTGCAATGGTTTCTTGCTATTTTGCTGGGCTTCTTGCTGAAAACCCTAATCTAAGTTTGCTGATCTGATTGGTTGATTTATATCATTATGGGTTAATGTTACATTCCTTAATTTAGTTTCACTTTAGACAAAGGCACAGGTGTGAAACCAAGCACACATGTTGGCAACAAGGCAAAACTGAATGTGGAAACAAGGTTAAGAAGCCTGGTTTCCACAAACTGGATATTGTGTTGGGGTTTTTGCCACAGAAGTAACTGAAACCCCAAACTTAACTAGCTTAAGGTGGTTTGCTGGTCTGCAAAGTGTCTTTAAAAAGTCTTAAAGGTGCCATAGAATGCATTGATACAATATTTTTAATTGTTCTCTGATATCTACATAGAAGGTATGTGGCTTAGGTAAGGGAAAACATTTTCCAGAAACAGTTTTACATGTCCATTTACAACCCTAGGATTTCTCCCCAGAATGAAACGGTCTGTTATTGGCTTATTTGGAAGGGTCATGAATAATAATGTTGAGCTCTGCTCTGACTGGCTGTTTCACAATGCGGCTCAATGTTGAGCTGTGCTCTGATTGGCGGCTCATTTCAGTAGCTCACAGGAAGGAAACAGGGAAAATATATATATTTCAAAACTTTCTTGTGCAATTATATCGTTGGGTAATTACACTGTAAATAAAATGCAGGCATCAGGAAGCCGCTATTAATATGCAGGGCATTAAAACTGCTTTTGAATGCACGATCGCGTTTTACTTTCAGTTTCGAGATTGCACGTGCTCTGTTTATACTATGAAGCGGCAGTACTTAACACATTTTACAAGATCAGATGCTTGTCAGTGGTGCTCAGGATCTGTAAATCATTCGCCATCATCCTCAGTCATCTCTCATTACTCTGTTTATGTGGTAAGTGAAATCTTATGTACTGTAATGTAACAGGCTACCGCTAGCAACGAGCTAACCATGTCCCGTTAGTGGCTCGCGTTATTTTATTAGAATACGTTATTTGCTCTCCGTGTCTTTCTGAATACAGACACCAACCCATCCCTGCACTTCACATCCCCTGCACAGCCTGGAACATAACATTTATTTCCATGATCTGTATTTTCTTCACAATACCTCCAGAACTGCTGATGGTTCGGCTGGCGGCTGGCCTAGAACATGGGCGGGTTTATGCAAATGTTGGGGGCGTAACTATTAGTGATCCCGACTGTTACGTAACAGTCAGTGTTATGTTCTGATTCGCCTATTTTTCAGTGGTCTTTTTTATTCACTAGATTTACATAATGAGGATACAATGGTGTTTGAGGCTCACTGTCATTTCCATGTACAGAAAACACTTATTATTCAACTATGCCAACGTAAAGACAGTTTTTCATTCTATGGCACCTTTAAAAAGTGGCCAACACCTCTATAAAACCAGCAAACTTTAGGCTGGTTTAGTCAGCAGGAAGAGATTTATATTGTTAATTATAAGCTACTTAGTTGAATTTCAAACTAAGTCACAGTTGTGGAACCAAACAAACACATTGACAACAAGTCAAAACTGAATGTGGAAACAAGGTTATAGAGGCCTGGTTGCTATTTATTTTGTAAGGTTTCTTGCTACAGTGCTAACAAAGACCTGCTGAAACCCAAAGCTTAGTTTAGCTTTGGGTTTCAGCAGGTCTTTGTTAGCGCTGTAGCAAGAAACCTTACAAAATAAATAGTTTTTAGATGGTTTGCTGGTCTTTATCTGGTCTGCAAAGCTGGTTTCCCAGTGTGACTACTTAAAAAAATTTAATTATAAAATCACAGTTGTGAAACCAAACAAACTCATTGACAACATGTCAAAACTGAATGTGGAAACAAGGTTCAAGAGGCCGTTCATTGGTTCCTTCTTGTGGGAAACCCAAATTTAAACTAGTGTGAGATATTTGCTGATCTGATTGGTTGATTTATATCATTATGGGTTAATGTTACACACAGTTGTGAAACCAAACAAACACATTGGAAGCAAGTCAAAACTGAATGTGGGAACAAGTTGGGTTACTATTTATTTTGTAAGGTTTCTTGCTACAGAGCTAACTAAGACCTTCTGAAAATCCTAAACTAAATTAGCTTATGATGGTTTGCTGGTCTGTAAAGCTGGTCTCCCAGTGTGATTAGTTACTTAAAGTGTGCCCAAAAACCAGCAAACTGGCCGGTTTAGTCAGCAGGAAGAGATGTATATTGTTAATGGGCTAATTAAGCAACTAAGTCACAGTTGTGAAACCAAACAAATACACTGACAACACGTCAAAACTCAACAAGGTTAAACAGGCCTGTTATTTTGTTGAGTTTCTTTGCCACAGAGCTAACAGTCCACTGAAAACCCAAACCTGATATAGTTTTCTGGTCTTCTACTGGTTCAGTTGGTCTCCCAGTGTGACCAGTTAAAAAAATCCCAAAACACCTCTGAAACCAGCAAACAGAGACCAGAAAACTGGCTTGGGCTGGTTTAATCTTTTTTTTTTTTTTCTCAGCTAGAAGTGATTCAATGTGGTTATTATAAGCTACCTCATTTAGTTTCGTTTTAAACGAAGGCACAGTTGTGAAACACATTGGCAACAAGTCAAAACTGAATGTGGAAATAAGTTTCAAGGGCCTGGTGTCCAGTTTTTTAAATCTGCTGAAAAGCTGGTCTTCCGCTAGTTTAACTGCTGTAAAAAGTGCAAATGTTACCTTAAAGAGAGATTTCTACCTGATTAACCCATAAACCAGTATAAATTGTTGGTATCAATTAATATACTTAGGTTGTTAACAATAATATTTGACCTTTAAACTGGAATAAAGCAGTTAATTTTTAGCCTACCATTTTTTTATTTCAAATACATTTAAGTATATTTATTTTTCAGTAGGGCAGCAAACCAGATTTTTAAAGAGTTAACTATAAGCTACTTCATTTAGTTTCATTGCAAACGAAGGAACAGTTGTGAAAAGAGTCCAAAGAGAAGTTGCAAATTAAGTGAAAGTAATTTTCTGTCAGACAGAGATTTTTCTAAAACTCGCCAATAGGTCGCGTATAAATGACAGAAGGGTTAACTTTGAGCTGCTTCACATTCTTGAGCTGCAGTGACGTTCACCGGCTTTGCTTTGCCCCACATTGAGTTACACAACAGCTAGCATGACTTCAGATGAATGGTAATTCTTCTGTGAGCGTCAGGAGGTGTTTGTGTTTGGACGAGCCCCCAACCGTCCAGAGAGACGGATCTGAGCCGGAGGACAAGTGCTGGCAGGAGAGGCGATGTGTCAACAAATGCAGACAGACTTGTTTAACAGTTTGGCACTTATTCACCACAACACTTATCTTGAAAACGAAGGTTAGGCGTTACACAATAACACAACTCAGGCCAGCAACATTCACACGTACACAAACACAGTTATTGAGTTACTGCCCATACGGCAAAAAATATTAAAAAAAATTCTGACCAAAATATATTTTACACATATCCTAAACATGTTTCAAACAGTGAAGCTCAAGTAAATATATTTTTGAAATTGAATATATAATTAGTTTCAATCCTCATATCCTAAAATATATTTCAAAAATGTATTTCAGGAGTAAGAAAATACATTTTCAGTCTTAAATAACTGAATGCAAATGTGGATGGAATAAACTAGACTCCAAAACTAGATTCATTTATTTATTTATTGGGACATGTGAATGTATTTTCTTGGATTAAAATATACGGAGGGCAAAATATATATATTTTAATGCCTTAAAAATGTTTTTGTATTTAAAAAATATAAATCTATATTTCAATGCCTTTAAAAATATATTTATATTTTTAAAATACAAATACATTTTAAATGTATTTAAAAAAAATATATACCTATATTTTTAAAATATATTTTCAAAAATAAACAAAACTATTCCAAAACAGTACACTGGAAGAAATACATTTACCAAATATATATTTTTGTATATTTTGAAACATATTTAAAAATATTGATTGATTGATTGATTGATTGGTTGATTGGTTGATTGATTGATTGATGAAAAAGTGTTTGTGTCTTGTTTTTCAGTGCAAATATCTAAACATTTTTAGGTTGAGATACTGGATATGCACAATAAGATAAGAAGTCTTGATATATTTATCAAAATTAAGTGTTTATGCTTAAAATGAGAAAAAGTGGGGTAAGAAAATTAAATCTGCTTTGCTTTTGAATTATGTTTTTTTTCTGATATTAGCAGATATTTTCTTGTTTTTAAGCAGAAACTTAATTTTAAATCATTTAATCAGTGAAACTGTATATTGTAAAAAGTGCTATAGCAATACATTTGACTTGAGAAGAAAAAACAGTTTCTTCCATTATTTTGCTTTTCAACTACATGTCTCTTAATTTCAGAATCTTTAGATATTTGTACTGAAAAACAAGACAAAAACACTAAGAAAATGTCTGTGCCATTAAACCGTACAATATTCATCTGTTGATATTAAGTTAGCTAGCTAAAAAAATATATATTTTTATTTAATTTAACCCTTATTTAACCAGGGAAATCCTTTGAGAACAAGTCTCTTTTGCGAAGGAGCCCTGGCCAAGAAAGCCGCAATAAAAGTTCCACATAGAATACAAAATATAAAAAATACATTGAACATACAAGACATAATACGTTTACAGTACAATGAAAAAATTCATCATGACATCCCCCATTGTCACCATAGACTTATCCTAATTTGGGAAGCAGGGACAAGTGCCCATTGTGCCTGCTTCCCGGTACTTTACTAGCCTCTTAAATTGACCAAAGGAGACCAAGTTATCAAGTTTTAAGTCATTCAGTAACAGGTTCCACGCTGATGGGGCAGAAATTCTAAATGCTTGCTTCCCTAACTCTGTGCGAGCCCTAGGCACAACCAGGTGGAGATTATCATTAGACCGCAGAGAGCGAGTGCTGGCCTTGAAGGACATAAGCCTACATAAATAAGGGGGCAATGTCCCAATGATGGATTTATATATAAACAATCGCCAACGGGTTAGCCTGCGCTGAGCGAGGGAGGGCCACTGGCCACTAGCTTATACAGAGTGCAACAATGTGTAAAAGGTTTGCACCCTGTAATAAATCTCAGTGCACCATGATAAACTGAATCCAGTTGGTGCAAATATTTATTAGGGGTGTGCATATATAAAAAAAATCACCATAGTCCATAAGAGACAGGAAAGTAGCCTCGACCAGTTTCTTCCTTGTTGCAAGAGAAAAGCAGGTCCTATTCCTAAAATAGAACCCTAGCTTTAACCTAAGTTTCCGTGCTAAATTTTGGATATGAGCCTTAAAAGTCAAATGGTCGTCAAGTAAAAGCCCTAAGTACTTATACTCAGCCACACGCTCTATTAAATTTCCCTGCAGGGTAACAATGTTTGGAGGGCTAGCTGTAGAGTTCCTATTATTTGAGAACAGGACCGTCTTGGTTTTATTTGCATTCAACACAAGCTTCAAGTCAAATAGCCAAGATTGTACAGTGTCAAAGGCATCCTGCAGGTACTGAAAGGTCTGGTGAAGGGTTTCTCCACAGGTGTAAATGATTGTATCGTCAGCATAAAAATGAAACAGAGCATTGTGGACATTTGAACCAAGGTCATTTACATAAATAGTAAATAAAAGTGGGCCCAACGCCGATCCCTGAGGAACCCCTGATACAACTTGTAAGAAACCTGAAGCGATACCGTCAAAGGTGACGCACTGAGTCCTATCTGAGAGATAATTTTCAAACCAACCAACTGCCTTCTCAGAAAGACCAATGTTGAGCAGTCTCTGTTTTAAAATACAATGGTTCACCGTATCAAAAGCTTTGGAAAGATCGATGAAAAGAGCTGCGCACATCTTTTTGCTGTCCAATGCCTCAATGATGTCATTCACAACCTTCAGTGAGGCAGAGATGGTACTATGTTCCTTTCGGAAGCCCGACTGAAACTCTGAGAGAATATTATTAACACTCAGGAATTCTTTCAGTTGTTCACTGACTAGTCGTTCTAAAACCTTTGACAGCACAGACAAGTTGGAGATAGGCCTATAGTTGTTTAGCGAGGTAGGATCTCCTCCCTTTAACAAAGGGAGGACATGGGCAGATTTCCAGATTGATGGCATAACATTCTGAGCAAAAGACAAATTAAAAATATACATAATCGGTTTATCAATAAAATCTGCAGCAATTTTAAAAAAATATGGCTCAAAACAATCTGGGCCAGCAGGCTTTTTGATGTCCAGTGACATTAGGGCTTTGTGTACATCATCGATTGAAAACGGGGCAAAGGTAAAAGAAAAAGGCTGGCTAACACAACATCTTCCAGCAGCATTACCATCAGAAGGGGAGGTTTTTGGAGGTAGAGATTGGTCAAACAATGAACCAGATGCAACAAAATGTTCATTAAAACATTCTAGCATCGCCGATCTGTCCGAGATAGTAATATTGTCCCTGATGATATGGGGAGGCAGTTCATTATGAGATTTAGTTAAGGAAATTGACTTGATAGACTTCCAAAAAGTCCTAGGGTTATTTAAATTGTCTGTAGTAGCCGCTAGTTTCGTAGTCGTCTGAAATTAATCCTATCGGCCTCCACCCCTGATTTTCTAGCCTTTGCCCAAGCCACATCCCTCTCATGAAGAAGTTTGCTAAGCTCCGTCGAAAACCAAGGGTTATCTCGTCCCTTGACGCAAGGGAGCATGTTTATTAATAAGTTGCAAAAATCCATCATGAAAGTATTTCCAGGCTATTTCAACATCATCAATAAGCCTAATGCTGCCCCAGTTAAAATTAAATAAATCATGTATAAAACCTTGTAAGGAGAAATGTTTCATATCACGTTTTTCAATGCATCGAGGCCTGGATTTTGGAATTTTGGCATAACTGCAGCAATCGTGCAATGATCACTAATGTCATTAGCAAACACACCAATTTCAGAAAATTTATGGGGAGCATTTGTCAATAGCAAATCAATTAAAGTAGATTTATCTGGGTGTTTTGGATTTGGGCGAGTAGGAGACTCAATTAATTGTGTAAGATTTAATTCACTGCAAAGACCCTTCAATCCGTCTGAAGCAGGTTTGAACCAGTCCCAGTTCATATCGACCTGCCAGGACAATCTCACTGTACTCCAGCTGTGATAAAAGCTGTGACAGCGTCTGAAGGGTGTCAGCTACAGCAGAGGGTGGTCTGTAGCTTCCAACAACAGTGACAGTCATGCCTTTGTACACCTCAACATTTAGGACCAAAAATTCAAGTTGTTTACTCTCAGATATGGACAAAACTACATTGGCAATGAACTTGCTCTTTACATCTATGGCCACGCCCCCAGCCTTACGAGGCCGATCAGTTCTAAAGACATTGTATCCACTGACAACAATGTCTTTGTCTGTGACTAATTTAGAGAGCCATGTTTCTGAAAGAATTATAATATCTGCATCGGTGGATTTTGCCCAAATACGTAAAGAATCAATCTTAGGGAGCATACTTCGCATATTCAAATGAATAATACCCAACCCAGACCTGTTTTTAAAATCAGCCGGAGTATTGCAGATCTTAGAGTCAATATCAACTGGGCCAGGATTTGGCTGCACATCACCACAGATAATTAACAACATAATCAAACATCTCTGTTTCATAGTTGCACCAAGGCTCACAGCATTTTTAGTATGTAATGTGTTAAAAAACAACATATTTATATTTATATTTATGCATTTAGCAGACGCTTTTATCCAAAGCGACTTACATTGCATTCAAGTTACAAAACATAAGATCATTATCAGATAAAACAGTGAAGCTTTTCAGAACAGCAAGGCATAAAGAGCGAAGAAGGGATTCAGAAGGAACACTATAAAGAGGCTGTAGTTTTTGCACAGGTAGCTCTGGCCTGGAGCAAGTCATACTGGGAACAAATGAGGGACCCCAAGCCTTCACTAAAGAGGTTTCATCAGAGACATTCATATGCCCGTGTCCCCAGAGCAAGACAAAACTCAGCAGAAGAAATGTCATTTTCGGCACTGTAGAGTTACAGCTTAAATTGAAATGCAATTTGCTTGGCAGATGACTGCGTGTGCAGGCAGAGAGAAGACTGGAGAGTTTGGTGACTCAACAAACAAGCACAGGTGTAGGCAAAGGAGAAGTCTTACCAGTCGAAGCCAGGTAAAGCAGCAATAAGCATACCATAGATTACCAGTAAGGCCAAGCAGGAAGCCTGTAGAAGACCATGCGGCGGGGAGACATGGGCAACAGCAAGGAGATGCAGGCCAAACAGCAAGAGCAGCATGCAGAGAGGGTTAATTGATTAGCCAGGTCAGCGCAGGCAGGCAGCAACAGCAGACAAATCCAGCAAAACTTAGCAGGTGAGATGGTGTAGGCAACGGGCAGCAATTAGCCAGGACGTTGAGGCATTAAAATATAAAAATATAAAAATTCCACTTCTTGGTTGTTATAATATATTTCAAACATTTAGACAAACAAACACTGCTACACATGTGTGGCCATCTTGGAAGATTCCATTTCTGAAGAAAGCAGACTGCTGACATCATCCAAAAATATGTTGACAGTTTTACAAATTTCAACTAAATTGTATATATGTAAATAAATGTTTTGTTATATAATGTGTGTTTATGTGCTATAGTATGTGTAGCATGTTTTGGGCCTTAAATTATACGGGGAAATGTGGTTTTGTAACACTGACATGCTTTAACCCTTCATGTGGTGTATTTTCTCTCAAGTTGACACAAAACAGATGGATGTCCCATGCTGCATTGTGCAATGCTTAACCCCAGGTTTCCCACGCTGCTTTGCGTCTGTAATGTGAGCGTGTACTCGACGGGACTCCGGCCGTATCTCACTCTCCATCACAGATAAACTTCCCCACTGGAAAACAAAACTGATCTGTGGAAAGCATTTCATCACATCCCACCGAGACCAGCTCTTACAGCTTTTCACTACAGACTTCAGCAGCATATGTGCCATATTGGCCCCAATTTTCTATTTTATTTTCTATATTTATTTATTTTTTGAAAATTGTAAAGATGTTGAATAACATTATCTGGATTATTTATAGAACGAAATACAAAGTGTCCACACTGCAGCTAAATATAAATCTCACTCCTATTCCTTCTTTACAGAATTAGTTTGTTCATGGCAGGGTAATTATTGTTCATAAAAAAAAATAAAAAATAAAAAAAAATGTGTTACTTTAAATAAAACAAAAACTTTAGTTAAAATAAAATTAATACATAAAAAAGTTTACTTATTTTATTTCAGTTTGTTGCCAATCAGTTGAAGTAATAAGATTACTAAAACTAAAATGAATAATAAAAACTATATAGACATTTAAAAATAATTATAATAAAAATGACAAATACACATCACAAAATTATCTAAGAAAATATATAATATATTTCTAATAACCTATAAAATACGATGCATTAAGAGCCGGGGGGTGAAAACTTTTGAACAGGATGAAGATGTCCAAATTTTTCTTATTTTGTTGAAATATCATATTTTTTAAATTTAGTACTGCCCTTCTGACGCGACAGAAGATACTTGCATGTTTCCTGGAAGACAAATGAAGTACAATTTACCTTGATCTTCAAATTCAAAAAGTTTTCACCCCCGGCTCTTAATGCATCGTGTTTCCTTCAGGAACATCAGTGAATGTTTGAACCTTTTTTAATTGTTGTGTTTGAGTCCCTCAATCATCCTCAGCGTGAAAAGGTGGATCTCAAAATCATACAGTTACTGCTGGAAAGGGTTCAAATATGCAAAAGATGCTGGAAAACTGAAGATTCTGCAGGACCTGGAGGATTTTTCTGAAGAACAGTGCTCAGTTTAACTGTTCAGAACAAACAAGGGACTCATGAACAACCATCACAAAACAAAAAAACAGTCGTAGATCATCCAGGTAACCACACACAGTATTAAGAACCAAGGGTTCCCAAACTTTTGAATGTGGTTATTTTAATAATTTCAGCTATTTTTTTGTCTTGTGGACTATATGTAAACATCTTTTATGGAAAATATCTTACTCAGGACATTACTAAATAAAAAATAACATGCTTTTTGTATGATCTCTCTTATTTTGGTAAAATTATCCACATTTTCACAGATTCTGCAAGGGGTTCCCAAACTTTCGATCCCCACTGTATAGACATATATAAAATGACAAAAACACACCACAAAATTACTAAAACTAAATCTTTAAAATTAAAACATTAAAATAATACCTAATTCTAAATATTAATGCTTTGTGTGTATATAGTTATGGTCAGAATTATTGGAACTTTCCTTCAAAATTATTTGAATTATTGATATTTCATTCAAAAAAGTCAGAAAAACCTAACCTTAAGCAAAACAATTGGGGGGGGGGGTCTCTCATGTGAAATAAATGCTTTCCTCTAATACGCATTTGCCACAATTATTGGTACACCTAGAAATGATTATAAGTAAAACATCTCTGAGGTATATGTCCTTCATTTTTAGCACATCTAAGTGACCACCGAACTATTATCAGCTGACACAGTGATTGTGGTCAATGAACTGTTTCTTAATATAGCGCTGATTAATACAGTATGCATGACAGTTTGACATAATGGTGCCAAGCTAAAATATCCTGAATATCCACAGATGTCCTTTGCTTCCTTAATTAAATTCCCTGGACTGCAGAGAAGAATGAAGGAACCAAAAAAACTCAAGAGGAACATGAAGCCTGTGTTTGTAGCCAGCTGCATTGTGGGAAGCCTGGTTTTTGTATCATGGGCTGTGGTTTAGGGTGTCGTTATGATAGAGAGAGCAACACAAAAATTACAAATGAAAACAGAAGCAAACCAACAGTCTTTGCATCAGTTTGTAAAGCAGAAGAAAACAGGTGGCTGGATAATAATATAGAAAACAGACTTATATTACCGTCTCTGCAAGAGGCCGTCCTGTGTGTTTGTTCTTTATGATACATAATTCATAACTGGGGGTTCGGCCAAAACATGTTGGAAAAATAATCAGAGAGAAAGTAGAAGTTGCAGTGAGTGAGTGCCACACTATATCAGCACGCTGCAGTTTTCCAGCTCATTTGCTTCAGCTACAGTTACACGGCCTGACCTCTTCTCATTATTAACTCTCCTCCTGCCCGAGATATCAAAACAACACCAAACCTTCAGATCCCAGGCTTCCCATGATGCACCTGGGTACAAAACACTGTTGCACGACACCAGACGTAAAGAAAATAAGTCTTTATTTACTCACCTTCATATCATAGCAAATCAGTATCAGGTCGTTTTTTTCTGTGGAACACAAAGAGAATCTATCAGAGAAAGAGTCACAGACTGAAATTTAGCTTGTTATTCATGGAAAATCTCCCCTCAGCTCTCAAATCTCATTATGTCACATATTCAAACTAGTACATCATATTAGGTTTCAAGACGCAAGAACTAAAGGCATTTTGGCTTCAATGACAAACCTGTGTCAAATCTGCCATTATAATTCAGCATTTAAAAAACATATTATTTTTGCAGCATTTTTTAATTCTTAAAAAAAAATGAAAAAAATATATATATATACAGTTGGGCAAAAAAGTATTTAGTCAGCCACCAATTGTGCAAGTTCTCCCACTTAAAAAGATGAGAGAGGCTTGTAATTTTCATCATAGGTACACTTTAACTATGAGAGACAGAATGGGGGGAAAGAATCCAGGAAATCACATTGTAGGATTTTTTATTAATTTATTTGCAAATTATGGTGGAAAATAAGTATTTGGTCAATAACAAAAGTTCATCTCAATACTTTGTTATATACCCTTTGTTGGCAATGACAGAGGTCAAACGTTTTCTGTAAGTCTTCACACAGTTTTCACACACTGTTGCTGGTATTTTGGCCCATTCCTCCATGCAGATCTCCTCTAGAGCAGTGATGTTTTGGGGCTGTCGCTGGGCAACACGGACCTTCAACTCCCTCCAAAGATTTTCTATGGGGTTGAGATCTGGAGACTGGCTAGGCCACTCCAGGACCTTGAAATGCTTCTTACGAAGCCACTCCTTCGTTGCCCGGGCGGTGTGTTTGGGATCATTGTCATGCTGAAAGACCCAGCCACGTTTCATCTTCAATGCCCTTGCTGATGGAAGGAGGTTTTCACTCAAAATCTCACGATACATGGCCCCATTCATTCTTTCCTTTACACAGATCAGTCGTTCTGGTCCCTTTGCAGAAAAACAGCCCCAAAGCATGATGTTTCCACCCCCATGCTTCACAGTATGGTGTTCTTTGGATGCAACTCAGCATTCTTTCTCCTCCAAACACGACGAGTTGAGTTTTTACCAAAAAGTTCTATTTTGGTTTCATCTGACCATATGACATTCTCCCAATCCTCTTCTGGATCATCCAAACGCTCTCTAGCAAACTTCAGACGGGCCGGACATGTACTGGCTTAAGCAGGGGGACACGTCTGGCACTGCTGGATTTGAGTCCCTGGTGGCGTAGTGTGTTACTGATGGTAGCCTTTGTTACTTTGGTCCCAGCTCTCTGCAGGTCATTCACTAGGTCCCCCCGTGTGGTTCTGGGATTTTTGCTCACCGTTCTTGTGATCATTTTGACCCCACGGGGTGAGATCTTGCGTGGAGCCCCAGATCGAGGGAGATTATCAGTGGTCTTGTATGTCTTCTATTTTCTAATAATTGCTCCCACAGTTGATTTCTTCACAGCAAGCTGCTTGCCTATAGGCCCTTTTCACATGACGTCACGCAACTTCCGTTTTGAGTCGAAGCAGAGTATTTTTACTTCCGCCCGCATAGTAAAGCGCTATTGCTACCAGTATGGAGTTCAACCAGACACTTATACATCTGCCACAAATACGATTAAAGGATGACTGCAGCTTTCTACTCTCGTCCTCATTCAAGACGAGGCGTCTGGCATCTCAAATTAACTTACCGAATACCTATCAGCGAGATTTGACGCTTGAAGTCGAGGGAGGAGTTGTGAACGGAGAAGTTGTACTTTCTGATTTCCGCGACTCTTGCGCAGTGTTTGCTGTCTTTATTTCTGTTAGATATATTTGTCAAATACGTTTTAGATATTTGCATGTGGTAACAGAAAGACTATATAGTCAATAATTTATGTACTGCTTAATACAGCGTCTGTATGTACAAGAATATTCAACATAAGCCTGTACTATTTAAATATCAATAAAATGGGGTCTATATTTTTCCACTTTATTTTGATAAACATGACAATTTAATTCATAAATAAATAAATGGGTCATTCTATGGAAATGTCCATTTTTCTGTCCCTAGCCTTTACAGAAATATTACACTTGAATATATATATATAAAAATTCTTTATATTTTAAAATGAAACAATATGTTATTTGAACAATTACACCTTATTGAGCCATCAATGTGGCAATATTTGTTTTTTAATTAATTACAAAGAATTCCAAGCACCACAAAACTGCTTGTCCCCACAGCAATGATGAGCAGCAAGTGCTTTATTTTGAGGTCAAAAATATATATATAAATGCTGAATAAATATGATAAAATATATAATGAAAACGGTGGTCCCATGGAGTTGTGTCACTGGTGTTATACCCTTCAACAAAAATCATTTATTTTGAAATAAAAATCACACTGATGACATCACTTGACTTCCTCCTTCCTATTTTCTAAACATCTATGAAAAAAGGCCCATGTTATGTCCACTGGTTCTTATTCTTGAACTGGATAATACTTGGTTTCTTTTCAGACCACTTGCATTTATGGATGTGAAACTTGTAATATGAGAATATTTATTATAAAAAAATATGACTTGTGTCCATGCAATTTTTCCCATAGTAAAAAAAAAAAAAAAAATTATGACATTTGTCTTTTTTTAAATTGCAGAATAACAACACTTGCATGAACATTTACAGTGTACTCACTATTACAATATTAACAGCAACTGAAATAAAATAAATTATCCAGGGAATAAACCGAAATAAGTGAAAATATTTTAAGTAGGCTATATTTTGGGTGGAGACGTAAACGTTATCATACAAATCTGAACGCAAATCTATAACATTGCTGCAGGTTAGCCTCCAACCATCTAAAGCAAAAATGTAGAATAACGTTCGCAAAAGAACCCGACTGTAAGTACATTAACATTATTAGTCTTAACTCTTAGCGTACGTCTTTAGATTTCAAGTTGTTCCCGCATTTTCCCGAGAAGTCTCCGGTGTAAAAGTATAACGGAAGTACGGATCCACTGCTTTGCGGAAAAGCGGAAGTTAGCTGATGTCATTGTGAAAAGGGCCTATTGTAGATTCAGTCTTCCTAGCCTGGTGCAGGTCTACAATTTTGTTTCTGGCCATAGTGGAGTTTGGAGCGTGACTGTTTGAGGTTGTGGACAGGTGTCTTTTATACTGATAACGAGTTCAAACAGGTGCCATTAATACAGGTAACGAGTGGAGGACAGAGGAGCCTCTTAAAGAAGAAGTTACAGGTCTGTGAGAGCCAGAAATCTTGCTTGTTTGTAGGTGACCAAATACTTATTTTACCGAGGAATTTACCAATTAATTCATTAAAAATCCTACAATGTGATTTCCTGGATTCTTTCCCCCCATTCTGTCTCTCATAGTTGAAGTGTACCTATGATGAAAATTACAGGCCTCTCTCATCTTTTTAAGTGGGAGAACTTGCACAATTGGTGGCTGACTAAATACTTTTTTGCCCAACTGTATATAATAAAAACTATATAAAATCAAAATAAAATATTGCGTGAAAAACTACATTTTGAAATTCTGAAATAACTGAAATAAAGGAAGTTGTATTTGCACTAAAGAAGTACTAAAATTACTAAAACTCGAATAGAAATAAAAGGCTAAACAGAAATATTAAAAAACTAATAACAGTGACAAAAGCACATAAAATTATCGAAAGTTAAATTAAAATTTAAAAAAGAAATATACATAAGTTGAATAGAAATATTCAAAACTAAAAATTACAAATGCACGACAAAATTATTAAAAATTTAATGAAATTAATAAAAATAAAAATATAAACTAAAAGCTGATAGATAGATAGATAGATAGATAGATAGATAGATAGATAGATAGATAGATAGATAGATAGATAGATAGATAGATAGATAGATAGATAGATAGATAGATAGATAGATAGATAGATAGATAGATAGATAGATAGATTAATTATAAATCTAATTAAATTAATTCAATGCAATCACACAAGAGGAATTTCATTTCTCCAGCACCAGCAAAATAAATTAAAAATAAAATTAATTTAGGCCAAATACACAAAGTTACAAAGTTAACCAATCAATGCATTTGGCCATACAGTACTAAAAATCTACCACTGTTTTCAGAATGTGTAACAATAATAATAATAATACTAATAATAATAATAATCAAATGAAATTAAATTAATTCTAATTTAGTGATCACTATAAAATATAATCTTATTCTGTTATTTTTATTATAGAATTTAAATACAAATTTCTATAGCCATTTCTATTATAATAATAATAATTATTATTATTATTATTAACACCAACTTATGAGAAATGTTTAGCAATTACATTTAAATTTCATTATTAAATTAAGTGTAAGTTGTTGCTATTAATAATACCATCAATAATAATAATCACTATATCATCATAATAAATATGTAAATGTATTTTAATTTAATATTTTTATGTATTATTATTATTATTATAAACCATCAACAACAACAACAATAATAATAAAGCAATGTTATATGTAATTTAATTTAATAAACAAATTTATGTAATTAAATTTAACTGAATTTAACATTTCTGGAAATAGTCAATTTGTTGTTTATTGGTAATTCATATAAAAAAAGAGTTATATTAATGAATTAAATTTAATTAATTTCTTTACATTTCCTCTATTTTTTTATTTATTTTTTTCATTTTAATTTTGCTTCCTTGATTTCAAATTAATATAAATATAATTCAATTTAATATAAAACCATTTCAATTCAATTCAATTCAATCAATTCAGATCGTATACGACCTTGTTGAGAGTCAAGATGCCATTGGAAACCTCAGTATGGTCAGCCTCTCTCTCTCTCTCTCACACACACACACACACACACACACACACAAAGGAAGTGTAACAGCTTAAAGCTAGCACTAGTATTTATCTGGTGGGGAGTCCCAGGCCGTCTGAATGACTGTCCACAAGCAGTTATTTCAGGCGCTGTCAGGGTCCGATCACGGCTTACCCGTCTCTGGCTCAGCAGATTACTGACCATCTGATGCTCCAGAAAAACACAGAAAGTCAATGCATGGAAACGGAGAGCAGAGGAGGGTTGACCTTTGACCTCAGCCCAGCGGTGGCCTCTTAGAGCCAGATTAAAAATAGAGAAATCCAGACAAATGACATCAAAACGGACTCTATTCACTTTCTGGTCTCACTGTGAGCGGTTCACCAGTGCATGTTAATCCAAATAAAGAAAACATCTTTTTTTAGTCTTATCTAAAATCTAAAATGGGTTGCAAAGCATTTCATGTCGACTTGAAACTTTCCAGGGCGATCCATTTTTAAATGCATTTCCATTAAAATGCAAATGTGGAGGTTTTGGGACTGTGTTCATTCTTTGGTGCACGGATGCTTGTTTACTTGTGTGTCTGTGTCTCCCTGAAGAGGACTGCTGTTTAAAGGAGTTGTCTGCATCCTTCAAGCGTTAAATGACTCCATCTATCAGATGTTTGTGACTCTGAGGACGAGCTGAAAGAGTTCAGAGAAATCTGTTGGATAAACACACACACACACACTGTTGACTTAAGTGAGTTCAGCAGCACATAAAACAGCATACACAAAGACTTTCTGGCTTAAAGTGAGACTTTATCTCTCACTAAATTCTTTAGCTTCTGTCGCTACGTACAGGCTGTGTCGTGTCCTTATTTTAGGTCAAAATAAATCTCTTCCAGAGTCTTTGACAGCCTCTCAGCATGCAGTCTTACACAGAGATGTCCATTACAGAAAAAAAAAATACTGTCATATGCAGTCATGTATGTGATCTATCTATCTATATCTATCAAAACATTTCTGATACTTTAAATACTTAAGAAACGTCATGAGCATTTATATAGTCAATATATTTTTGATCTCTAAAAAAAAATGTTTTTTAACTTTTTTTTTTTTTTTTTTTTTAAATACTAGCAGGCTTAAATAAATAATGTAAAATAAACACAAAATTAAGAGTGGTTGAAGACATCAAAAAATATATATATATATATTGTCAACTAAATTGTAAGTAACAAATCCATTCACAAAAATAACTAGTAAATTGCATTTACTTTTATGCACTGGCAGATCCAGAGAGACTTGTATTGCATTGAAGGTTTACATATATCAGCTCATGCATTGAATCCATGACCTTGGCAAATTAAAAGTGCATTTAGAAATAGTATTATAATAAAGATGAAACAGAAGGTGCATAAACCACAATAACCGTGATCAGAAAGCAGACTGCTGGGATGAAAGAAATCTCTGCAACACTTCATAGCTCTGGAGATCCAGGAGCGGCAGCATCTTCACTGAACTGTCATCCACACAAACCCAACCATCCTCAGAGCAGATCTGCTCTGCTCGCTCCATCGGCTGCACATATGCTTCATTCGGGTGAATCATCTATCAGTTATGACATCTCATGTGAATTCATCCATCTGTGATTCTTCTACACCTTCCTTCCTTTCAATGCCAACTGATTAAAGTCACATTTGCTTGCAGATACATGCTATGGGACATATTTGCGTAAAACAATCAGGGCTAAAAATTATTCTCAAAAGAAGAATAAAATGTGATTGCTCATAACATGAACCCATTAAGACAAACCAGCTGCATCAGAAAGTGAGTCACTGGATCTGTCATGACACAACTCTGACTTCACTTGGCAGAAATCCCAGCTGTCATCCATGTGCTCATGTCGCATTACAGTATCTGGCTTCATTTGCATGAATCAGATTAGAATGAGTCTCTTGGTTCTCATGACATAAAGGGATGGTTTGCATGGAATATTTGTGACTGAAACGGCGACACACGAGAGAATAAAGGTCTCTGAGCAACCAGCGCATTACAAACAACACAATAAGGTTGCTAAAACACAGCGAGGTCGTCTGACACAGAGCCGGGTTGCTAAAACACACTGAAGTGGAGCTCTGCGCTATTTCTGGTAGCCGACACCTCCATTTCAAAGCAACATGGTGTTTTTTGTTTCCTTTGAAGCTGCTGTCAGCAATCAATCACATCCCACAGACCCAAAGAGCTCTGCTGAGATAAAGACAAGTCGAGATGCTTGCTGTAAGGCCAGTAATACACTTATGCAAGCATGCAACAACGGAATTTTGAATGCAATGCTTTTAGGAAATAACCTCACCTATTCTATCACCTACTCTAGTTTCTGGCACTCACTGTCATGTATTTTGGGTAATCTTCTGTCTTAACCGCGTTACACCTCCACAATCTCCTCCTGACAAACTGCGGCCCACATGCAATGCCCCCAGCCAGACCCGCGCTGGTATTCTGAAGCATCTATTTGTGTCATTCTGGAGGTGGTTGTGGTGCTCACACTATATTTCAATCCTAAAATCAACAAAAATTGCACTCACAACCAGTTTCACATCAGGTCATCAATGGAGGGCGTTATTTGGATGGTGAAAAGTGTCTCTATATGAAAAAGAAGCAGAATTGGTGACATCAGAAGAAGGGAAAGACATTTCAGTGGTGGAGCAAGATATACTGGAGTTTGACATACATCGTGGTGCCAAATCAAGAGTTTGGACGCTTGTGGATTTAAAACAAATTACCAACCAATAGAAAATATGGAAAAAATATACATATCAAGGTTGAGTGCCATTCATAGTTAAATTGAGAATGGGTGCATGGATGAATGGGTGGATAGCAATAGTTTTATAGTCAGTTGTTGAGTGGTTTGTATCTGATCTCTTCAGTCGCTCTGGCTCTTGCTGCTCTTCACTGATGTTAGGTTGCTTGTTGGTAATGGGCGGTTGTGTTCTGCGTCTGCGGAGCGATGGCACATACTTCAACCGCATCCATTATTACACTCATTACATAATGATCATAAACGGCTGCAGCGGCGAGCAGAGTGGGAGAACGCCAATTCAGCCTTCAAATGCTCACTGAAAAATATCAGGCTATTATTTTCCACCAAAAAGGGCAGGATGGTCACGCTTGTGTTGACATCAGCATGACAGCCTTCAGAACAACAGCGCTCTGTCCCACCCCAAACAAAGGGATTTGTTTGTTTTTGTGTACGTGTTTGTCCTATTGTCATTCGAAAAAGCTCTTTGTTTCAGAGTAAACAACCCGTCTCTGTTTAGTTATGCTGCATTTGAAGAAACACTTGAGTCACATGGCCAAACCAAAACCTAATTGCATAACATGCATAAAATAACAAAAGCAGAGTTGCACTATTCCCTGCATCCTTTAATTCCGTCTGGCTGATTGAATTTATATTTATTACACAACGTCAGGCTCTCCAGGGCTTTGGGTGTTACTAAATCAATGCCAGCACTGAACTCACCGATTTCAGTAATGAACAAAGTTGTCTGAACACCCCTGGAGAATGATATGACAACAAGGCTGAACATGTCATCTCTAACGAGCTTTCCCAGGCTTCAGGGCTGATTACTTGTAATTGAGAATCTTAAAGGACAAAACATTGTTACTCAGACCATGAATAACAAAGCTCAGGCAAATCATTATTGGTGCAACTCATGGTAATTTTGATGAATTATTTAACGTCCCTCCCTGCTCTCATAAGAATGAGGGTGAGATACTTTCTCAGATGACAAACTAATGGATGACGACACTGACAAATGAGGACAGCGTTAGTTTCTGTTATGATAGTTTTTGTTGACACAACAGATTACGCAGCCAGGAAACAGACAACTGCATGATAATTAACAGATTTCAGTATTACTCAGCTCGGATGTGTGCCTTTCAGAATTGAATTGAAAATGCATTTTACATTCCAATTAAATTCCTGAATTTGAGATGAAGTAGCAAACACAATGCAAATTTAATAGCAAAAAAAGCTTTCAAAGATATTAATTATTAGAAAAGTTTTTAAAGACACAAATGTTCACCTGTATAGATAGATAGATAGATAGATAGATAGATAGATAGATAGATAGATAGATAGATAGATAGATAGATAGATAGATAGATGTTCTACTCTCTCTCTCTCTCTCTATATATATATATATATATTCACATATTTAATTCATGTAATTTAAATTTTTTATTTAAATGTTTTTACCACGTCTTGATAAATATTTCACCTATAACCTTTTTTTTTTTTTTTTTTTTACTTTACCTGTTCAGTTTGTTCATTAAATTCCACGTCATGTTATTCTGATTCAATTGGGAATTTTGCACAGCCTTTCTACTTAACACCGTCATATTTTCCAGCACTGGCATCACTAAGATTCACTTCTAGAACAGACATTGACATTTCAATAATGCCAAATTCTTTTTTTGGGTGTTAAGAATATTTCGTGGCAACCGTGACACAACACTGATCTCTTTTTCCTGCCATGGTTTCAGTTTTCCAGCATGCCTATCTATCTCACAGCCTGACATGGAAAGTATTCCCACCTCTCTGAGAATGGCAAACGGAATGTGTGGCAGAGACACACAGATCTGGTAATCCTGAAGCTAAGACCATCTCATGGCCAATATTCTGCTCCACCATGTTCACCCATCCTCGTCCTGAGGCCTTAAAATATCAGGCCGCATCAGCAGTTTTATCGGCGTCCCTTGGCAAGTTTAGACATTGCAGCAGCTGTTGCTCCACTCACAGCCTGGAAAATACCGCAGTTACCGCTGTAGATAAACTAGCATGAGCTGACTTCTAGAATTTCTCCCTCAGATGAACCTGGATGTGACTTCATGTACTTTAAAAGAATAGTCCACCCAAAAATGAAAGTTTGCTTAAAATTTACTCACCTTCAGGTCATCCAAGATGTAGATGAGTTTGTTTCTTCATCAGGTCTCTGCATCAGTGTCTCAGCAATGGATGCTCTGCAGTGAATGGGTGCCGTCAGAATGAGAGTCCAAACAGCTGATAAAAACATCCCAATAATCCACACCACTCCAGTCCAGCAGTTAATGTCTTGTGATGCCAAAAACTGTTTTTTTTTTATAAACAAATCCATCAGTAAGACGTTTTTAACGTCAAACCGTCAAATATGAGTTCATAATAATAATCCATAATATGGTCCATAATAAGGCTTACTCCAGTGAAAAAGTCCATCTCCTGTTGTCTGTCATATCAAAATCCAACCACATATTTGTTTAGAAGCGTTTTGGACTGTATTACCTTGTAGATGGTGTTTGATCTGTGCAGATTTCTCTCCTGATTCAGACGAGATGGACTTTTACTGGAGGAAGCATAATTATAGATAGAGGATTTTAGTTGCACGTTAAAATGTTAAAAATGCCTTATAATGATAGATTTGTTTTTCACAAACATGCAGCTTTTATCTTTTCCAGATGTTAACTGATGGACTGGAGTGGTGTGGATTATTGTGATGTTTTTATCAGACTCTCATTCTGACGGCACCCATTCACTGCAGAGCATCCACTGGTGAGCAAACGATGGAATGAAACAATTACTTGAGAAGCAAATTGTGTTATATAATAAAACCTATTTTGTTATCTTTAGAATATAATAAACCATAAAATAAAGTTTATTTGTCTTACCCAACTGGTAGAAAATGTCCTTTGCACTCCCAAATTGACTTATGAATATTACTACAAAATAAGAATATAAAATATCATTTTCACAACAGATAACATACTAGTTTGTCAAAGGGTAAAGTGTATCAATAGACTAATAAAGTGTCCATGTTGCATGTCTATAACTAAAACTGCTGTAAACATAGGCACAGAACCACATGAGGATCCCCAAACATCTTGAATAACAGCACAGGGAAGACAGATCACTTAAAAATGGCTCAGAGTATTTTTACAAATCCAATAAACGCAGAAGAGTAATGCATGCCGTGTGCCAAACGTCTGTGCTGCTCACTAGGGTCTGGAAGTGTCAGGTGTCAGAAAAGAGCAGTGTATCTAGGAATAACCGCAGCTGAATGTCAGTCTGCACAGGAGTCTTCAGGACTTCATTGACTCCACTGAGTCTCACCAAACTGGGATGTCAGGACTAGTGTGGCTGAGTGAATCTCATGAAACCTTTTGAAAACACGGCAGGGTTGGCAGCTAAACAATCTAAATAAATACAAAAAATATTTATAAATATATTTTTCTTAAATGAACTGCACCTATTTTATAAAAGTGTGATTTTTTTATAAAAATAAAAATAAATAAAAAATATCACTGTAATAACAGTGATACAGTAAATTAGGAAATTGCAAAAAAAAATTACAAATTTAAAGCTCATGAGAGTTGCCATGGAGAATAAGGAGAATTTAAAAAATGCAAAAGCAAATATAAAACAATAAAAAAAAAATGAAATAAAATTCTACAGTCACCATTGAGAAGAATGGGAATTTCAAAAATAAAAATTTAAATATAAAGTAATATTTAAAAAATAAAACATCTTGATTCAAAAATCAAAAACAATGTCACAATGCAAACAATCTTCATGGTCCTTATGAAAAATATAATTTCTTCTTCTTCTTTTATTTTTGGGGTGAAATTTGACCTGGACAGGATATTCATCTGTTTCTGCACACATCATTTCCCAGTGTGCCCTAGCACTGGTCTCTTTGTGTAAATCTAGCGTCTGATAGAGTGGTGTCAGCGGAGAAACCCAATCGGTGAGGACAGGCAGCTCTGCCGCTCTTGTGATGCACGTCATGCATACTGGGGCAGGGTGCAGAATTTTCCAGAAGCAGCTGCAGACTTTGTGTCAGCACACAGGGATTCTCTCGCTCTCCTTCTCCTCTTCCACTGCATTGTTGGCAGCGTGCCGAGGCTTACTAGAGCAAAACTCACCCAGACCCAGTGACACCACCCATCTCTCAACACACACCCTCATCTGACTCCTGTGAGCTCTGATCCCTCAGCAGGAGCCGTGGAATCACTAAACCACTCTTGAGCTCTTGGCCTACTTTGTGTTCCTCACTTCAAAGGGATGATTAGAGGAATAGTTTACACACAAAAAAATACAAATCAGCATCTTGATCTCCTCATCCTGATACCATTCCAAACCCGTCTGCAGTTATTCTGCCCAATGCAAAAGGAAACATTTGAATTCCAATAGTCTAACTCAAACTTAAATTCATATTCGAGTTTGTCAAATTCAAAATTCTAACTTAAAATTTTAATTAGAAAATTCGGTGACACTTTATTTTGATGGTCCCTTTTGAACATTCTGTTGACACTAAGTAACTTTGCACCAACATGTAAACAAACTCTCATTAGAATATTAGTAGATTGTCTGCTGTAGATTGACTCTTTATTGTGATGGCATCTCAACAGACATTCTACTGACTATAACTTTACAAGTACAAGTGAACTTATTCTAACCCTAACCCTACCAATCTACTAATACTCTACACCAGGGTTCCTCAAATCATTCCCTGGAGGGCCATTCTGCTGCAGAGTTTAGCTCCAACCCTGATCAAACTCACCTGTGATTTTCTAATGATCTTGAAGACTCTGATTAACATGTTCAGGTGTGTTTGATTAGGATTAGAGCTAAACTCTACAGGAATGGGCCAGATTTGAGGATCCCTGCTCTACACTGTAAAAAAAAAAAAGTTGAGCCAACTTAAAATTTTAAGGCAACCAGTTTGAAGCTGGTTGCCTTAAAATTTTAAGTTGGCTCAACTTTTTTTTTTTTTTTTTACAGTGTACTAACACTCTAATGAGAGTTCGATATGTAAGTGCAATGTTACTTATATAAGGGACCATCAAAATAAAGTGAAACCAAAAATTCTACCTCAAAACTCACTCAAATTCTAATTCAAACTTGTTAATAACAGCATACAGGTTTAGAATAATGACATTAAAAATTCAAACTCAAATTCATATTCACATTTAAAATTCAATCTCAATTTTAAATTCAAAATGTTAACTCAAACTCAAAACTCTCTTAGATTCAAATTCAAATTTAGAAGAAAAAAAAAGTCTAAATCAAACTCCAAGCTCATTAAAAACCAAATTCAAATTTAAACTGGTTTATGACAGCATGCAGGTTTAGAATAACGAAAATTTCAATATTCAAACTCAAATTTAAATTCTGATTAATAAATGAAAAATACATGTTTATATAGAATCATTTTGGTTAAATGCTCCTTAACTCTAAATGTGAAAGATTAGTCTCTGTGACAGTTTCCACATTGTTACGAAACTCTAGAGAAGTGACTCAACCAATGGTGCACTTTAGTCCGAGTGAAAGCACTGAGTAGCTGTGATCTCAGCAGAAGCTCTCTGAACTCATACACCTGTGAACAGCTCCAGAGGCTCCGCCCACACGCTGCTATTTTGGGTTCTCTTTGTGCCTTGTGATTGTGTAATGCTCTTGAGGCTTCGCGAGCTTCTTTTGAGAGCACACCTGTTAGTGGCATGCGATGACAGAGCTCTACGAGCGCCTATTCCTGCTCTGAAAGCTGAGAACATGCTGAAGAACCCTGCTGACCCTGAAGGGAGGAACAACAGATGTACTGTCTTTGATATCTTGGGTGTTGCGGCTGCTCGGTTCATCCCAGCTGGTTACATAATAGAGTAATAGAGTGCCTTTTTTTGTTCTATATTGCCTTTTGATACATTTTAAAGCAAAGCTGCAACTCATATTTAGATTTGAGCAGCATACACTACCAGTCAAAAGTTTTGAACAGTAAGATTTTTAATGTTTTTAAGGAATTCTCTTCTGGTCACCAAGCTTGCATTTATTTGATCCAAAATACAGCAAAAGCAGTAAAATTGTGACATCTTTTTTACTATTTAAAATAGCTGCTTTCTATTTGAATATATTTTAAAATGTAATTTATTTCTGTGATCAAAGCTGAATTTTCAGCATCATTACTCCAGTCTTCAGTGTCACATGATCCTTCAGAAATCATTTTAATATCTTGATTTGCTGCTCAAGAAACATTTATTATTATTATTATTATTATATATGAAACAGCTGAGTACTTTTTTTTTTTTTTTTAATGAATAGAAAGGTCCAAGGTCCAGCTTGGAGTCAGTATTTTTATTTTTTGGGGGGAAAGACATTCTACAACTAAATACTTATATTTGGCAAGGATGCTTTAAATTGATCAAAAGTGATGATAAAGACATTGATAATGTAAAAAAAAAAAAAGATTTCTATTTCAGATCAATGCTGTTCTTCTGAACTTTCTATTCATCAAAGAAACCTGAAAACAATCTTCTCAGCTGTTTTTAGCATAATAATAATTATTTACTAATGTATTAATTTTTTAGCAGCAAATCAGCATATTAGAATGATTTCGGAAGGATCATGTGACTGGAGTAACGATACTAAAAATTTAGCTTTGATCACAGGAATAAATTACATTTTCAAATAGAAAACATTTATTTTAAATAGTAAAATATATCAAATTTACTGTTTTTGCTGTACTTTGGATCAAATAAATGCAGGCTTGGTGAGTAGAAGAGACTTAAAAAGAAACAAAAAATCTTACTGTTCAAAAACTATTGACTGGTAGTGTTTTAGTGTTTATACTGACAATAAAAAAATAATAAATGAAAAAAACACTGCACAGGCAAACAGAACCCACATTTCCTTCAGAATATGTAAAAATCTGAACCTTGTTTCCAAATATAACACTGTCTCTTTTCATTGTTCACTTTTGAACAGAAAAAGATCTTCCGGTCTGAATGAAGCACTAGTCCGGAGGGCTGAACTGTACACCTGATAGAAGAGGACAAGCAATCTCCTGGATGTTATTACCTTCTCTTTGGTTCCAGCGCGGCCTGAAGCTGACGGATAGGAATAGCTCGTCTCAGATCCCAGCCTCCTTCACGGCAGCGTTATCTGACATCAACAACCGCTCAACAGCAAATGTCCCGCAGCTATTTTAAGCCAGATTCTAAGTGTTATCTTGTCAAATCAGCCCTAAATGGAGCAGACAAAATTAGTGACATCAATCTTCTGGCATCAGTTCTGGTCTAACAGTAGAAAGCTTCGCTTAGTAGAGCGAGTGTGTGTCCAAAACAGTCAGCTTCCAGGCACTAACTAGTCATCCGCATTAATCATCAGGTATACAGACAGAAACAGCACATATTCATATCAAAACATACACACATTTCAAGGACCACACAGGATCTGCAGCCATAGATTTTTAGCAGAAAGCATGTTCAATGTATTGAAAATCTATTCCATAGATTTTCACAAAAAAAAAATAAAAAAAAGATGCAAGATGCAAGTAAAATTGCCATACATTTATCACTGTAAAATTATCCCATTGTCAAAAAAAAATTTTTTTTATTAAAATATACAGTAAATATGTATAAAATGCAAGAATCCTTTTGTAAATTTATCCCCTTGTTATAGAGACATATACTGTACACAAGTAGTGTTACAAAAAGTTAATTGTGGACCTTGGTGACATCAAAATCTCAAGTGAAGTAATGGCTTGTCTTTCTTCAATCCACACATTTCCTCGCTGTTCCATTTTACTCTTTTATCCAAACTCTGTCTGTCAAGTTGAGCATTCATGTTAATAACAGCTGTTCTGTACGGGACCGTTTTGGATCTGTTTATTCAGTGCTCCAGTTTTTGGATTTGGCAGCGGCTTGAGATTGAAAATGGAAATACTGGAAGCACGCAGGCGCTTTTGATGTCTACAAAAAGAAGCGTGGCGTGTATAGATGGGATGGAAGACTGAGCTCTAATTTCTATTTTTAAAGGCCTGATTTTCTAATGTGGTTATAGATGGACTGACACAGAGCGTTAGAGGTCAATCCTTATTATAGAAACAGAAAACACACAGTACATGAGGCTCACAACAGTTCTGCATTCATCACAATAAATGATTGTAAAACAAAACAGCGATGCACCTGAGTAAAAAAAAAAAATCATTTTGACAAGAATAAACAGATTACTAACTTATAAGTGCACAATAGCTCCGTTCCAAAACCTAGTAACCTGCCTACAGGGGCAGCAGACTAGTAAGGCAGCATTCTAAGCGGAATGGAACATTGTAAGTGACTGAATTGGATTTTCATGTTTAATGCAATGTGTTCCCTATCTGTCGGTCACTACGAGTTATGTCGTGACGACATTAGGGGATTTACTTGAGAGCCCCGACTGCCTCTGATAAGAGAAAACGCCAATGAAATTTGGCTAGTGGATTTTGCATACCTGAGCCACTCCCCGTGCATACGGGTATAAAAGGGCGACAGGTGCATCCACTCATCAGATTTTTGCTTCGGAGCCGAGTGGATGAGAAATCTTCAAAGCAGATCAGATCTCCACAAAGCCGTCTGCCTCGAAGTTTGTTCCTGGGTGGCGTTACGGTGCAGACAGCGGTGTCCCTGCAGCAGCGATTCCCCTGGGCACTTCACCTGAAAGAGCAAATTTCTAAAACACTGGGCGGTTCGCGTCTTTTTAAAGATGCCGTTCCGTCCGTGTTCTCTTGGTTGCGGTCGCTTCCTGTCCTCGGATGACGGTCACGAGCGTTGTCTTCAGTGTCTGGGCATCCAGCACGCTGAAGATGCGTTTGTGGATGAGTCATGCGCCTGTTGTGGGCGTATGAACATGGCAACGCTGCGTTCTCGCCTTTCCTTTCTGAAAGGATTGGCACCCTCTGCCGCCACCCGTCCCGGTCTCTCTGGCTCGAGCAGAGGACCGCCGGCTGGCGCTCTGGGAGATCTGAGGGTGACGGTAAGAGCTTCTCCGCCGGGCACGCCCCCGCGGACCTCTTACTCCTCCCGCAGCGCTTGTTCCGTCCGGTTCCCGAGTGATTTCGCTGGTTCGCCTCACGGGGCCGCCAGCATTTCATTCGGTGCGCCGCCCGAGGATCAGATGTCGATCGCGGCATCGGGGGATGGGCTTTCGTCCTCTGAGGATGAACGATCGGCGGGGCTGCCCCCCTCGGGTGTTGTCGCCACTGCCGATCCGGACCCAGAGCTGACGGCCATGCTTGCCCGGGCAGCCGTGAGTATCGGGCTGGAGGTCAACAGACCGCCCAGTCCCGAGCCCTCGCGGCTGGATGATTGGTTCATCGGCGCAAAACGCGACCAGCGGCCGCACTTTGCCCCGGTGCCTTTCTTCCCGGAGGTGCATGAGGAGCTGACGAAGTCGTGGACGGCCCCTTTCTCGGCCAGAAACCGCTCGTCTCCCTCCTCCGTCCTCACTACCCTCGATGGCGGGGCGGCCAGGGGGTACGTGGATATTCCCCAGGTGGAGAGAGCGGTTGCGGTGCACCTGTGCCCGCAAAACGCCGCCACCTGGAGGAATCGTCCGCGTCTCCCGTCCAAAGCCTGTAAGCTGACGGCCGCACTCGCCGCCAAGGCCTACAGCGCTGCGGGCCAGGCCGCCTCTGCCCTGCATGCCATGGCCATCCTGCAAGTTCACCAGGCCAAGGCACTAAAACAAATGCACGAGGGTAGTCCCGACCCGGGGTTGATGCAGGAGCTGCGCACGGCGACTGACTTCGCTCTCCGGGCGACGAAAGTCACGGCGCGGTCCCTCGGGAAGGCGATGTCCACGTTAGTGGTCCAAGAGCGCCATCTCTGGCTCAATCTGGCCGAGATGAAGGACGTCGACAAAGTACGCTTTCTCGACGCCTCCATCTCCCAGACGGGGCTATTTGGCGACACTGTCGAGGGTTTTGCCCAGCAATTCTCGGCAGTACAAAAGCAGACGGAGGCAATTCAGCACATCCTCCCTAAACGGCGGGATGCTCCAGCTGCCACCGCTGGCCCAAGGGCCAGGCCCCAGTCTGCTGGTCGCCGTGGGCGCCCTCCTGCGTCCTCCAGAGCTGCTCCGCCCCGTGCTGAGTCGTCACCTAGGCCGGTGCGTCGAGCCTCTCGCAGGAGTGCGGCGCCCCCTGCGCCTCAGCCGGCCGCCAAGTCCTCCAGGAAGACGACAAAGCGGCCCTGACGCGCACAACCCGGAGATGGAGGAATTTGCTCTTTCCCAGGAGACGACGAGGCTAGCGTCGCTCCTTCCCCCGGAGGAGGGCCGGGTGGAGAATCCTGTGTTTTCTTTTCTTTCTGTTCCGCCACTGGCTCAAGGGCCAGTGGTACCCACATTGTCAAAGAAAGAGCAATTTCCCTTCCCTCCGGGTTCCCAGGTCTGCGGGCTGACAGTGTGCGACGCAATGCCTCCTCACTCTCACCCGAGACCCATATTGCCAGTGGCCAAGAGAGTGCGGTCTGGGGACGCGATGCCTCCCCGCGCACCTCTAGCCAGTCCCCCCGGGGACTTAGGGAGTTTTGTGGGGATGAGTCAGAACGCACTGCCTTCTGTTCCATCCAACCTTACTCCCCCTCGCTGCACCACTGCGGGCACGTCGATTGGGCCTTTGGTGCCGCTTGCACGGTATCTGGGGGCGTGGCTTGCGCTACCCAGCCCGTCTCGCTGGCTCATTCGCACAGTTCGACTCGGCTATGCGATTCAGTTCGCCAGGCGGCCGCCCAGGTTCAGCGGCATCCTCGAGACTTCGGTGGCAGTCCGAGATGCACCTGTCCTGCGCGAGGAGATTGCTGTCCTTCTGGCAAAGGGTGCAATCGAGCCGGTCCCTCCAGCCGAGATGAGGCAGGGGTTTTACAGCCCCTACTTCATCGTGCCCAAGAAAGGCGGTGGCCTTCGGCCAATCCTGGACCTGCGAGTCTTGAATCGGGCCCTACACAAGCTCCCGTTCAAGATGTTGACGCAGATGAGTTCACTCCGTGGATTGGTTTGCAGCGATCGACCTGAAGGACGCTTACTCTCATGTCTCGATTCGCCCTCGACACAGGCCGTTCCTACGGTTTGCGTTCGAGGGGTGGGCATGGCAGTACAGGGTCCTCCCCTTCGGGCTCTCCCTGTCTCCCCGTGCCTTCACGAAGGTGGCGGAGGGCGCCCTTGCCCCGTTACGGGAAGTGGGCGTCAGGATCCTCAACTATCTCGATGATTGGCTCATCCTGGCCCGATCGCGAGAACAGTTGGGTGGTCACAGGGACCTGGTGCTCCGGCACCTCAGCCAGTTGGGGCTTCGGGTCAACTGGGAAAAGAGCAAGCTCTCCCCCGTGCAGAGAATCTCTTTTCTCGGTGTGGAGTTAGACTCTGTGAGTATGATGGCACGTCTCTCGGACGAGCGTGCCCAATCAGTGCTGAACTGCCTGAGTTCCTTCAGAGGCAGGACAGTGGTTCCGCTGAAACAGTTTCAGCAGCTCCTGGGGCATATGGCATCCGTAGCCGCAGTCACGCCGCTCGGGTTGCTTCATATGAGACCACTTCAGCACTGGTTACACTCACGGGTCCCGAGATGGGCATGGCGCCGCGGGACACGTCGTGTCACCATCACGCTATCGTGTCGCCGCTCTTTCAGCCCCTGGTCGGACCTTGCCTTCCTACGGGCCGGGGTGCCCTTAGGACAAGTGTCCCGGCATGTTGTTGTCACAACAGATGCCTCCAGCATGGGCTGGGGCGCTATATGCAACGGGCAGGCAGCCTCGGGGCTCTGGATGGGGCCTCGACTGCTTTGGCACTTCAACTGCCTAGAGCTGTTGGCAGTGCATCTGGCCTTAAAGCAGTTCCGGCCACTGCTCCTAGGCCAGCACGTGTTGGTCCGCACGGACAACACTGCGGCTGTTTCGTACATCAACCGGCAGGGAGGTCTACGATCACGCCGCATGTCACAGCTCGCCCGCCATCTCCTCCTCTGGAGTCAGTCACAGCTCAAATCGCTGCGCGCCGTCCACATTCCGGGGGAGCTCAATCGTGCAGCCGACGCGCTCTCACGACAGCTCACTTCCCCGGAGAATGGCGACTCCATCCCGAGACGATCCGGCTGATTGGAGTCGATTCGGGGAAGCTCAGGTAGACCTGTTTGCTTCCCGCAAGTCCTCCCACTGCCAGCTGTATTCCCCCTGGCCGAGGCCCCCCCCCGGCACGGACGCACTGGCACACAGCTGGCCTCGGGCTCTGCGCAAGTATGCGTTTCCCCCAGTGAGCCTGATCGCACAGACACTGTGCAAGGTCAGGGAGGACGAGGAGCAGGTCTTGTTGGTTGCGCCATATTGGCCCACCCGGACCTGATTTCCGGAACTCACCCTCCTCGCGACAGCCCCTCCCTGGCGCATCCCTCTGAGGAAGGACCTTCTTTCTCAGGGGCTCGGCACCATACGGCACCCGCGTCCGGCTCTGTGGAACCGCCATGTGCGGCTCCTGGATGGGACGCGGCAGACTTGAGTGGCCTGCCACAGGCTGAAGTGGAGTCTGTTCGCGGACTGGTGTTCTTCTCGGCGGGAGGACCCCCGAAGATGCACGATTGGAGTGGTGCTTTCTTTCCTGCAAGAGAGGTTGGAGCGCGGGCTGTCGCCCTCCACCTTGAAAGTGTACGTGGCTGCTATTGCGGCCCATCACGATGCAGTGGACGGCCGGTCCCTGGGGAAGCACGATCTCATCGTGAGGTTCCTGAGGGGTGCCAGAAGGTTAAATCCTCCTAGGCCACCCCTGATGCCCTCCCGGGATCTCTCTATTGTCCTGGCTGGACTTCAGAGAGGTCCCTTTGAGCCGCTGGACTCAGTCGAGCTGAAATTCCTGTCGGCCAAGACAGCGCTCCTGACCGCGCTCACTTCCATCAAGAGGGTCGGGGACCTTCAAGCATTTTCGGTAAGCGAAGAGTGCCTTGTGTTTGGGCCGGCCTACTCTCACGTTGTCCTGAGACCCCGGCCTGGATACGTGCCTAAGGTTCCCACCACGCCTTTCCGCGATCAGGTGGTGAACCTGCAAGCACTGCCCTCGGAGGAGGCAGACCCAGCCTTGGCGTTGCTGTGTCCCGTAAGAGCGCTGCGCATATACGTGGACCGCACCTGGAGCTTCAGAAGCTCTGAGCAGCTCTTTGTCTGCCACGGAGGTCAGCAGAAAGGGAAGGCTGTCTCCAAGCAGAGGTTGGCCCACTGGATAGTGGATGCCATCGCCTTGGCGTACCAATCCCAAGGCGAGCCGTGCCCCCTCGGGGTGAGGGCTCACTCCACACGGAGTGTTGCCTCCTCCTATGCGCTGGCGCACGGCGCCTCTTTGGCAGACATCGGTAGAGCTGCGGGCTGGGCGACACCGAACACCTTCGCGAGATTTTACAGTCTCCGCGTTGAGCCAGTCTCTTCCCGTGTGTTGGGTAACAGGTAAGTGGCGGGAAGAGTTGGCCGGTGTCACGCTTGCTGCGCCATTCCCCCTTACCCGGGGATACGAGCGCCTATTCTCTCCTCCAGTTAGTTCCCCGAACGGCGAACCCTGGCGGAGTTCCTCCAGCACCCCCGGCAGTCAGGCTGGGCGGAGCAGTCTGACGCCAGGCCCAGTACCGGTGTTAGCTTGCCCGGGTCTCCGGTCAGCCCCTGTACTCGGCTAGGTGCCCGTGCGGCCTGATTCCCTTCGGGTGATCCCACACGTGTATTCATCCACGGTACGGTTTCCCTCATGGTAAACCCGTGTCTTCCCTTTGACAGAGCTCTGTCAGGCCCTGCTGGCAGCCTTCCTCCCTTCTCCTAGGTAGGATCTGCCCCAGGGTCCAGGCGTATGTAGCACTGCCCCAGGCTTGGGCCAGTCAATACCAGTGTCTCCACACGTTACCTCCCTTCGGGCAGGGTGTGGCCTCCGTAGCGCCCTTCTCCGGAAGGCTCGCTTCCCCGTCGTTACTGCCGGGCTGTAACAACAAACAGGAAAGACTTGAAGCAATCTTTCATAGAAGGTCGAAATCCCTTCCGATTTCTGGGGAAAGGAACAGCGGCTTGGCTATCTCCAGCAGCAATGTACTCAGTGGTCCCTGCGGGCACCAAGGTTAGCGAATTTGCGCTGGGGCGACGGGAAGGTTGCGACCTTCGCATCGCATTTGTCTGTCACGCACTAGCTTGTCAACATCTGCATGCCACAAGGTCGTGACGGGGTTCAGGTTGTGGCGCTTTCCATAGACCCCTAATGTCGTCACGACATAACTCGTAGTGACCGACAGATAGGGAACGTCTCGGTTACGTACGTAACCCTCGTTCCCTGATGGAGGGAACGGAGACGTTATGTCCCCATGCCACAATCTTGAACCATCGCTGGTTGCCAGGGACACGTTCTCGGCTCCTCAGCGGAAAACCTGATGAGTGGATGCACCTGTCGCCCTTTTATACCCGTATGCACGGGGAGTGGCTCAGGTATGCAAAATCCACTAGCCAAATTTCATTGGCGTTTTCTCTTATCAGAGGCAGTCGGGGCTCTCAAGTAAATCCCCTAATGTCGTCACGACATAACGTCTCCGTTCCCTCCATCAGGGAACGAGGGTTACGTACGTAACCGAGACGTTAGTTGCTACTTTGTAATTATTTGTGAAATTTACTATCGATTTCTTCAGCAATTCTAGCATTTTTTTGTCAGTGTAGGCAACAAGTCATGCAAATGTACAAAGTAGTACACTATTTAATAGACTTTGATGTTAAAACATTGCTAAGTGAACGACAACACTAAAAAGCATAAAATAAATAGTATGCAAATGCTTGGTAAAATAATACATTTTTAATCACTGCATTGTTTTTGTATATTTGTTTAATTGCATAGGAGCCTATACAAATTTGTATATATTTTCTGTACAGTGATTTTTCAAAGTTGTAAATCAAACAGATTATTGCAGTATGTTTTATTATTTCAGTATTTCTACTTCAAAATTTCACATTTAATTCCGTGTTACTTGCCATTTCTGTGTATATGTGAAATTTACTGGTAATTTATGAGTTATGATAGGGTTTCAAATTAAATCTAATTAATTTTTATTCATTTATTTACTTTAATTTTATTTTATTTATGTGTGGTTTAATTAATTTATTCATTTTTATTTATTAATTCAATTTATTTTTATTTTATTTTTAATTGTTTTAACTTTTATCCATATACTTTGGAACTAAATTTAGTGGAAAATTTATAAATTAAGAGATTAATAGATGTAGGATTTACTTTGAAACACTCTCCACTCAAAAATGGAGCAAGTTAAACACTGAATAAAAGATGAAATTTTAAAGTAGAAAGACTGAAATCAGACTTTCTGGTAAAACTCACACCAGTAATTTTATTTACGACTTCGACCAATCACTTTTATGCTGTATGTAGGCAGTTCAGTAGGTTTTGGAACAGAGTTAATAACAGAACAAAATCCCAGTCCCTTTCATGTGCTTTCTTCTTCAATGTTTTGCAAAATTACTGATTTGGGGCTTTAGCTCTCTTGCCTCATGTGGAAGAGCGACTAAATACCCTGGAAGAACCCAACCCAGCTCAATATCCTCATCCAACCCTGCAATCAGAGGGGAATTTCTTACATACGCCCTGGATCTGAGCCCACGCAACCTAATTGCCAGTTAAAGCTCCAGCCGTTGAACACCAGGAGGAAAAGACTTCGTTAGAGCCAGATTGATGAAAAGAGACGGATTCCAAGGTGTCCTCGATTCGGAAATCTGTGGGCGACCTTGTTTTTGCCTGGCAGGCCTAAATTAACCGGTGCATCATCTATACTGGGATATGGCGAATGTGGACCAGATTCCATTTTTGGCACAGTCCTCCCTCCGCCTCTGTCAATGGATGCGAGCTACACATGCAGTGCGCTGGATTTATCATGAGAGACACACTCGTTAAAGAGCCGTACTGTCCGTCGCCGATGATGGACTAGCGCTCGACGTGTGAAACGTGCAATAGTCGCGCTCTCTTTTATATAAAAAGAATTATATAATGGCCTAGATCGGACAGAATAGATGGCCTAGAATTAGCGAAATCTGGATGGCAACAGCAGTCTTTGTGAAAGAGGGTGCATGAGCACAGAGAGAGAGACATGCATACGCATTTAATGCACTGAGTTATTGTAAATGTAATCCAAAACACAATGCAAGTATGTGTTGTATTTTCAGTGACTCGCCATAAGGGGCAAGAGTTCTTCTGCTACCGAAAAAAAAATGGACAAACAATATAATAAATGTACAAATATGGAGGTATAAATATACTGTCTGGTCTGCTACCTTATATATATATATTATTTATTAATTTATAAATAAACAAATCTTAAGAGATTAATAGATTAAGTGTAGGATTTATTTTGAAACACTCTCCACTCAAAAACTGCTAGTAAATTTTTAATCTTAATTAAACAAAAAAAACAGCAAGTAAAGCTTTGAATAAAAGATGAAATTTTCAAATAGAAAGACTATAATATACTTTCTGGTAAAACCATATATATATATTCCACTATCATATATATATATATATATATATATATGAAGGCAAATTGCAATATTTTAATGCAATTTAATGCACGATACAAGTACGTATTGTACAACCCGAATTCTGGAAATGTTGGGACGTTTTTTAAATTTGAATAAAATGAAAACTAAGACTTTCGAATCACATGAGCCAATATTTTATTCACAATAGAACAGAGAACATAAATGTTTAAACTGAGAAATTTTACACTTTTATCCACTAAATGAGCTCATTTATAATTTGATGCCTGCTACAGGTCTCAAAAAAGTTGATATGAGGGCAACAAAGGGCTAAAAAAGCAAGAAATGTTGAAAAGATTCAGCTTGGAGAACATCTAGCAACTAATTAAGTTAATTGACATCAGGTCTACACCATGATTAGCTATAAAAGGGATGTCTTAGAGAGGCAGAGTCTCTCAAAAGTTAAGATGGGTAGAGGCTATCTAATCTGTGAAAGAGTGCATAAAAAGTTTGTGGAATAATTTAAAAACAACGTTCCTCAATGTCAAATTGCTAAAGCTTTGCAAATTTCATCATCTACAGTGCATAACATCATCTAAAGTTTCAGAGAAACTGGAGAAATATGTGCGTAAGGGACAAGGCTGAAGACCTTTGTTGGATGCCTGTGGTCTTCGGGCCCTCAGACAACACTGCGTCACTCATCAGCATGATTCTGTCATTGACATAACTAAATGGGCCCAGGAATACTTCCAGAAACCACTGTCAGTAAACACAAGCCGCCAAGCCATCTGCAGATGCCAACTAAAGCACTATCATGCAAAAAGGAAGCCATATGTGAACATGGTCCAGAAGCGCCGTCGTGTCCTGTGGGCCAAGGCTCATTTAAAATGGACTGTTTCAAAGTGGAAAAGTGTTCTATAGTCAGACGAGTCCAAATTTGACATTCTTGTTGGAAATCACGGATATTGTGTCCTCCGGGCTAAAGAGGAGGGAGACCTTCCAGAGTGTCATCAGTGTTCATTTCAAAAGCCAGCATCTCTGATGTTATGGGGGTGCATAAGTGCATACGGTATGGGCAGCTTGCATGTTTTGGAAGGCACTATGAATGCTGAAAGGTATATAAAGTTTTTAGAGCAAAATATGCTCCCCTCCAGATGACGTGTATTTCAGCAGGACAATGCAAAACCACATACTGCAGCTATTACAACAGCATGGCTTCATAGTAGAAGAGTCTGGGTGCTGAATTGGCCTGCCTGCAGTCCAGATCTTTCACCTATAGAGAACATTTAGCCCATCATTAAATTAAAAAATACGTCAAGATGACCACGAACTATATCGGGCAAGAATGGGACCAAATTCCAACACCAAAACTCCAGAAACTCATAACCTCGATGCCCAGGCGTCTTCAAACTAATTTTGTGCATAAAATTTAAAAATTTCTCAATTTAAACATTTGTTATGTTATCTATGTTATATTGTGAATAGAATATTGGCTCATGTGATTTGAAAGTCTTTTAGTTTTCATTTTATTCAAATTTAAAAAACATCCCAACATTTCCGGAATTCCGGTTGTATTTTCAACCAAGGGTGCCATAGTGAGCATGTGTGTAAATTGTCGTCTTCTACGTTTAGTTTGTAGAGCATTGCATTGAACAATTTAATTAAAACTGAAGTGTGTCATTTTGTCTTTCATGCAGGATAAATATGCGCAACGGAAACACACACTTGCAGCGTGTTGGCTAAGAATCCACATCTGCATTTTCACACTTTTGAAGTGTGTTTGTGGCCTGACCCGAGTGAGGCAGTAATTATTACCTGAGCAGTGTAAACAGGAATGAGATGAGAAGTATCTGCTCGAGCTCTGTGATGTTCAGTTTCACAGACTTTGTGGGGATTTTCCAGGATCTAAAGTTCAGTGCGTCAGAAGCACCGCTGCTTCCTGCTGTCTTCCGTTTGAGAACACAAATCACCTCAATAGAGAGGTTAATGACAAGCAAACGAATAGTTCACAAGAATTACAATTCTATCATTTACAAACTCTCATGTTAATCCGAGCATTTGAAGAATATTAATGCTGTTCAAATCATATACAAATCTTACAAATAATAAAGACTACTGTAATGATCAAGGGTGTAGGTTTGATTTTGGCTCTGGTGGGGACATAACGACCAGAGTGGTGCCCTGTCCAAATACCCACACTTTGGCCTGAGTGAGCATCAAGACCACAAGTGTGTGTTGTACTTTTCATTTCCTGATAGGACACACTTATAATGTTGTAAAAATGTAAGTGTTTACATAGCTTTACTTTTATTTTAAATACTTTGCATTTTAAAATCAACTTCTAAATGTCTGTTCAGCAGTCCCTTTAACAGATGAGACCATTTATTATGTGGTGCTTCTAATTAATTGATAAAAAGCAAAAATCTGCAAATGTTATAAATAAATAGGCTATACTTATCTTTGCACCAATAAAATGTGCAACACTTTGTTTTACTACCAAATTATATATAATACCTAATTACTATTAATATATAACTTACTTTGGAAATGTTTGTGTGACCTCTCGCGAGATCCCGGCAAGTCTCACGATTTATTTCCAGAACATGATGCATGATGGGATACATGATGGGATACACTAAGCTTTGAATAGAGCTCTAGAGCGGTAATCGAGATCATGTGGATTTAGTGTGCATTAAGGGCACTGCGCTTTGGTGTTTCTAAGACCTGGGACAGTCTTGCGAACTTACTTGCTGTCACGTGCAAGCGCTCTCAAGTGACCGCAAGTGTGGGTATTTGGAAAGGGCATGTGTCGGCTGGGTCATACTGATACGTCTTCTATGTTTATTTACGCTTTGATTTGAATGAAAACAGCATATCCGTGTGGCGCGGCTGACACAGAACAGCATACGCAGTTTGCGTCCAGCGGATATTCTCCAAAATAGCACTACGCTGAAGCAAAGGAGACGAGTTGTTGAATAAAGTCATTATTTTTATTTTCTTTGCATACAAAAAGCGAATCAGAAAATAACACCGACTGTGACATAACAATCGGGATCACTAATAGTTACGCCCCCAACATTTGCATAACGTCTACCCGCCCATGTTCTAGACCAGCTGCCAGCCAAACCTACACAGCCGAATCATCAGAAGTTCTGCAGGTATTGTAAAGAAACAAGCGCGGACAACAGCGAAAATTGGCTGTGCAGGGGATGTGAAGTGCAGGGATGGGTTGGTGTCTGTATTCAGAAAGGTCTGTATGCATTACAGTACATAAGATTTCACTTACCACATAAACAGAGTAAGGAGAGATGACTGAGCTCAACATTATTTTTCATGACCCTTCCAAATAAGATAATAACAGACAGTTTCATTGTAGAGACAAATCCTAGGGTTGTAAATGGACATGTAAACCCGTTTCTGGAGATTTTTTGCCCTTACCTAAGCCACATACCTTCTATATAGATATCAGAGAACAATTTAAAATATTGTATCAATGCATGCTATGGCAGCTTGTAACGCTCTGTCCCGGATAACTCTTAAAATCCATGAAATGAAAGAGACGGTAAACGGAAACTTGGTGTCCCACACATTTTAATGGTTGGTACTCTTAAACGCTCTCCTCTCATACATGAGAGATTAACTCTTTCTTGGCGTTACAAACAAAAGTAAAGACAAAATAATAACAAGGCGGTAGAGCGGAATTATCATCCTTGGTGGTTCTCATTTCAGTCACGTAGTCCTTTTACGTCATCACCATATAGTGCACGTTATAAATGAAGTGATCAGTCTCTTAAAGGGCACACCGCACAATAATGTGATGCATGCAAAAACATAGTTTTGGCCGTTACAAGCTTTCATACTTTTCTGGGCCTTGGCAGTGTTATTTACTTGGCAGTCAATGGGACAATCACAAACCTCCTGGTTTTCATCCAAAATATCTTAAACTGTGTTCCGAAGACAAACAAAGCTTTTACGGATTTGGAACAAGATGGGGGTACGTGATTAATGACAAAATTGTAATTTTTGGGTGGAGTAACCCTTTAAGGGGTGGGGGGTACAATGCTGTTTCATGCACTCAGAGTTGTTTACACTGTTAAAGAGTTGGATTCTCATGCTAAGCATGGACAAAGTTTGAAAAAACAATTTGGATGTATAATAGTATTTCTGTGCCAAAATCTTACATCCAGGTTCGTACAAGTTTCTGAGAGTTTTTTTTCTTGTTCGTGGCTCTTCATGACATAAACGAGGGTGGAACTCCTTATATGGCCATTTTCGAAAATCTCCGGTTCACCCATCACTACGTGCTTTTTAAAATCATTACAAGCGATGTTGAAATATGAAAATGAATGGCTTTTTTCAACTTTTTTTTTTGCTAGTGAATCTTGAACTGAATGATTTAAGTCACAAGTCTGAATCAATCGAATCGGTTCCAGTGTAAATGACTCACTCAGTTGAATCGGTTTGTCTGTTCCTCCGCTTTTCCCGTCTTCAGTCAAGTTTACACGACACTGTCAGCACTACTACTGGCTTAGTTCGCTAGTTTTATGACATTAACTGCATGTAACTATGTATGTCTGTATTTATATATATATATTTATACACACACACACACACACAGAAAAAAATATATATAAAAAAATTTTTTTTTGACTTTTTTCAATTAGAAAAACCGAAAATCATTTCTTATTTTTATTTACTTTAACTTGATGCACTAAAACTAAATAAATGAAAACTAATAAATAAAAATGAATAAAAACTATATAAACAGTTTTTTTAAAACAAAAACTAAATTTAAAACTTAAAATTTAAAAAATCGACATTAACAAAAACTACAATGAATTATACTAAAAATAACACTCTCAGACAAGCCAGTGTCATGCATCATCTGCAGAGTAACTCCAGCCAAAACATAAAATAAATACTTGTTTTAATAGCACAACAAAGGTCTGTCTGAGAAAACACCCACCAACACAAAGCAGTGCTGTCGTGTTAGAGACGCTGCCTCACCATCAGCAGTGCAGCTTTAAAGCACATGACGGGAGCGACGTGTAGACGAGTGCGGTGGGAATCCACTGATAAAATGGCTTAAAACAGCCTGTGGGACGCACTCGTCCGTTGTTTCTCCAAAACAAACACATAAAAACCGGCCTGCCCTCCTGTCTGCTGACGAGGCCTTTGCACTGCCGCTTGAGATAAGGAATATTCATTCTCTTAGGAAATTACACTTCAACCCACATTTGTGGCCATAAAATGTGTATAGCTGTACCTAAATGCGTGTTATGATGACGTGATTTGAGTGCATTTATCAGGCCCATTCCATCTGCACATGACCGTTCACACTGGGAAAGATTTTAGTGCAAATGGTATCTTATTTGTGTGCATTATAATTAAACAATTCAAATATTAAAATATATTTTTAAATTAAATATAAATAATCAAATAAATAAAAAAATTAAAACTTATTGGAAGCTTGCCAGTTCAAACTAGAATTTAAAAATGTAATTAAATAATTACATTTTACATTTAAAAAAAATATTAAGAAAAACATTGTAATATTATTATTAATAATGTTTATTTTAATATTGAATACTGCATTTATTTGATCTAAAATACAGTAAAAAACGTGAAATTTTGAAATATTTACTACAATTTAAAATAACAGATATTTTTCTTATATTAATCTATATTAACGGTAATTAAAATGTAAAATATTTCAATAGTCAGTTTACTATTTTTTTATATAAAAAAGTATAATACTGGTCCTGGATGCTGATTGGTCAATACAGGGTTCCATTTGTCGTAAAATATATTACTATTTATATTATATGTAAATAAGTCTAGTGAAAGGATGGGACTGGATTGGCTTAAATAATGTTGTAATGAAATATTGTGCTCTTGATATTTTGTGTTGTATTATGAATATAGTTGTAATATTGGGTACAGCGCACTACTGTTGCACCTACGAACGGCTCTTCAGCTTTGACTATATTCACAATAACCATGGCCTTTTTCATTATAAAACACAAAAACCAGATCATATAAAGATCACTTTCTCATCAGTTTGCGTTCTAAAATATTTCTGAATCCACAAAAAAAATATTTGCCAGCTAACATTACTCATTGACCACAGCACAGACGTTATTCATGCCATCAGACATTCTCCCAGAATGCTTCAATTAAAAACGTCTCCATGTCATGCAACTGAAGTGCCACAACATCCCAAACCAGGGTCAATGCAGTGATTAATGAAACTAGCAAGCGAAGACATTTCACAACACAGGCGGGCCTGGAGAAAATGCATGCTGGGAGTGTCTTACGGGCAGCGAGCCAAACGGGGCGGCGCGGCACTTTTGTGCTGAGTTGCGAAATGCAAATTGGTTTGTAAAATACTTCTTGCTAGGTGACGCAAAAACGGCAGGCAAACAACAATCCTGGCAGTGTAGTAGTTACAGGATGGAAAATGAAATGATTAGTCAGTTTAGTCTATTTTTAAGCTGTTATGACCACATGCAACAGCTAAAACACTCACATTTCTTCTAAATCAGGTTATCTGTTATCTATCAATCAGATAACTGTTAATCTATCTAGTGTCAACCGGTTAAAACAGCCTTTTTAAAAGGTCACTCACGGTTAACCTTTGAGTTCATCTGAAATATCAATGTTTTATTGCATCTCTGAGCAGATAACACCCAAATACTATGCTTCGAAGGCCAAGTTTGGTTTAATAGTAGACCTGAGTGAGCTTTCCTCATTAAAGCATGCTTTCGTTCATAAAGAGCGCTGCGAAAACAACAGACTTTAACAGCAAATATTACTGCAAAACAGCTTTAATAATTTGATGCATTTAAGAAAAGAAAAACAAAAATGAGCAAAAATGCAATGTTTTTAAAAGAAAATACAACTGTCACAGTATGTGTTTGTGTAAAACTTGGCCAAAGCAGTTTTAAAACTGACGCTTGGCTATGCAATCGTAAATAACAGCTGACGCGATTTGTTCATTTGTTATTTGCATTTGTAGAAGAAACTATTCCAAGATGCCACATAATTGGATTAAGAGTTGATTAGATTTATGCATGCAATTTTGTTCTGTTTACCTACACAAAAAGAACCAAAAATAATGAAGCAACGTCACCAAAAAGGAAGCCCAAAGCTCAGTCGGATGGTACTTTTGGGAAGGAAGGAAGCAAAGGTCATATCGACACTCACGCAAGATGCTGATCAAAGCCTCGAGCAGCTGTTTATATTTCAAACTTGCAAGCCGTGGAAAATATATCCATGGGCCAGACCGCACAGAGATATTTTGAGTCTACCCAATGCTCCGTGCTCCCTATTTCTCATCTTCCTAATTCGGCATTGTCATGCCTTGACGAGTCAGGGTTGCATGATCTTCCCTTCGCCGTTCCAATTACAATATCCATCTGCGGTGGAGACTGTACGGCTTCCTCTACGCATTCCTAATAATGTCCAGTAACAGCCGAAACCACTAATGCGTTGATGCATCTCTGAATGAACCTTGCTTAAGGTTTCATTTGGGTTGAGAGATGTTACTATTGAAATGCTGGAGGAATATGCGGTATCTAGTAATACTTGTAATTTTTACCTATAGCACTATAAAGGCTGAAATCCATTATACTGCATTTTTTAAATACGAATTCAAATGCATGCATGCATGCAAAACTGTAATAAAGGCTGAATTAGATAACATGCTAATTCAGACCAAAAAAAACTCATATGCAAAACAGATAACATACATGCCATGATACATTACCACAGTTGAGATACTAAACGAAAGTAAACTTGGTTATTGCAGAGTTGAGCATGTGACCACGTGTTGTTTTATAAGCTCCCGCATTCATTGCAGTTCTTTTGAGGCTTTGTGTATGTTTGGGGAGAGATTTATTTCTGTGTATGCCAAACCACTTCATTGCATTATTGCATGACTCCATATATGTGACTGTGTGCATTGATATTGTGCAGCAAAATCTGAGGCATGCATGCATTTAAAACTGCAATAAAGGCATGAAGGTATAACAAAAAACACCCTTAATATGCAATCTTTAAACAGATAATATACGTGCCACTTCAGATCACTACAGTCAAGATACAAAATATTAGTAAACTAGGGACAGTGACTCAGCTATTCCAGAGTTGCGCATGTGACCATGTGTTGTTTTACAAGCTACTGCATGCATTGCATTTCTTTTGCTCTGTGCATGTTTGGGGAGAGATATATATTCATGTACGTCACACCACTTTAATGCATTATTGCATTGCTCCTATTATGTAACGTTTTGCATTGATACTGTGCAGCAAAATCTGATGCTCTCTTGTATGCATGCATGCATTTAAAACAGCAATAATTCAAAGAAAAACAACCTATATGCAAAACTTAAATTGATAACATGCCCCACTGAATTACTATTTTGAATTACTTGTTTGGTACTAAAAAACAAACAAGAGTAAACTAGGGTGAATAACTCAAATTCCATTGTTAAGCATATGATTAAGTGTTGTTTTACATCTATCACATTCATTGCATTTTGGGTTTTTTTAGTCTGAATGTGCGGAGAGAGCTTTATATTAAAGTCAGCAAAACCACTTCATTGCATTGTTGCAATTCTCCTGTTATGTAGAACTGTTTGGATTTATATTTTGCAGCAAAATCGAATGAATGCATGCATTTATAATCGCAATAAATGCATGAATGCATTGGTGGATATTTTTAACATGCAAATTCGACCAAAAAACACCCTATTGGCAAACAAAAAAACCCATACACGACGCATCGAATTACTATAGTTAAGAAAACAAACAAAAGTAAACTAGAGACAATGACTAGTGAATTCCAGAGCTGAGCATGTGACCACATGTTGTTTTACAAGCTACTGCATTCATTGCATTTCTTTTGAGGCTCAGTGCATGTGTGGGTAGGGATTTATATTTGTGTACACCAAACCACTTAATTGCATTGTTGAACTGCTGCTGTTACATAACTGTTTAAATCTGATGTTTGCATGCATTTAAAACTGATATAAATGAATCCATTGGCGGATATTTTTAACATGCTAATTCAAACAAAAACACTATATGCAAAAACATACAAGCAACGTTAAATTCCTATGGTCAAGGAAACAAGTAAACTAGGGAATGTGACTTTGGAATTCCAGAGTTGAGCATGTGACCACGTGTTGTTTTACAAGCTAAAACGTTCATCGCATTTTTGTAAAGAACATTTTGGGAGAGATATACATTCATGTCAAACCACTTCACTGCATTGTTTTACTGCTTGTGTTACGTAACTTTGCATTGATACTGTGTATAGCAAAATGTAATGCATGCTTGCATTTAAACCTGCTATAAATAAATGCATGAGTGGATATTTTTAACATGCAAATTCAAACAAAACACTCTCCATGTAAAGCTAAAACGGATATCACAGGTTAAAATAGACTCCCACTGACAGCCTAATACTAAACAAGGGTAAACCAGGGACAGTGACTCGGGAATTCCAGAGTTGACCACGTGTTGTTTTACAAACTACCATAATCATTGCATCTCTCTTGAGGCCCTGCGCATGTGTGGAAAGATTCATACTCATGCTTTCCAAAACACTGCACTGTTTTATAACTCCTAGTATTGATTATGACCAACAAATCAGATGCATATTGTTGTGAAATATTTTGCCTGAGTTTTAATATTAAATATACTTCTAAAACTTGGAACAGATGGTAGGGTTTTTCAGCATTAGTCAACACACGCAAGTCGTTTCACCCAGCTCCACCTGTCTGACGAGGCAATTTCCTGCAGCACACAATACACAAAGCCCTTCTACCTAACGACCCAAACACAAACCCAGAGAACTGGTTAAGGTAATGATTTACACGCCAGTGCTCATATTACATGTCATTGCTTTGACTACAACTGCAATAACAAGCTATTCCGGAAAATAATAATTAAATATTAACTAGGCTACAGCGTTTACCAAATGCACCGTAACACAAACCCTGTAACGTAAAGCACGACCCGGTTGAACTTCATAATTGAAAAACATATCCGAGACGACGTATGTTGGACGTGTGCCCAGCCAGCGAAAGCAACCGCTCCTGCGCTCAGATCCTCAGAAGAAGCAAGCAGAGACTCTAAGTTAATACAAGATCAGAAAATGTATTTGGCAATTTTAAACAAGTGCATACAAGTACAGCTAGAAGCGTTTTCCAATGTTTGCCAAGTGCTCGTAGAGTTGCATTAGTCACATTCTACGTTTAACAGGAACTGCCACCATACCTAAAAGTACATCAAGAAATCGTTAAACATCGACAAAGAACATAGTCCTATGAGTACATACCTTTTATCTTCAAAAAATATAGAAACACAATGTATTCAAAAATCAAAAAAATTTACAGCAATGTTTACCAAGTATGCATGTCCCTCATGTCCATTATATACAAGTCCGTTAGTTTCTGTCTGGATGGTATGCATGGGATATTCATATTTATATATTTATATAGACCAGAATATTTTCAAAAAAAAACAAAAATCAAGTGTCTCTCTCCTTTTTTACTTTGACGTCTCCTGCCAGAATGGTGGCTATTTCGCCTTGCATGAAAGCCCACGGTACGTTGGAGCCCACCAGGGGGCATTTCTCGCCGCTTGGACAGTACACTTCTCCGGTCGCGCCCTGCTGTTTGATGCTCTCCCGGGAGCAAGGGAAGCAGAACTTGTGAGACCCCACCGAAGGGCACTGCACAAAGTGTGTGTCCTCCAGCCTCTCGTGGCAAAGCGTGCAGCACAGCGGGATGCTGCTGGGAACCGAGGAGTCTGGGATGCTCTGCGGATGCACCGGATCCATGCCCGGAACGTGAGGCGTCACGGTGCCCTGTGCCAGCCGCCGCTGGTTGGGAGAAAGCGGGCTGCTGCTGTTTCTGCGCGTGGTCGAGTGCACCTGGTTGGCATCCTTGGGTGAGCTGTTTCCACCGGCGTTGTCCGCGGCCAGAATGAGCGCCGCGATGGGCGAACTTCCGTTCTGGCCGGAGGCCTCTGGCGGGGTGGTGCGAGGATGAGGGGATATCGTGGAGGGCGGGGAGGAGAAGCTAGGCGGTGGCACCGGGGGCATTTTCAATCCGTCTCCCGCCGGGAGCCACTGCTGTCCGTCTCCGTTAATCTTGGCGGTGGTGCCACCCTCCCCATCCGGCTCCGGCGAGGCTTTTCTCTTCAGATTCTTGGGATGTTTGCCTCGATCTGCAAAAAAGCATGAGCATGCATGAATTACAAGTCAAGTCACCATTAACAATGCAAATTGTGTCAAAGCAACTTTACAATATTAAACAGGGAAATAGTGTGTCGTTCTCCTCTGGCCAGACGAAACCAGCAGTTAATTCTAATTACAGCGCACAAAGCATCTTTATGAAACGATGACAATGTGGCAGACGCAGCGATGCAATGTAGTGCCAGACGTAACAATGAGGCTGACTATAAATGCACCACATGCAAATACATGTTGAGCTTTGATCAGCGGAAATTTTCTTGCAGCTGACTCATGCCATAGTGCTCTCATTCAAAGCAGGCCATTTATGAGACTACAGTAGCCTTGTATTGTACTGCATGCATCTATCTATATATTATGTGTGTGACCCTGGAGCACAAAAGCAGTCATAAGTTGCACGGGTGTATTTGAAGCAATAGCCATTATATGGGTCAAAATTTTTGATTCTTCTTTTATGCCAAAAATCATTAGGATATTAAGTAAAGATCATGTTCCATTAAGATATTTTGTAAATTTCCTATCGTAAAAATATCCAAACTTCATTTTTGATTAGTAATATGCATTGCTAAGAACTTCATTTGAACAACTTTAAACATGATTTTCTCAATATTTTGATTTTCAAATAGTTGTATCTCATTTAGCAAGATTATTTATTCAGCTCTCAAATGATGTACAAATCTCAATTTCAAAAAAGTGACCCTTATGACTGGTTTATGGTGCAGGGTCACATATAAATGTCTAATAATACAAAATGAATATACACATATCTGTCCATCCATTTACAACGACACTGAAAACACCCCAGAAATCGTACCTGATTTGGTCGCAGGAGCGTTAGTTTCGTACATGACTCTCTGCTGCATGTGCTCCTTCTTAAATCTGTTGTCGTACGCGCTGAGCGCCATTAAATCCCGGGACGTTTTGTTCTTGATCCAGTCGTCTGCGCGAGTTTTGTGGCTGTCGCTGATCTCCGGTGTCAGGCTGTCCGGTCTGAGCTTGTCCTTGTCGTGCTCGGTGCTGGAGACCGAGGCTGGCCGCTTGTTTCCGCCGAGATCGGCGGGGCTGAGACCGGGTCTGCCGTTCATCGCGTGAACCATGCTGCCGTTCACCAGAGGCACTAAATTGGGCGGGACGCCGCTAGTCCTGCGCGGGTTTGGACTCTGCCGGTTGAGCTCCGGAGGATCGTCCGGTTTTGAGAATCCGTTCGGGACCGGGATGCCGTTCGCCTGCCGCGCAGACTGGTATTCCGGTCCCAGTCTGGGGGGACGCTCCGAAGACAGCGGGTAACGGTCCAAGGGCTGCGGCGGACGCGACACCGGGTCTCCGGACGCGTGATTCAACGCCTGGATCTCTTTCCCGGATAACGGTTTCGCCGCCGGTCTGCCGTCCTGAAATCCATGGGCTCTTTTGAGCTGCCGCGCGGTTTCAATGACAAACTCGATCCTGTCTGCTCCTTCATAGTTCACGCATCCCCTGCAAACGGGCTCGGTAAAATCCCAGATCATAGCCCACGGCATGCGGGGCAAGTCGCATAAATAACACGACTGCCTCCTCGAAGCAGCAACCGCCGCGGACGACATCGCTCTTTTAGGTGGAAACCCCTCCGAAGTACAGCGCAATCCTGTCAGAAATGTTCACGGGAAAACGAGGTAGGCTCCTCTCGAGTAATAATTGAGTTACAAACAGAGCTTCATAGTAGTGTGCGCTTTACTACGACTCTCTCTCTCTACTACCGCGTCCAGACTGGAGCTCAATGTGGAGCAGTGACGTCACTGACGCTCCGATTCTATTTACTTGATTCTTCGATAGAACTCTCCCTCCTGCGCATGCGCGCTGGCGCCGGTCAGGGTTGCCAGGTTTTCAAAACAAAACCTCCCAATTGTTACGTAAAACTAGCCCAAAGGAGCCTTTTCACAAGATTTATGACCTGTTTAACGGTCATCGGCATCGTAAATAATCAAAAGTTAATGCATACATTAATATATATATATATTTTTTTTTAATAACATATACTTTGTATTATATCACCTTTGCATCAGGGGGGTCTCCCCGGTAAAAACGCGTTCAGTGCGGTATAAATTGCACGTTTTTTGGCGAGGTTCCCCAGGTAAAATTCGTATCGCAGGGGCTAAATATCACGTTTCAACAGTTAAAGTTGCCCAAAACAGCAGACCTGGCAACACTGCTCTCACCCTCCTCCAGTCTTCTGCTTTATTTAACTCTGCTTGAATCGAGGCCAGAGCTGCGACGGCGAGTATCACCAAAGACTGGAAACCCTTCAGAGCCGAAAGCTGTGTTTTAGACTCGATGACGTGCGACGGACGCTCTATGCAAATCAGCCAAATTCTTACCGAAAGGAATGGCGAGCTTTTTCGATCGAATTCGGTTCCCATGATCACGGGAAATATGAGGGACCTGCGATTTACATGCATGAGAAAGTGCATGAGAAATCTTGTTTGTAGAGAATATAACATTTCTTGTTATCAGCAAGAAATTGCTCTATAAATTGTTTTTTTCGTATGCATTAAATCACAAACGACTGGAAAATCATGGAAAAGGTGTGGTTATTTGTTCATTTATTTATTGCCTGGCATAAATATTTAATTAAAATGAATTTTTTGTCATTAAAGTTTATTCATTATAATACTAATACTTTTAATAATATTTTAGAATTACTTAAATATAATTTTTATTATTATTGAATATTCAGAGGCTGGCTGAGATGATCTGGGTTCACTCATGCATTAAAATAGCAATAAAATATGTCTGGTGTTGGACTTTTCTGGAGATCCCCTACATTCCACAGTGTACAGAATCACTAACACACCATTCAGCCAAAATTTATTCTTAGTCATATATGTAATACTCACAAAATTAAACATTCACACTTTCACTTACACCTCACAAACTTGACATTTTTGTTCTTGTTTAGGGGGTTATAAACGTGACTGGGTACAAAATGTCCAACAGTGTGAGGAGAACCAACAAAGCTTTGTAGGTCCTTCCCTTTTGTGTTGGCCCCGTTCCAATTGAGTGCAGCTTCAGGGCTCTTTGGGTGAAGCAATGCGTCTGAAATCTGCAGACACAAGGCAGGATGTGTTTTTGCAAGCCCTCGTGACGTTGGAAAGAGGAAGTAAGATGTTTAGTCACGTACCCACAGCCCGCCTCGCCCTTCTCAACGAACATCAAATCTGCTGGCCCGCAGCCAGGGCTGATGATCAACCCTCCTCATGGAATTGGGTGTGTTTTGTATCCGAGAAACTGTAAATACCTCCTTTTCTTTCCGGCCTGACAACTAGTTCCATGATTTCACATGGCTGTGTTACTCAAGGGCAACGTCTCAGAGATAGAAAGCAGAAGGTCATTGCTTGATATTGTTTTCTATATCAATTTGCAGGCTGTGACTCAAAAAAAATGGAAACAATAATAATGCATATATAGTCATGCATAGTCTGGATAACAGAAGGAAATATGAACCAGACTACAGTTTGTAGTCAAGGATAAACATGGTTTGTGTCGACTGCAATGTGTTTGTGTGGTGAATTATTGGAAACCGGATCCAAAAATCACTCAAATTATAAAAAATGTGAAATTAATTCTCCATTTTCCCATTTATTCTTGTGATTATTAAAAATCCACGCAAATAAATTAGATTCAAATTGGGGTTATAATTCATGGTTATATTAATAAAGTTCACTGTTTGATTTTTTGGTTTACTGTGCGGTGCTGTATAAAATATGCTATATAGAACTAATCAACTCATATTCGCTCATAATTTGACCAATCAGACGTTTAATTCCATGTTAATGCAGCTTGGCAATATTAATGTTTTTAAAGCATGTCATTTTTATGCACGAGTAATAACAGATTAGCCTGTGTATGTCAGTCCTCTGTCGTGTGTGTCATATGTTCCTGCCTCTTGTGTCCATATTTGGTTCGTTTCCTGTCCTTGTTAGTGTGATCATTAGTTAATTCTTGTCCAGCTGTATTTGTCTCGTTATCTATGATTTACCTGTGTATTTATAGTCCAACTACAAATAATTTATCTCCAACCTGATTTTTTGATTGCATCATAATCCAACTTGAAATAGTAATATACCACCATATAAAACATGCTGTTTAAAATGTATCAACTCGGATTTATTCCTTATTTGACCACTTGTGGCTCTTACCGTACAAAATTATTTATCTCCACTCAAATGTTTTGATTCCTTCATAATCCAGCTTGGTAATAATACTATATTTCAGATTTTTTTTGGGTTCACCTTTGTATGATTTACAATTTTGGTGCTGCGTAGCGTAAACAAAATAAAATTCCCCATCCTGAAGCAAAACCAGTTGAGAAACCCTGATTTACATGCTCTTGACTCAGCACTTCTGAAGCAAAGCCTCATTGTGGAACACAGTTAAAACACGTCAGAAAGAAAGCATAACACTGAAAGGCTCCAGAAAAAAACGACATGTGAACAATCAAAACATGTGACTCAAGAAGGAAATACCGATACCAGAGCATATCGGTGTTTTGTTTTAAGACAGACATTGTTTTATTCATTTATGTGTTACCTCTCACACAGGCTTTTGTGTTTTCGTCTTTCTCTCTTCTATAATGTGGCCCATTTTCTGTGTTATATAACTCATCTGCTAAAGATGTTCAACGGTGCATGCAAACAGCACAAATGAAATATTGATATTGTTATATAAGTCACAAATGCAAAGCTTATATAAAATGCTTTTCATTTTAAAGCTTGTGAACATGATCAAAACCACTGTTTGTGTTTACAAAAGGTTCATTGTAGGCCTCGGAAATGGACCCAGACGCATTTACAGAGACTCAGACGCATAAAAAACATTAGTCTCAACTATAAAACGTGTTGTGCTTTTGGGTTCGTTGAAGTGTGTCGAGTGAACCCTCTGACACAATGTCACTCTACCCTACGTTTCCTAGCGCAGGCAGTCTGTAAAATCTCCTTTCCTCCTTTTGATTGGCTGTAAATTTCTCAGGAAATGGTAACCATGGCAACCCTTGCGCTCACCAGGATAGCCCCACTGACAGGCAACATCCTGTTTACTGTGTTGCTATTTTTTCTCTCCAGCTCACCAATTCAACTGAGAATGTTTGCGTAGTGAGTTACGAGTCTGTTGTGCAACCTCAGTTTTGTGATTACTGACCCGTTTACAGTCATTTCATGCAGTCAGCTACATAAACCATTTATTTCATATAAACTTAAATACAGAAAGAAAGGAAGAGAATATATGCACTTGCAAAAAGCCAGAAATAGCCTTAATTATTTACATACTGTATTGTGTACATTTACATTTCAGCATTAGCTTTTGTTCACTTTTGTAATGCCAATTTGCACAAAAGTATCTGCTAAATGCATAAATGTACAGTAAATGTGAATGTTTTTTTAACTTAAAGTGACTTACAATAGAGGAATTTGTCAATGTAATTTGAGGCAAATGACAAGCAGTTTTGTTGTAATTCAGCATGATTGCATATATGTATATGTATATGTGTGTGTGTGTGTGTGTGTGTGTGTGTGTGTATACATACCCACACATATATATATATATATATGGAGAAAGAGAGAGAGAGAGAGAGAGAACTGCATTGCTTTGACAAATTACTAATAAATTCTGGATATTCTAAAAACAGGTATATATTCATCGTGTTGTTATGAACTGTTAACATTAATACATACTGTCAAAAAATACTCAGAGCGTTCTCACTTTTTCAGTGCAAACAGCAAATATTTGATGACATCGAGGAGGTCGAGCAATTATAAAATGGAGGAATTTAGTCAAAATGGAGGGCCTGAGAGAGAGGAGCAGAAGAAATGTGCCGGGCGTCTGGAATCTGGGGGCTGGAGGCTGCAGAGGTGATGTCATTGGAGCAGAGGAGCTGGAGAAAAACAACTCTCTTTCTTTATTCAGATCCTCTTTGCAGTCCCAGCAGGGGAGGGAGGCTTGGCAGGCAGCCGTGGCAGGGGCTGCTGGGAAATGGTAAAGGATGCCAAGCAGGCTCTGCAGCCAACATTAGTGGCTCACATCTTTGTTCTCTGAAACCTGGTGTGCTGCCAAAAGCCTCATTTCAGCTCCCCGCCATGATTACACTGGATGTAGGCCAATTCCTGAGAGCTTGCAATCCTCTCTGTTGCGCGCGGCCGCTCTCGCTCTCCTTCAAAGGCTCGCTGCCAAACATGCAGCAGTTTCCATGGCGACGACGAGCTGAACATAAAAAGTAAGTAATGATTCAGGCAGAGCGCCAGATGTGCCACATGTGCAACAGTTATATAAAAAAAAAAAGGCATGATGAAGTAGAAAAGGCCGGTCTAGTCTCTTAATTTGGCCTGTTAGGAGAGTTCAGAATGCTGGGAAATAAAAATAGAACACTAAACATTTTTTAAACAGTTGCTAGGGTTTTGCTAAGGAGCTGTTTAGAATGTTACAAGCAAACATTCCGAAGTCTGGTTACAAAGTAACAGCACAGTTCTTCTCAACTTGATACATTTGAAATCAACTCTTTGATCACATCAATAACCTCAAGTTTGATCAATAATGGAGATTAAAATTAAAACTAAAAGGTTTTCTTCTTAAAACAGCACTGGCAAAACAGACGCTCGTATGTTGTCTTTGCTGTAGCTCATGAAAAGCATGCTGTCATTTCCAGATGATAAGAAATGTGGTTTCCTGTCAAAATCCCCTGTCATTTGCAAATGCAGCATGACATACCCTCTGAAAAACTCACATTTAAATGTTATAATTGAGGCTGACTGCCTTGTACAGGAAATACACGTCTGAGAAAAAAGGGTTGTGCAGCCAAAATAATGTCTCTGAATAGTCAGCTTAGGTAAGACCAAGATTTCAGTGGTTAGCTGTTAAACCAAATAAAAACATATGCTATTTAAAATTAGCCCAGTTAGATTCATGCGGAATTTGACCAGTCGAGGCTCTTGTTTTTATTTATAAAAATAAATAAATAAATAAACATTAATTACTAAAAAAAAAAAAAAAAGACTAAAAAAAAAACAAATACAATAAAAAAAGTAAAATAAAAAATTCAAACAAATAAAAATACTAAATAGAAAACAAATAATAAAAATAAGTGCAATAAATAAATACATAAGTAAATAATTAAAACAAGTAAAATGAATGAATAGAAAACAAATAATACATAATAATAACAAATAAATAAGTAAAAATGAATTAATGAATACAAACAAGAAACTAAAAACAAATAAAAAATATATTTACATTTGGGCACATCTTGTCAGATTTATAAGTAAATGAGATCTATTCACAAACGTGTATGTAACATGACTCGTACCTACACATGTAACATCACAGGGGTTGAGTTGGCAGGTGTGTGAGATGACATCTACAGCGCTATGTAAATGAAGTGTGGGTGGCATCGTCTCTTTTCATACTTTTGGTTTCACATGCATTAATGGTTTAGCGAGTGAATCACTAGAAACCAGTTTTGCCCGTTGAATTTCAGGGACATTCTGTAATGTGCACTCACCATCATAAATGTCGTAACAATATCAGGGCTTTTTTTAATTTCAGCTCATACTTTCCAGACATTACTAATTACTCAGCCTCAAACTACTTGAAAAAATTAGTGCATTTATTATGCCTATTATTAACTCGACAACATGTCAGGTCATGCCAACAGTGAAAGTCACACCTACATTTAGCATATTTGCTGAATTTCACTGAGCATGTACACAACCTGATAATTAAAAATCTCACATAAACATGTTGTTTTCTTGCCACTGTCTGGGTTTTAAAATGTAACTTATATTTGATGTTTATCAGATTAAGCATGTGCACTCAATGACGTTCCAGAATTGTAAACACTTTCAATAATTGTTACTACGGAGCACATATCAATCCTTGCATAAAATTATGATATAGCTTATCCTGAAGAACATCCATCAATGAGAGAGTCTAGAGGGCGTGGCTTGGCTAACAGGGTACATGTTCTCAAAACTTTAGCACAAAAACATTTATACATTGTTGATGGAACGTTTTTCTGAAACTTTTTAGTTGGATGTTCATCTAATGTTTTTTAAACGTAACTGCTTGTTTCAGAATGTTCATTGAAGTAACATTACCTTTAATGTTTGAAAATTATTAAATGGCCATATAATGACTACATAAGTTTTTAAAGGGTTACTCCACCCCAAAATGACAATTCTGTTGTTAATCACTTACCCTCATGTCGTTCCAAACCCGTAAAAGCTTCGTTCGTCTTCGGAACACAATTTAAGATATTTTGGATGAAAATAGGGAGGCTTGTGACTGTCCCATTGACTGCCAAGCAATTTACACTGTCAAGGCGCCAAAAAGTATAAAAAACATTTGGGAGAATATCCGCTGGATGCAAACTGTGTATGTTTGTTTACGCTTTGATTTGAACGAAAATAGCGTATCCGTGTGGTGCGGCTGACACAGAACAGCGTACGCAGTTTGCGTCCAGCAGATATTCTCCAAAATGGTGCTACGGTGACACAGAGGAGACAAATTGTTGAATAAAGTCTTTTTTGTGTGTGTTCTCGTAGCTTCATAACGTTACGGTTGAACCACTGATGGCAGATGGACTATTCTGACAATGTTTTTTATACTTTTTGGTGCCTTGACAGTGCAAATTTCTTGGCAGTCAATGGAACTGTCACAAGCCTCCCGGTTTTCATCCAAAATATCTTAAATTTTGTTGTGAAGATGAACAAAGCTCTTACGGGTTTGGAACGACATGGGGGCAAGTGATTAATGACAGCAGTAACCCTTTAAAACAGCATGTTTTGAATGTTCAAAGAACAATCAGAATTTTTTTTTCATAATTCATAAAATGGAATATTTACTTAATAACCAAAAGTTTGACAAGACATTTTGAATGTTCAGAGAAGATTCAGAAATATTTTATTTTATAAATCAATTTAACAAAGATTTGTTTCACTTAAATTTTTTTATGGTTCTTCTAAAATTCTGTGGTGCTGATTATTATTGTACTGTTTTTTTTTTTGTTTGTTTTGAATAAGTTTTTAGAATATTCTGTAATATTCTAGTGATTTCTGTAACATTGTGGAACTAGTCATAAGACACAAAAAATATTCAACGTACACTTCTGAAGTTTTAAACAACTTACTTTAACTGTTAACTAAATGTTAAACTGTTGTCGTTAAGCTGGTTATTATGCACATAGCATGTCATTTTTATGCACGAGTAATAACAGATTAGCCTGTGTATGTCAGTCCTCTGTCGTGTGTGTCATATGTTCCTGCCTCTTGTGTCCATATTTGGTTCGTTTCCTGTCCTTGTTAGTGTGATCATTAGTTAATTCTTGTCCAGCTGTGTTTGTCTCGTTATCTATGATTTACCTGTGTATTTATAGTCCTGTCTGTTCAGTTTGATTTTGTCTGGTCTACTCGTTACTCCCCGGTGTTCCTGTCTGTGTCTTGCCCTGCCTTGATGTCATCAGTAAAGACTATTATTTGAAGTTATATCCTTGTCTGAGTGTTCCCGTGTTCCTCCTCGTGTGTGCACCGTGACAGTGTAAGCTGTCATATTTTCATAATTCATAATACACAAAAATAATGTTATTTTCATATACAGCAAGTCCGATTTCATAAAGAAACATTAAATAAAGCAAAACAAAACTTATGGAGTAATGTTTACTAAACTATAAAATGGAAAGCTCCTTTAATGTTAATGTAAAAATTTAAAACGGGATAAATTAGCAAAATGGTCAAATTTAATGTTTGCATAGCAAAAAAAAACAAGATTTAAACATTCAGAGAACATTAAGGAAAATAACAATTTCATAACGTCATGGGAAAGGCAGCAAAGTGTTCTTATAGAACATACTTGTGTTATTTACGCCGCTGGTCACAAATCTTTCTACACGGTGCTATAATATTCCACGTCATCATCTTTATGACTTATTGCATTCCTGTATAGCCAAGTATCAAAATCATTTCCCATCATCCTAGCTGATATAAGTGAACATGAACTCTCTCTCTCTCTCTGGCTCCTTTCAATTGCATCAGAAACCGCTGGAAATCAGTGTCACACCCAGCCACTTATACCAATGACAAGAAGCAGAGAGGAAGATGTGTCAGAACGGCCCTCGGCGCGCCGGATATGGCTGTTAGCTACGTCCGTCTGTGCCCCACTTGCTCGCCGACTTCAAAGTGTGGATTTTTTCAAACAGATTTCTCTCAGAAGCGAGTGACAGAGTGAAATCGAGTGAGACACTTGAAAGGGAATGTTACGGTGTGTACGATGTGTCTGAGTAATCTCTCTCTAGGCGCTTTCATCTCCAGCCATGGCTGTCATTACCCATGCTAGTGCTCTAACTAGCGTTAACCCGCTTTAGCAGGGTTATCAGACAGTGATATAAGAGCTGGTAATACACGTCTTGAGTAAAATGCCAAATGTGATCTCATACAGTCAGACTTTGGACTTTTGGTCCAACCACTGTAAACTAAAGATCAGATGCATGCGACACTTTGATAATGCAATAAGTCATCAAGATAATGATACTCAACTATTGGTTTGCTTGGCCCAATTCAGTGCATATTCTTTTAACCATTCTTTATTTATTATTCATTTAAATACTTAAAGTTGTACTTAATTAAAGAGACCGTGAGCAATAAGTTTTGATATACTTGACATGCATTGTGGCTAAAATATGATCTTGTTATTGAGATTTGACATCACAAAAACAGTGTAATCATGATCAGATTGCTCACAGCTATCTGTTTACATGTGCTGCAATAATCAAACTAATGCTACCAATAAAACATTAAAACATAACAGCATGCTCCACAGTACCAGTGTATATTATACTGCATTTTAATTTTTAAGATGCGGAGATAAGATATGGACGAGCTTTCTAGTTACTTGACCTTTGCCTTGTCAAATAGTCAAATATGGGTCTATTCATCAAATAATCATGAAAAATAAAATGTATCAGTTTCCACAATTGTTTTTTTTTAATGAAGCAGCACAACTGTTTTCAACATTGATAATAATCAGAAATGTTTCTTGAGCAGCAAATCAGTATATTAGAATGATTTCTGAAGATCATGTGACACTGAAGACTGGAGTAATGATGCTGAAAATACAGCTTTGCATCACAGGAATAAATTATACTTTACAATATATTCACATAGAAAATAGCTTTTTGAAATCGCAATGATATTTGACAATTTTGCCATATTTTCGATCAAATAAATGCAGCCTTGGTGAGCAGAAGAGACTTCTTTCCAAAAAAGTCTTACAGACTTCAATATATACATAATTATGATAATTTTATAGACAATTTTGTTTTTACTTTTGTATGTTAAACATTGCTGGAAGTGCCTCGTCCTTTGGCAGCAAACATCACCATCATCGATGACGGCAGACAGACAGAGTCTGACTTTGAAACACTGTGCTGATCTGGACTCGTGGCATCAAACCCGAGGCCCTTTGTTCTACTCTTAACGTGGACTCGTTTGCATCAGGATAAAGGCAATAGAAACAGTTCAATGTCTAATGTACTTCCTGTCAGACTGTCAACTTTACACTGTCAGTGTCTCTTTACGACTCCATACTAGCTCACATGATCGCTAACTAAGTTTTTAATAACAACAAAGCAAAGTTCAGTGTATAACCTAAACATTTGATTCATATGATTCCTATTAAGCTGTAACAGTTCATGGGGAAGAGTTCATTTCTATGAGATTGTGTGCGTAAATATGGCTTGAATTGGTTCCCTCAATAAAATAAAATAAACACAAGACAAACAATATTTTCACAATCTGTGATGGAAGGAGATGAGGAATCAAGTTCAACAGTCTTTAATTTACTCAAAACAAGGGGAATTCACACAGGAAACGGCTGGAGACACACGAACATGACGACAAACACTAACAGAAGGACTGGGGCTTTTAAACATAGGATAATTGAGGAAGACGACGAGACACACCTGGAATCAAATTAATACAATCAACATGAGGGAAAAACTGGGTCACAGGGACCACATGGGGAGCAAAACACACACACACACACACACAGTCCACAATCCTGACAAATATATTATATATAATAAGATATCAATAATATTTAAACATTAATAAATAAATAAATATACTTTAAATAATCGTTTATTAGTTATACATTTTTACATTTATACGTGAATACATCAGATATTAATTATTTTTAGTTATTAATTTAAACTTTATTTATTTGTAAATATTATATATCTAAAAACTGTTTTCACACGTAAACCTGCAGCATCCAGCGCGTTACACATTAACCCCAGACACCTTTCTCCCAGGTATCAGGTCAATGTAGATGGTTTATCTAACCTCATTAGACATACACGACCACAAAGGCCACGGGGTTGAACAAAGCGTACCTTGTTTGAGTGTGTCAGCCGATCGGCCGCACCCAGAGCACTGACAGCCGCACAGAACGGATGAATGAACGGCCACATCAGCACAGCGGAGGATATGTATAATGGGTGTGCAGGTTTGCTGTAGATCTCCATTTGACAAAGCTGGAGTTCAGCGGGAGTTCAAGCCGCATATCCATTATTCATGCGACCCACATGCACTTTTGTGTAGGACAGTGGCTTATCTTGATCTCTATGGGAGAGGGAAATGATGAAGTGAATTGTATATGAGTGAGTGGTGTGTGTGTGGATGTAAGGAAGCACAAACAATAGCATCTGAGTATACAATAGTAAAATGTCCCAACCACCATAACAACCCTTGCAGCTCTCATCATGAGGAAGTTGTTAAACTGCAACGTGGGTGAAATGTACAGGAAGACACTGACAGAGAAAAGAATGATGAGAGACAAATTCATTCCTGAACAACATCGAAATTCACTGAAATTCACACATTTTTCTTATTTTGCCTAAATATCATATTTTATAACATTTGGTATTGCCCTTCGGAGGCTACAGAAGATAGTTACATGTTTCCCAGAAGACAAAATAAGTTAAATTTACCCTGATCTTCAAATTCAAAAAGTTTTCACCCCTCGGCTCTTAATGCATGATTTTTCCTTCTGGAGCATCAGTGAGCGGTTGAACCTTCGTTAATAGTTGCATATGAGTCCCTCAGTTGTCCTCAGTGTGAAAAGATGGATCTCAAAATCATACAGTCATTGTTGGAAAGGGTTCAAATACACAAAAATGCTGGAAAACCAATGAATTTGTGGGAGCTGAAGGATTTTTCTGAAGAACAGCAGGCAGTTTAACTGTTCAGGACAAACAAGGAACTCATGAACAACTATCACTGAACAAAAAAATCACAGCTGTGTATCATTCAGGGAACAACACAGTATTAAGAATCAAGGGGATGTAAACTTTTGAACGGGGCCATTTTTATAATTTCGACAATTATTTTCTCTTGTGGACTGTATGTAAACATCTTTTATGTGAAATATTTTATTCAGTACTAAAACAATAACATGCACTTCAACTGTATGTGTGTGTGTATTTATATATACATTTAAATTTACACAGTACAAACACATGTAAACAAACTAATATTTTGGATGCAGTTAATCACAATTAATCAATTTGACAGAACTAAAATAAATAAATAAATAGGACAAAATAAATGGCTTCTACATTAAAGAGATGTTTGTTAGTTTAGAAATAAACTAAAACAACAGATATATTTGACTAAATTACGCAAATATAGCAAAACTTAGAGCTGAATGCCATTTATATTTTTCTATTTGATGCATTTTATAAAATCTCAATTCTGTCATGATGACATGCTAGATTGCGTTAGACTTTTGCACAATGGGCCTATATATATATATATTTTTTCGCTGTTTATCTTTGCGGTTTCATGTCTAATAAACGAACGTTTTTATGGGTGGCATGCATGTCTCAGTACAGCCTCATGGTTGTAATAACCGCAGCTTTTACAGTTATTGTGAAAGTGAGAAAGTGGGAGAGCCAGAAAAACTGGACCAGCAGTAGATATATGAGCACATTAAGGGAAGTCCAAAAGAAAAATCCCCACCCAGTTAAACCACAGGCCCTGTCAGCAACACATGACCTCATGGAAGCATCGCTTTGTTATCGCTCAAACATTCAAAGCAGCACATTCCCCTCCCCCTCACACACACACACACACACACACACATGCGCAAACAAACCGCCGAAGGGTTTCAGTGGCTGTTGAAACAGAACATAAACAAAAGATAAGCATGGTTGCAATAAAGAAACGATTCAACAGCAGGCGGCCTTTAACACGTCTACGAGTCAAACGCTCTCTGTCTGTCATGTATTCACCTCTGTCTGCATCATTCAGATGCTTCTCGTGAAATTAGAAACCAGGAGAGTTAAAAACAAACACAAATGAGTCAATGATTAACAATCAATAAGAATATCCAGCTATAAAATTAATGTTCATAACAACTGAAATCAGCTCAGATTTAGAGGAAATAAAGATTCTGATTACAGACTTGGGTATAAACTGAAAACACTTTGAGATCTCAACTGAAACTCAAGAGGAGACGTGAGATAAACTGAGAAACAGCCGATGAGGCAAAGACTCTATTTGCTCTTTATTTGCTTTTAGAGATCTCATTTGTGTTGCACCATTCCTAAATGTTGTTCTCTCTCATTTCTCAAACGGGCAGTGCTGCATGCAGATTAATATTCCCATCAGCTCAAATGGTGCTAGATGGGAATAGTCTGGGAATCTGATAAAAGTAGGTGTGGAGACGGTGGGAGACACCCTGCACTCCCAAACACAACTGACCTAGAAAACCTGTGCTTATCATTGGTGTAAAAACCCTGAATATCTCGTTTTCCCAGGTAACAGTGAACGTTCTCAGAATGTTCTGCAAGGTTCTCTCAAAGTTGCGAACAAACGTTCTTCCAGTAATGTTAGAACGTTCATTCAAAGTTATCTAGTCTTTACTAATGTCCTCAAAACTCTATCACAAAAACATTATACATCATTTATGGAATGTTTAATTTCTGAAACGTTCATGTAACAGTTTTTAAATGTTACTACTTGTTTCAGAACGTTATATTTGAAAAATCTAAAATGGAATGTTCCCTTAATTGAACAAATGTTTTTAAAACTTTTTTAATGTTCAGAGAATATTCTGAAATAATGTTTTTTTCTCTCTTTTGTTTAAACTTAATGGGAATGTTAACAAAACGTTCTTAGAACATATCTGTTAGCTGGTTGTGTGTTCAAATTTACCCACACTTTCTTTGCATATACTACTTAGCTGATAAGCTCAGACATCACTATTAAAGGGATAGTTCACCCAAAAATGAAAATTTGATGTTTATCTGCTTACCCCCAGGACATCAAAGATGTAAGTGACTTTGTTTCTTCAGTAGAACACAAACAAATATTTTTAACTCAAACCGTTGCAGTCTGTCAGTCATATAATGGCAGTCAATGGGACCCACAGCTTAAAAAAAAACATACACAGACAAAACCAAATTAAACCCTGCGACTCATGACGACTCGTGACGATACATCTTAAGACACCATATAATTGGTCTGTGCAAGAAACTGAACCGTATTTATATAAATACAGTTCAGTTTCTTACACAGACCAATCGTTTCGTGTCTTTAGACCTCAATGTATCGTCACGAGCCGCAGGGTTTAATTTGGTTTTGTCTGTGTATGCTTTTTTACTTTCAAAGCCGTGAGTCTCATTGACTGTGATTATATGACTGACAGACTGCAACAGTTTCAGTTAAAAATCTTCGTTTGTGTTCTACTGAAGAAACAAAGTCACTTGGATGCCCTGGGGTAAGCAGATAAACATCAAATTTTCATTTTTGGGTGAACTATCCCTTTAATCACTCATAGTTAGGATAATGGATTTGAACAAACCCTAGGGACCCCCTGAGGAAATAGAGCACAACAGTTGCATCTGGAAGTAAAAATGCCATTCATTTCCTCCATAGGGGAAACAATTTTGAAGAATAACTTATAAACCATTAGAAACAGACATGAGCTCTGAGGTTGTTAATCAATTGAATATGCTTCCGTTAAAGCCATTGTTTGCATTATTTCAACTTATTTTCACTGAATTCCTGGTGCAAAAACTACATTACCCCAGATTTCGCAGAGAAATCTCCACCAACCAGAGAACCGAAACAAGCAAACAAATCCTTTAAAATACATTTTTTCTGTAATTTTCTGTAATCTCTATACATAATATTTTAAAATCAACCGTTTTATCTTTCTGTCATTTTTTATTTGATTACATCATTTGCAGTGCTTCATGGGATTGTAATTCTTTCCCTCATTAAAGCTGTTAAGTACAGTCATTAAACCTGTTGTCCAATTTTCAAGTACTTTTTTGCTCCAAATCAACGTTTATGCTGCAATTCACCTTGTACCCGACTGGTTTGGTTCATGGTTTATAACTCTTGAACAAAAACATTTTTGAACTCCCTATGGAAAAAAAATACTTTGGTGGGCATCCACTGTTGCGCTCTCATGAAATTAGATAATTTGTTTAGAAAACATCACTAAATATCATGCTTTCCTGCATAATTTCCAAGCTAATAGCCATTCAGAGTAGAGCTTCGCTTGTGTAATTAAGACAAACCCTAAACATAAAGGTTTGCGTCATGGAAACTCCAATAAACTCAGGAATCTTTTTGAACACAGCATCCCGTATCGCCACGGCAACGGCTCATTCCGCATCAGTGGGATTTCAGACATGCATACTTCACTTATACAGATGTGGAGCTCATCCAAACATATTACAGAAGAAGAACAGCACTTCTAATATCTATATTTGCATTCAGAATGGAAGGGCAAGACTGAGAGGGCAGCGCGGCTCGGTCTCCTCTGTGTTTACCAGAACTCAGTCATTGACCGAACTGGCCTCACAGAGCATGCTCAGTACCGCGGTAGGGTTAGCGACCGCTGGCAACACGTCAGACCTCTCCCATCTGCTGATGCAAAGTGCTGCCCACTCATACAAACACACATTTCCCCCTCCAGCCGCATTTCCATTCAGTCTAGTGAGCAGCCCAATCGATTCACAGCGTGGCAAGAAAAGGCCAGCATGCATCGCAGCAGAATCATATAGCTGAGTATTGTATAGCGAGTGTGTGTATTTACTTCATCCAAACGCATGCATGAGTCACACACAGGATGACTGATGACTCAGAGTGCGAACACCTTCTCCTGACCTCATAACCCTGTTGCTGGCGTCTTAAAGGGGAAGTCTCTCATTTCCATTCTGAGTCTAAACCAGCTGAATGGAAATATGGCTGTAGGTTAGTCATGAGGTTGACATTCGGCCTGCGAGCTGTGATCTCTCCCCTCCTCCATAGTAGAAACCACCACAGCTATAAACATGCTTCAGGCCATATGAATTTCCCCTTCAGCAGCATTGAAGTAAACGCACAATTCACTCAATTATAATAGCTAAATAAACTACAGTTTAATCAAATAAGTTTCCCCAAATAGTGAAGCCTTACTGTCCATCAATCTGCGATATGGATTCAATAAAGAACCTTTAATTTCTTTAACAACACTCACTTCACACACACTTTCAGTTTCATAATCAACAGGAAACAAGAGAATGCGTTTGCTTTTGTAAAGTACGCAATGAGGAGAAGGAAACATATAGGCTGTCTAAAATATAAGCTAAAAATAGACACGAAATGCCTGTATGTAACGCCGTAGGCTGCTGCATTAAAATTAAAAAGTAACTCAAAAAAGTAAAATAGTAAAAGTATTTTAAAAGTAAAATAAAAAAGTAATGTTATAGTTTACTTGTAACATGTTGCTGTTAGAGTCTGATCATGGTCTCTTGTATCTGCACGCTCATGTTTTGCTCTTTAATATGGAAATGATGCCCTTCTGAATATTGAACAGTGTTTTCGACATCAGTACCAGACTAATTAGACTGTGTCTTGAGGACGGCGTGTTCAGTAACACACAAGATGCTCTAAATGACTGACAATCACTGGGTTTGCGAACAGTTAGGTGTTTGATCATTAATACAGTCTCAAGTAGCAAATAACAGCATACCTCTCCTTAAAACTGTTTGATTTGAGGAAGCATTCATGTCAGGTTCTGTTTGTTCACATAATCTTGGCATGAGCAAAAACACTCATTCAGCATTTCCATTGATCCAGCTGTTCACGAACTACATGTAAATAGAGGCTGAATCAGCTGAAGGCATGTGAAAGAGATCTGGAACAGCTCTATAATCCTGAAGAGAGACATTCATCTACGGCGGCTCTCAAGAGCTCTGCATGCGTCAATGAGATCAATGATGAATTTAAAGCATTGAAACTCCACACACAGACCCACTAAAGCTAGATCATGTCAAATATTTACCTCAAACACTCACATCTGTGAGCTGAAAGCAGAGGAGAGGACTGCATTCAGAACACATGCATCGGTTTTGAGACAGTACAAAAAAACACTATAAATGTAGAAGTCATGCTGGTGTTTGTTCCTTCCAGAAAATGATCCTGTAGAATGATGTCATGAAGGAACTGGCTGCTTGAAGGGATTTTAACAGGATGAGGACACCTAAAAAAAAAAAAAACTACAACTGAACAACAATCCAAAGAAAAAAAAAATAGTTTTAAACATTGATGAAATTAAAAAAAATAGATAAACGAACGAATGAATGAACAATAAACCATAAGTTTGGATTCATGTTTTTGAAAGAAGTCTCTTCTGTTCACTAAGGCTGTATTTATTTGATCAAATACTCAGAAAAACAAAACCAAAACAGCAATACTGTACTAATATTACTACAATCTAAAATAACTGTTAAGTCAAGTCACAATAAGTGACAAAATATTTTTGGAAGCCCTGTATTAAAAAAATACAGTAAAAAATTAATGAATAAAATGAATGTAAATTAAAGTTAACCAACATCAGTGTAATTTTAGTATAATTGAGACTAATATTTTTATTTTATTTTTTAAATGTTTATAGTAGGTCTCTTTAATATGTCAGTTAGTTTTATTAATTTATATTTCAGTTTTAGTCTTTTAGTATGAACTTAACAAAAATGAGAAATGTTTAGTTAACTCCAATAATCCTGCATCAGAGAACCTTGAACATGCAAATGTGTTCAATTATTGAAATATTACTATTAAAAACTGAAGTACCAAATTAATCAAGGGAGAACTGTAAGTAAATATTTTACATCAAAAGGGTTCAGCTGACAAAAAATAAATTAAATAAAAGAAGTGTTAACAAACTCAACGTATTCACTTTCTGTGAAGCAAAAATACTGCAGTGCAGGAATAAACACTGCTGATGGCTGCACGGAGATAAAGAGGAAACAGGAAGTGAAAGTAAATAACGGCCACTGTATCAGCAGAACCCGAGCTGCAGTTGGCATGAGGCGGATCTGGGTGGCATGATGGAGGAGGAGCGGCCGAGTTAGAGCCAGGCCACTGTGAGCGGCACGAACGGGAACAGAAAGGTCACAGTTTAAGCAGATAAACGCGGGGGGAGGGAGGCCAGCGCAGCCAGTGAAGTCAGCTGATGCCTGCAGCTGTGCTGGGAACATCAATTTGAGCCTTGTTCTGCTCTCTCCGCTCTCCCCCTCCCACACGCCGCTGATTTATGAAAGTAGGCCATCTGCATCAAAGCTCATGGCTGGAGTCTCCTGGAATCATGAGCCGGCTCTGTTTACATCCGCACCGCATTGCACAATCACCAACGGCAACTGCGGTTATATAAAGCCCACCACACATCTACGTCTGTTTTTTTTTTTTCATTGTTGTTGTGTCTCTGTAGAGCTGAATCCCTGCCTGATTCACAAGCACTTGCAACGCTAAACCAGCCTTCTATCTGTGAGAAACACCTTAAAATTGGTTTATTCCACATTGAACTAATTGGGTTTAATTATAACAGCAAGCAAGCAACCAAATAATAAATAAGTTGTACAATGATCAGTCAAATGTTTGTGTTGTTATAATAAACAATAAAACCAAATTTGATTAATGTGGAATCAATAGGAGCTATTGTCTCAAAGTACAAAGTACCAAATATAAAGAGCAAATAATAATTTCTCCGAATTCCAAATTAAAGTTCTAAAGGAAAACAGAATTTAATATATATATATATATATTAGGGGTGGCACGGTACATGTATTCGTACCGAACCGTCACGGTACGGTCATCTCGCTTCGGTGCATGAGGCCTTAAGTCCAATTTATACTTCCGCGTCGAAGCTACGCCGTACCTGACGTGCACCTCTCCAGCGCATCAATCCTACGCGGACCGCAAACGCTGTGATTGGTCTGCTAGAACCCTTCCCTCCGTATGTACTTGAGTTTTGTTTGCTTTTATGAGCACTGTAATATAGTTTAATGTTACACCTTCTTATTTGAAATAAAACAAAGCAAAGAACAAGTGTCTTATAATACTATACAGCAGGGGTGTCAAACTCAGTTCCTGGAGGGCCGCAGCCCTGCAGAGTTTAGTTCCAACCCTGCTCCAACACACAAACCAAGTATTTTCAAATAAGCCTGAAGGACGTGATTAGCTGGATCAGGTGTGTTTCATTAGGTTTGGAGCGATAGTATAAATGAAAACCGACCCACAGCTTATGGCGTAGGTCCAACGTAGAAGTATAAATCAGCCTTTACAATGAATACAGGCATTTCACCCTCAATCCAGAAGGGGGCGCGCACAGCAATGCAACGCTGTTTGATTACTGCCAGCAGAAGAACAGCAAATGCCATGAGCAAAACTTAAAACAAAGCCTTCGTCTTGATAATGCATCACTGTATTAAGGTCTGCTTTTATTTGTGTACACTCACAATGAAAACAAAACCATTTGAGTTTCATTTCTGTGAACAAATTAAGCCTGTCACAAAAATGAACTGAAACTCAGCATATATAGGCTGTTACGTGTCGCACTGTTTTTCCCCCTTATCTGTTAACTAGATTATAGTACATTTGTGGTTTTTTTCCCTGTTGTACCGAAATCGTATCGTACCGTGACCATATCTGTGTACCGTGCCACCCTATATATTATGTATAATGCAGTGCATTACATAAGTTACAGATTCATTTTATATGATTATTTGCCTTCATTTGAATTTGGACACAAACCATATCATATCAGATGATTCATCAGATGATTCATATCAAATGAATAATAAGTATGACATCAGTGCAAAAACAGCTTCACATTACGAAACACAAAAGACTAAAACAGCCAAATTAATATTGTAAATAAAACAAATGTGTGCCGAGTTTGAAGCCAAATTGTTACCGTTAGTGGATTACTCTTATAAAAACAGTATTTCACTTGAGGCTGTGGGTGATTCTACCAAAGTTATGGGAGTAATAATACCTTTAAGTGTAGTAAAATCACAGTAACATGCTCTCCTGTGGTTTACTGCTTTGAGTGTTGTAGTTCATTCAGCATGTGCCATCCTGCTTATTTTAGCTCGGCTACAATTAAACCTCCATAGAGACCTTGAATCAGTGTGGGTTAGGTGGAAAGGCTTGTGAATGCTTTTATTGTTTGCTTCTCTTATCCAGGGTCGGTACATTGAGCGGGATGAACAAGGTCACTGTGGACGGCATTATTCAGCTCTTCTCTGGGCTTAAATGTGCATTATGCAGTTTTAAAACTGCCGTTTTCATTGTCAGACTTCAACAGTTACCAGTCATGAGATTCTTACAGAAAATAATACCCAAAAAACCTTAGCAACTCCCTAGAAATCTATCAAAAACCCTTAGCACAACCCAGAACATCCTAGCAACACTCTAGAATCCTCTCAAACCCCCTCAGCAACAGCCCAGGGCACCTTAGTAAAACTCTAGAAACCCCAAACCCCCTCAGCAACAACAGCTGAACTTTGCCAGCTGAGGAAGTTCATCCTGCCACAGGAGCTGCTGAAACAGTTCTACTCTGCCATCATTGAATCCATCCTCTGCACCTCAATAACTGTCTGGTTCAGCTCAGCTACCAAATCTGACCTCAGAAGACTACGGAGGGTAGTCTGGACTGCTGAGCGAATCATTGGTACAACCCTCCCCACTCTCCAAGAACTGTACTCATCCAGAGTGAGCAAAAGGGCTGGTAAAATCACTCTGGACCCCTCACACCCAGCACACTCCCTCTTTGAACTGTTACCGTCTGGTCGACCCTACAGAGCTCTGAGCACCAGAACGACCAGACACAGGAACAGTTTCTACCCTCAGTCAATCCATCTCATGAACACTTGAACTCTTAACAATAAACATGAAACACACAACACTATCATACTTTTTATTTGTATTTTTTAATTACTTATTACATTTCAAATTTGCACCTAACATACCTGTTCATACTGAATTGTCTATTTTGTATATTGTCCATTTTGTATATTTGTACATTCTTTTTTTATTATCCGTGTCCTGTCCCTGTCATTCTGTTGCACTGTGGAGCTTCTGTCACTAAAACAAATTCCTCGTATGTGCAAACATACCTGGCAATAAAGCTAATTCTGATTCTGATTCTGAAAAACAACAAAGCTAATTCAAAATATTAATACATACACAGAACACCCTAGCAACGCCCTAGAAAGCACTCAGAACACTGGAGGTTGAATGCAAATAATGGCTGAGAGTTTTGCACCAATCACATTTTTGTCCATGCCATTTATGTCAAGCAGCCTGACATTTACTCTCAATCTGCAGACATTCAAAACACGGACATTCCCCGTTCACTGGCGAGCTGTGAAGTGAATTTCTCAGATAAACGGTCACAGTGAAATGAGTCAGCTATGAATTTCTGAATTTCACCTCTCATGAGGTCACACTCACACAAACACACACACACAGAGAGAGAGAGCGATTATGAAACCATGCACTGTCCTATGTGCATTTCATCATCTGACTCAAGTCTCGCAGGTGTTTTCCCAAGCGAAAACAATTTTTGCAATAATGCAAAGGGTGTTTGAAATTCCCCTCGAAGCAAACGGCTCATCATATAATCGACAGATTCCACACACATCAAACAGAAATATCCCATCTGAAAGAGAAAGCACATACGCAAACATCTCCATTGCTTCAGAATATAAGCTCATTCACTTCTGCTTTGGTTTGCAAACATCTCATTTTCACTTCTACATTAATTTCTACATTCTCATGTCCCCATCAAGCATATACAATATATAGGATAAAATACTAAAGTTACAGTTTTTTAAAATATGAAAAATCACACTAGTTTAACATAAATTCAGGTTATTCCTGTAAGTCTTTCATCAAATCCCTTTAACCCAAATGACATCATCCTCCAGAGAGTGACATCATTTTGGTGGGAAAACAACAGCTGATTTCAACATAAAATTGTAGATTTTTAACTTTTACAAACACAAGCAAACAAAGAAACAAAAAAACTACTGGCAAAACAGATTATTTCAAATATTTATAATAATGGTTACTGGCAGGGTTGTTATTGTTTAAGTATTAAAAATAGTTTTTGTTAATTGAAAGAAAGCTAAAAACAGTTTAAATACTGGAGATTAAATGTGTCAGTAATAAATGATTGTAAGGCCAAAGAAGAAATAAGAGAACAACTAATTTAATATTTTGATATTAATGATAATGGGCTGGTTACGCCTTCTATTTTGTGGGAGGGGTTCAAAGCAATAACAAGAGGTAAAATAATAAAAATAACATCCAGGAATAAAAAAAAATAGATTAGCTAAACAAAATGAGATAGAGAACGAAATCAGGAAACTAGAAATTGAAAATAAACAAACAGGTAAAATTTTAATTCTAGAATGCTTAAAACAGGAAAGAAAGAAATTGGATGATTTACATATAAAGCAGAGGGGGCACTTAGATTTGTAAGCAGAAAATATTACTAGATGAATAACAAAGCAAACAGGCTTTTAGCCTTTCAATTACGCAGAGTTGTTACAAAAATGAAACACCCAGTTACCTCAATAATGCAAACTCAACCAAAGGATATAGTAAATGCATTTGAAGATTATTATAAAAAATTATATGAGGGTCAGAATCTAATAAATAAGGAAGAAAAAGTAAAACGTTTTTTGCAACCAATTGATTTAAACAAATTAACAGAAGAAGTAGCAAAGGAAATGATATCCCCTATTACAGAAGAAGAAATAAGAGAGATTATATTAAATTAAAAAATAACAAGTCACCGGGGGTAGACGGATTACCTGGGGAATTTTATAAGGCATTTGTAAATGAATTGGCTCCAAATTTATGTAAGGTATATAATTATGTACTACAGAATGAAGACCCACCACACTCATGGTCTGATGCAATCATTACTGTACTTCATAAAAGTGGAAAGGATCCTACGCAAGCTACGGCTTATAGACCAATAAGCTATGTCAAGATATGAATATTTTAACTTCAATATTAGCAAACAGAATTCAAAAACATATTAAAAAATGCATTAGACCTGAGACCTGTTAAATTTACAGCAGATTTACAGACTTCTCTTCCTATTTCAATCCCTTCCAGTTTTGGTTCCGGTCTCAGCTTTTAATAAATTAGAAAAACTGATTTCAAAGTTTGTTTGGCAAAATAAAAGACCAAGAATAAGACCATCAGACTCGGCTACACGATTCAGTTTGCCCGGCGTCCCCCCAAAGTTCAGGGGAATCTGCGAGTTTTGAACCGTGCACTTCACAAGATGCCATTCAAGATATTGACGCAGAAACGCATTTTCGGGTGCGTCCGTCCCCTAGATTGGTTTGCAGCGATCGACCTGAAGGACGCGTACTTTCATGTCTCGATTCTCCCGCGACACAGGCCATTCCTGCGGTTCGCGTTCGATGGTCGGGCATATCAGTACAAGGTCCTGCCCTTCGGGCTGTCCCTTTCGCCTCGCGTCTTCACCAAAGTCGCAGAGACGGCCCTTGTTCCCCTGAGAGAATGGGGTGTGCGCATCCTCAACTACCTCGACAACTGGCTCATACTTGCAGTCTCAAGAGCAGTTGTGCACACACAGGGACCTGGTGCTCAGCCAGTTGGGCCTTCGTGTCAATTGGGAAAAGAGCAAACTCGTGCCAATGCAGAGGATCTCTTTTCTCAGCATGGAGTTGGATTCGGTCAACCAGACAGCACGCCTCACCCAGGAACGTGCTCAGTCGGTGCTGAACTGCCTCAAGACTTTATCAGGCAGGACGGCGGTCCCACTGAAACTCTTTCAGAGGCTCCTTGGGCATATGGCTGCAGCTGCGGCCATAGTTCCGCTCGGTATGCTCCATATGAGACCGCTTCAACACTGGCTCCATGGCCGAATCCCGAGGTGGGTGTGGAAATGCGGTACTCACCAGGTTCAGATTACACCGGCCTGCCGCAAAACCTTCAGCCAGTGGTCAGATCCCTCCTTCCATCAGGCAGGAGTGCCCCTGGAGCAGTTATCCAGGCATGCTGTGGTATTCACAGATGCCTCGGACACCGGCTGGGGAGCCACGTACAACAGGCACGCAGTGTCAGGGGTATGGACGGGTCCCCAACTGCGTTGGCATATCAATTGCCTCGAGCTGCTGGCAGTACACCTTGCCTTGAGCCGCCTCAGAGGGCGCATTCAGGGCAAGGACGTTCTGGTCCTTACGGACAACACTGCGACCGTTGAGTATATCAACCGGCAAGGTGGTTTACACTCCCGGCGCATGTTGCAACTCGCCCGCCACCTCCTCCTCTGGAGTCAGAAGCATCAAAGGGCCCTTCGTGCCATCCACATCCCAGGAGTGTTAAATCGGGCAGCCGACGAGCTGTCTCGAGCAGCACTTCCAGGAGAGTGGAGACTCCATCCCCAGGCGGTCCAGCTGATTTGGAGTCGGTTCAGAGTTGCTCAGGTAGACCTGTTTGCATCTCCGGAAACCACCCACTGTCAGTGGTTCTACTCCCTAACCAAGGCAACGCACGGCACGGATGCACTGGCACACAGCTGGCCACAGGGCCTGCGTAAATATGCGTTCCCCCCAGTGAGCCTACTAGCACAGACACTGTGCAAGATCAGGGAGGACTCGGAACTCGGAACTCATGCTCCTCGCGACAGCCCCTCCCTGGCCGATTCCTCTGAGGAAGGATCTGCTTTCTCAGAGACGGGGCACCCTCTGGCACCCACGTCCGGACCTGTGGAAACTCCACGTGTGGTCCCTGGATGGGACACGGAGGTTCTAGGTGACCTACCCCAGGAGGTAGCACTCACTATCGCTTCAGCACGTGCACCGTCCACAAGACGGACCTATGCTCTGAAGTGGAACCTGTTCATCGAATGGTGTTCCTCTCACCATGAGGACCCCCGGAGATGTTCAATCAGAGCCGTGCTTTCCTTTTTGCAGCAAGGGTTGGGGCATAGGCGGTCCCCCTCCACCCTTAAGGTTTATGTTGCTGCTATTTCCGCTCACCACGAAGCCATAGAGGGGAGGTCGGTGGGGAAGCACGATCTGGTTGTCAGGTTTCTTAGAGGGGCCAGGAGGTTAAATCCTCCTAGGCCTCCCTCCCTGCCCTCTTGGGATCTGGTATTGGTGCTAAGAGCCCTACAAACTGCCCCCTTTGAGCCTTTGCAGTCAGTCGAGTTGAAGTTTCTCTCTATGAAAACCCTACTCGTGACTGCGTTGGCCTCGATCAAGAGGGTGGGGGACCTGCAGGCATTTTCGGTCGACGAATCTTGCCTTGAGTTTGCCTTGCCTTGACTCCAGTGCAACACTGAGGCCCCGGCTCGGCTATGGGCCCAAGGTTCCTACCACTCCCTTCAGGGACCAGGTAGTGAACTTGCAAGCGCTGCTCCTGGAGGAGGCAGACCCAGCCCTAGCTTTGCTCTGTCCTGTATGCGCACTGCAACAGTACGTGGATAGAGCTCAGAGCTTCAGGACCTCAGAACAGCTCTTTGTCTGTTACGGAGGACAGCAGAAGGGGAAGTCTGTCTCTGTGGCTGAACGTCCGGTGCCAGGCCTTCAGCCAATGAATTCTTGAAATCTGGGGTGAGGCTAGTGCCCATATGAGAGACCCTGTCGGGATCCCATATGTGTATTCCACGGTATGCTTATTAGAGCCGTGTTTCCCCTGGCAGACCACGTTCTGCCATCTCTAATGATGCAGCCTAAGCCATCTCAGAGACTTCCATGTGCTATAGGGCCCTACGGGGTTACTTCACGTGTCTAAATGTCACTTAACCCCCTTTGGGAGGAGGTGACTCCGCAGTGTTATCCAAGCTTCCCAGTGTTATCCAAGTCCTACTGTTGGGTTGCTCAAGGAACAACAGTAGTTGACCTCCTCTGTGTAGAGCCCCGTCCTATCGTCTGCCTTATAGGAAGGATCAGGAGGCCTACACAGGGCACTGGAAGGGGCAGCTCCTGTGGCGCTTTGGTAGGGATCCCAATTTCGATTACTGAATGGGAACGTCTCGGTTACATATGTAACCTTCGTTCCCTGAAGGAGGGAAATAATTATGTATATATATAAATGGACAAATGCACATAAATTACTAAGACCAAAACAAATTAAACAAATGAAAATAAAAAATATATAGACTGTATTAATATCAATATTAAAATAACACTGGTTATTGGTCATAACATTAAATGTCTATCTATCTATTTCTTTCAAAATCTGCAGGTCATCTCTTTGGACGAGCTGAATTTTGATTCTCATTAAACCACAGCATTGCCAGGCATCACTACAGCTCTTACGCTATTCTGTTTTATAGGTGTTATCCACAGTGAATAAAGACATTGGGGGAGTCGAGCGCTGTATGCAAACAATTACAAATATTCATTGGGACAAACATAAAAGACATTCCTGCTTCCAATCCAATATCTCAGACACGTCTCATGCCAAGCAGAGTTTTATCTGCCTCTCATGCACGCAAGAGACTCTGCTGCTTTGTAGAAACCCTTCACACATCCTTCATGTCTGCTTCATCCCTCCTCATAACTCAGCTGTTACTTGGCAACATGGTGCCACTGGCCACATTTAGTCCGGTTGCCATGACAACGGAATTCACAAACATGTGAATGTGCCTTTGTACCAGTTTGTGTGGAAAGATCAGCACTGGCAACCAAACACACTCACTGCGAGCAAACGGAACAAAATAACAGTAAAATACAAATTCAGTTCAAGGTGGAAGTGATTACACAAATGTACTGTAACATAATCAACAGTTTACAAATCTACTGATATGTGATGTTTGACACTACCTTTCAAAAGTTTGTTGTCGTTGGGACTATATTTTGCTCACCAAGGCTGTGTTTATTTGATCAAAAATACAGTAAAAATTGTGAAATATTATTACTATTTAAAATAACCATTTCCTATGTGAATGTCTGTTAAAATGTAATTTATTTCTGTGATCAAAGCTGAATTTTCAGCATCATTACTCCAGTCTTCAGTGCCACATGATCCTTCAGAAATAATTCTAATATACTGATTTACTGCTCAACAAACATTTCTGATTATCAATCTTGAAAACAGTTGTGCTGACGAACATTTTTGTGGAAACCGTGATACATTTTATTTTTCAGGATTATTCAGTTAATAGAAAGAACAGCATTTATTTATTGAAACATCATAAATGTCATTACTTTTAGTCAATTTAAATGCATACTTGCTGAATAAAAATATTACCTTTTTTTAAATATTGAAGAGATGTTTAATGCTTACAGTAAAAATAAGAAGCTGAATTACAGTAAAGAAAGTCTAATGAGACTCAGTGTTGTTGTTGTTATTGTAATTGTTAAATAAAATTATTAAAAATCATTTTTTTAAAACTGAAATAAAGCTGAAAAAAACAAGTTTTTGTATACCAGTAAACATTTGCTTATGACAACGGTCTATTATACATTTTAACGTTCATTGTTCGAGGCCAAACGCGCTTTAACACACTTTAAATAAATTTTTAGTGCGTCCTTCCTGAATTAAAGTATTACATTTTTTAAGTTTTAAAAAAGAATTTAAAAGAATTAAAGTTTTTAAATTTTGAATAGTGGTGTTACATTTTCTACAAAAATAAAGTGTGTTAAAGAGTTAAAGCATCCAAGTGTGTGAAAAAATTAACACTCGATTGATTTTGAACACTTGATTGAATAAGTCATTGCATTCCGAAACATGTACATTCATAATGCAATGCAAATAAAAGCATAAGAAATGTTTATTGCAATATAGTAAAAAATCTAATGCAGCATTACAGTAAAAATCCAGTGAGTCAAGTCAGTGTTATTGTTAATTAATATTAAAACTACAAAACAAAAACCCCTGCAAATGTTACATTCTCAGAGCCAGCATTCTCAAAAACACTATAGCTGACATTAGCACAAATGGCCTTATTTGAATGAAGAGATCTATATAAACAAACATAATATTTTGATAATTTTATGTAATGGAACAGACATCTGAAGGAAACTCTGTTGCAAGCACATTACAATCTGGTTGCAAATGCATTTGTATTTAGGTTTCCGACCTAAAAAAACAGCTCTAAATAATGTCTATTAGAAGGAGTAGGTTATTAGCTATAGAATCCCTAACAGCAGCTGTGATAAACACTTCAACACAAGAGTCATTTTTTCATATAAGACACTTTCACCCTTCCCAGCGGATGGCACTGTGTGTTCAAGAGCCGTTCTGCTTTCAGCCCACGTCTTTCTGCTTCTTCTTCAGCACATCTATTATTCATATCCCAAAGCCTACCTTCACTCAGAGAGTGTCGACCGGCCCAGACTGTCTGTCAGACTCCTCTAATGTAATCATTACACGCCCCAGAACCCGAGAGAGACCCGAGCTGATTCCCCACCAGAGTATGTGGAGTATTTGACCAAGATTAACCAGAGTCAGACGCTAATGTACTGAACACACGCTGTTATGGGCCGCCGACGGTCAAAGATCCTCATGAGATCCGAGTTTGCCTGTGTGATCGTACACCTGACCTGAGGTTAGAGTACATCTCACCAAACCTGTCAATAACATGCCTGACTCATAAGATTATTTAAAAAGAAAAAAAATTAAGATTGCTTGCCAATTATTTTCATCAATCAGATTTTCTCTCCAAATTATTGTAATGTATAGTTCGGTCATGAAACGCTAGATGGCGCAGGCTGACGGGTTGTTAACATAACTGATGTTATTCAGAGAGTTAAACGACTTGGCACAAGCTGATTGGTTCACGTTGCTTATGCAGCCAATGAGCTTACTGCCTTGCATTTATATGGCTGGCTAACATTCACTTGAGATTTCTGCAGCGTGCTTTCAGAGTTTCTCTGAAACCTTCCACCTTCCCCAGCTCCACCTGTATAGATCTGCTACGGGTTAGTTTATATGCTATTTGTGCAGCAGCAGAATGTCTTAAATACTCACGGCACCATATCACCATATGCAAATTACAAAAATCTAAAATTACAAAAAACTACTACTTAACTAATTTAAGACAAAACTTAAGACTAAAATGTAAATTGAAAACTGAAAATATCAAATAAAAGCTTTTTTAATAGTATATAATTAATACTAAAAATGACTGATCAGAATAAAAAAAGAATACATTTTGGGAAGAAAATGTGTTTAACTGTCATTAAAAGATGTTCACAAACCCATAATGGATTTTTATTTTTTATTGTAGGGTGAAATATGACCTGGATATGTTCTCCTTAGTTTTTAATCAAAAGACACCTCACAATGAAAGCCAAATCTCAAACCTTATAAGTAATCCCAGGATGCCAGAATTAAAAGCAATAGAATTACTGTAATAGAATATAATCTACTGTAAATGTAGATTTGTTAGCAAAGGTTCAACATATAACACCACATCCAAGTCAGTATACGTCAGAAAGTTATTATGCATGCAATGCCAATCAAAAGGCAAAGAACACTTAATTTTAACAAGCTTTTCGGAGTAAATATTACCGGTCAAATCAGTTTCCTTTGCTTTTATTTTTCCATCATTGGTTAATCAGACGTATTTGAGGTTCAAAACGGCCATAAGGTTCATTATGAAGTTAACAGACACAGTAAATGTCCTCATGAGGTTGAATTTTTATGTAACACAATACAAAACCCCAGCCATTAGGAGCTCAGAAACAACAGATGATGTCATCCGACAGGCCTCATCTCAAAGGAAATGACATCAGCGCTTCCCTTCCCTGGCCTCTACGCCTAACACGACGCGCTGATGGACGAAATCCTTCCGACAAACCAGTTTAAATCAATAGCAGTCGAGTTTTCCTCCCTGCAAAGTTCAGCCACTTCCTTCACGAAACTAAAGTTGTCTTCTCTGGTTTAATTTAATTGCTCATAAGAGGACCACAAGGTTTTAAGGCAGGAAGCTGAGGAGTGCATTGCCAGGTCTACTTTTCAGACACGTGTATCCTGTTACAACAGCATGAGAGCATTTCCAAACAGGCCTGTTTTAAACAAATTTGTGCAGGTCATTTTCTGTACATCAGATTAGTGCAAATCTGTAACTCAAAGCCGTGTTGGTGTCCTTCCTCTATATAATGGCCTACTTAAGGCAATATTCATGCAATAATTGAGATGTGGATAATTCCATACATTTAGATTTCACAGATGGGCTGAATGAATTGAGTACAGAAATACTGGCTGAGCAGGTGAATTTGTTGCAAAGATAATGATTGCTAATGTTGCAAAGATGTTATCCCTCATGATGCATTCAGGGCCATTTTTGACCTGGAAGAGACCTGGAGAGAACTTTCTAAAAACTGACTAGATTTTAGTAGGTGAAAGAAACATTGCAAGTGTAGTTGCAAGTCTAAACCCTCAAAATACACTTTTTTTCAGATCTTTTTCCAATTATTTTTTAAAAAGATATAACCATTTATATCTCGGGTCATTTTGGACCCGGGTATGTATGGAGTACAATTAGACGTCAAAAATACTTCTGTAAAATTATGCAAAGTTAAACTACTGTCAGAAAATGTGAGGGTGAGTAAATGATGACTATTTTAATTTTTGAGTGAACTATGTCTTTAAGTCTCTATTTGTATGACACACAGAGTTGTTGCCTACGCAGAACGTTCCATATCGGTCACTTACGAGAACGCCGCCTTAGAAGGGAGCTGCTAATGTAGACGGTGGGAACAGAGCCACTGTAAATACTATAAAACATTTTATGGACACATTCATCTTTAGGAAGTCAAACTTCGCTTTCTTTACCAACACAGTCTCACTTCTGAAAAATTCTCAAACAAGATTAAGATTTTGTCAGTTTCATATGAAACAATGTTAAAAACAGGGAAGAATGAATGAAAAAGAAAAACTGACTGCAAAGATGAGGTTGGATTTGCAGAAGTAAAGCCTTTAGAAAACAACTATTTTTGTTGGTGTTTCTGCAGGTGAAACTAACTCTGAGTACATCATGTTCATGTTTGAGATAAAAAAATTGTGATTTTGAGAGTCAAAAAAATTAAAAACATAGACCAAAGTTGCACATTTGAAGTCAAAATGTTTGTGCTGAAAACAACTTTATGACCTCGAAGACAAAATCAGCCCTCCAACAGATTTTATGTGCCTGTTTATTTTTGCATGTCTTGGACCACAAAGAAAGATAAGCTGTTTGGAAAGTTGCCTGCTGTCCCTCGGCCTAAAGAGAAATATATATCAAAGGTTTTCTGATGTATTAAAACCCTCTGAGTAAAGTGTATTTCTTGGTTGTTTTAATATGTTTCTGCAACACATGGTAAACTGGTCTTGTAATGCAATGATTTGAGAACCTGTTTCAGACAATATTGCGAGTAAATGATAAAATATACAAGAAATGACAAACTAAACTATTGCAGTAAATATTGCATCATTAATCTCTGAAGCATTGTTGCACCATGTTTAGGCAACGTGAAATCAACGTTATTTATACATATTCCTGGTTTTATTGTCAATGATTCATCGATAGGTGTTATTGGGTTGTGAACACCATTTCATGTTGACTTCAAAGAAATAGAAAAAAGAAATAGTTCACCCAAAAATGTTTTTTGAGTTTCCATCACTTGCTCACCAATGGATGCTCTGCAGTGAATGGGTGCCGTCAGAATGAGAGTCCAAACAGCTGATAAAAATATCATAATAATCCACAGTCCATCAGTTAACATCTGGAGAAGACAAAAGCTGAAACAAATCCAGCATTAAGACATTTTTAACTTCAGACCGTTGCTTCAGGCTAAAATACGAGTCCATAAACCATAATAATGCTTATTGTGATAGTATAGGATTATAGTGATGTTTTTCACATTTTGCACAATTTCATTTTGAGGAGAACTGTTCCTTCAACATTCATGGCTCTGAATGAAGGACACACAGCTAGAGAAACATCAGTGCTGTAATGTGAAGTGGCCACAGCTGTTGACAAGGTCAAACGTACATGAGACATTCTCAGTAACAGTCAGATGTGCTCAAGTGACTTCGAGGTCAAAGTGTGGGCCGCCGCTGTGAAATCCATCCCTTGATCTCTCTGAATAAAGCAGATATGCATTTTCCAAGCGGCTTTGGAAGCGTGTGGGAGATGAACAGATCTGTGAATTTGTCGACAAAAGACGTGGGTTGGCTTTCTCTATACTTATAGGCCATGACCCTTCAGTATGGAATCAATCGTTTAAAATGCATCAAAGATATAGCAATCCCTTGAGAAACAACTTTAGCACACTTTTACAAAGAGTGTTTATGTAAATTATATACTTTCAAAATATATTCTTAAGTGCAAACTGAATGTAATGTTCTCTGACACTTAATTGCATGCTATTTGCAATGAAATACATTTATAATAGGTTAAAATCAAGTTGAATGCATTAAGAGTGTTTTTTTTGTGAAATGATTACATGCAATTTCATAATTTTATTGTAATTTGAAATATGGTTAAAGACAAGTGCACTTAAATATACATATATTTGTAATACACGTTGATGAATGAAAATGATTAATGAAATGAAATTTAAAATATATTAATGTTAAATGTAATATTAAATAACACTTTAGTAAAAATAAGTTTATGCATGCTTTAGTATGTTAGTCAACATCAAAATAAGGACTTTAAAACCACAACAAGATTAAAAAATGAACTGTACTTTTTAAAAAGCGTACGTAAGTGTGTTAAGAAACAGTTGTGAAAGTCTACTCTCTTTAAGTACACTTAAGTTACCTTCTTTCATTATATTAAATACAAGTACTGTTTTTACAAATATATACTTTTAAGATTAGAAACACACTACAAGTGCATTTAAGCACTCCCTTGAATGAAAGCGTATTAAAATTATATAACATGCATTATTAGTTGAAGTTAAGATTTTTTACTTAAGTACAACTTAAGTAGGTCAAAAAACAGCACTCTTCAAATATCATTCATAGACTCTTTAACTATACATTATACACACCTTTATATGTAATTTCATAATTACTTCTATTGTCTTTGGAATGTGGTTAAGTGTATTTTTAATGCACATTTGTTGAGATTTAGTTCACTTAAAACATTTATATTAAATGTAATAGCAAATATACTGTTTAATATAAATCAAGTACTTTACATGTTTGCATTTTGTTAGTCAACACAGCAAAATAAATGTACTTGGTTAAAGCATTTACAAGAATTTTTAAACAATGAGCTAAAATGTACTTTAAAGAAAAACCTTTGATTTGACATTGAAATCGTGTTAAGTGTAATCTCCGAGTCTCATTAATGTCTCATTAACATTATATAATCTGCAAACATTTTTTTTTAAAATATACTTTAAAAGATATCTAATAAGAATAAGATATGAAGTACACTACAAGTGTACATTCGATACAATTAAATGTTTTTTTTTCCATAAAGATACCTTCCTATTTCTGTCCTCAAACAAAAACATATAAAAGAGCTGTACATGTAACATCCTAAAAGCTGCACACACAAAAGCACCTAATTCTAAAGGTAATACACGAGGGCGGCATCTATTTTCAGTTTCAATCTGAACTGCAACAGGCTTTTCATGCAAGACACTTGAGACGGGCTTCAGTGCTTAAAAGGAAGCCATTTTATCCTTCCTTTGGGAACAGCTTTCATGCACTTATGTCTTCAAATGCTGTCTTGGTAAGCAGCTCACTAGGTTTTGGGTTCAGTGCATTCTGCCATCTTGAATCAGAGATCAAATGCACAAAACACAATCACAAAATGTGTCCATTTTTCAAAATAATTGTATAATGGGTTAATGTGTATGTGTGCATCGATCAGCAGCCCAACAGTGAGCAGCGAGAGCTGAGCGGGATTGGATGCTCTCCACACAGTGCCGCATTCATGCGCCAACAGATCATCCATTCATGCGTTCAGCAGTGCTGTGTGTCTCTGATCGCTCGCAATCTGAAACTACACAGCACTAACGATCCCACACTCTCATCCCGCATGGGAAGACAGACCTCATTGTTGACACCAGCTTTATCCGTCTGCTGCATTGAGAAGGAAAAATTACTCAAATCATGTTCCCAGAATCAAATCCAAAAAGTTTTGGCAGTTGTCATCCTACAGTGGGACGGGCCCATGGAAAAGCTCAAATAAACAAACATTTGGAACCGACACTGACATTACATTTCTACAGTTTCGCAAAGAAAGTGTGAAAACTGAGTTGTAGGTGGTTGCAATGGTGTTGCTATGATGTTCCCAGCATTGTTTTGCACATTTCTATGTACTGTAGTTCCTAGGGTGTTGTGGCTGGTTGCCAAGGTATTGCTATGCGGTTGTTAATGCCAATGTTAATGTAACTATGGGGAAGTCGTGGCCTAATGGTTAGAGAGTCGGTCTCGTAATCGAAAGGTTGCGGGTTCGAGTCCCCGGCCGGCAGGGATTGTAGGTGGGAGGAGTGAATGTACAGCGCTCTCTCCACCCTCAATACCACGACTGAGGTGCCCTTGAGCAAGACACCAAACCCCCAACTGCTCCCCGGGCGCCGCAGCATGGCTGCCCACTGCTCCGGGTGTGTGTTCACGGTGTGTGTGTGTGTGTGTGTGTGTGTGTGTGTGCATTTGTTCACTACTCACTGCTGTGTGTGTGCACTTGGATGGGTTAAACGCAGAGCACCAATTTCGAGTATGGGTCACCATACTTGACAATACGTCACGACGACTTTTTTAACTTTAAGGTGTTGTGAGGGATTTTGGCATGTTTCCATGCAGTTTCTAAAGTGTTTGCATGGTGTTAATATGTGATTGATAAGGTATTCAGAGCGGTTTTAGAATGTTCTATGTACTGTTGTTGCTATGGTGTCATGGGTGGTTGCCATGGCATTGCTGTGCAGTCGCTAAGATATTCCAAACAGTTTTCACATGTTTCTATGGAGTTTCTAAAGTGTTGTGAGTGGTTGCCAGGGTGTTGCTATGCAATTGTTAAGGTATTCTAAACAGTTTTAGCGTGTTTCTATGTACTATAGTTCCTAGGGTGATGTGGGTGGTTGTCATGGTGTATGTGATTTCTACAGTGTCCTCAGGTGTTGTGAGGGATTTTTGCATATTTCTATGCAGTTTGTTGTGAGTGGTTGCCGGGGCGTTGCTATGCAGTTGCTACAGTATTCTGAGGGGTATCAGCATTTTTCTATGCACTTTTTAAAGTGTTGTGAGTGATTACCAAGGTGTTGCTATGCGATTGATAAGATATTCTCAGTGGTTTTAGCATGTTGTTCCTAAGGTGTTGTGGGTGGTTGCCAGGGCGTTGCTATGCAGTTGCTAAAGAATTCTGAGGGGTATCAGCATTTTTCTATGCACTTTTTAAAGTGTTGTGAGTGGTTGCCAGGGTGTTGCTATGCGGTTTTAGAATGTTCTGTGTACTGTAGTTTCTATGGTGTTTTGGGTGGTTGTTAGGGCGTTGCTATGTGATTGCTAAGGTGTTCTCAGTGGTTTTGCATGTTTCCATGTAATGTAGTTCCTAGAGTGTTGTGGCTGGTTGCCAAGGCGTTGCTATGTGTTGGTTAAGGTGTCGTGAAGGACTTACTGTTAGTGGTTGCCAAGGCATTGATACACAGTTGCTGAAGTATTCTGAGGGGTTTTATCGTGTTTTTGTGCAATTTCTAAAGTGGTTTCCAGTGTGTTGCTATGTGTTCTGAGAGGTTTCTAGGGTGTTGTGGGTAGTTGCCAAGGTGTTGTTATGTGGTTGCTGTGTTCCGAGTTGTTGGTAGTGTGTTGCTATGTAGTTGCTACTGTTTCCAGCATGTTGCTAAGTGGTTGCAAGGTGGTTACTTATGCTGCCTTCACATGCTATCGGAAACTTCCTACTTCCCCACTTCTGAAGTTGTAATTATGAGTTTGTCTTGTTCAAGTGCTTTGTTGTCGGAAAGAACAGAAATCATGGTGGACAGCCCATTCATTCTTGCCGGTTTCTTGGGGAAATCTTATTAAAGCCAAAAGGCATAGATTAGAAGATATTTAATCAATATCCAACAGGTTTTGAATAAACTGTAGCATCCCATTCATTGCTAACCATATAAACATTCACAGCACTATCGAGATATTCACAGGCTGACAATTCTTACATTTCAGTCAAATAAATTTGCTATTTATGCTGTGTCCTATACATACAATATGCATTAAATGGTTATTTATATAACGTAAATATACAAGACTGTAATGGTAGGAGAAAGCAATGCAGATGTTGTGAGAAAAACGTATAAAACGTACAGTACTACTACTGTGTTTCTCTCCACCATATTAAAAGTTAATGGCTCGCTCAACTCGGAAACTTGGGTATCAAAATGATCTCTGAGTTTCACAGTTGTAAATATGACTAGGGATGCAGTTCATGTCCAATTTCTGACTTTGGAAACTCATATTTACGATAACTCCAATAGCATGTGAAGGCAGCATTAATAGCTCGAGTAGCAATGCCAGTTCACAACAAGAACGATAACAATAAAGTTTTAATAACAGTTCTAATTTCATTAAAATACTGAAGTCCACACCACAACCATAACGTTAACTACATAAAAAAGGTCTCTTTGGAATCACTTTTAGAACTTTTTCTCAGCTTACGAATGATATCAAAATCAAAATCCATCTGTTTTTTAAGTGTGCAAGCATTTAAAGTCGTAGATGATATAACTGCAGTATATGCTTATAATAAACAGAATACTAATACATTTATCATTATAGTTATCATTCTTGGTGTTCCTTTGGAGTCCAAGTCGCAGTTTTGTTTTTATTAGTTTTATAATAACAACAAACAAACAATATGGGATAGAAATCAGCACAAAAATCATAGTAGAACACGTGATTTGTTCTCGGTCTATTTTGTCTAGTCTGTTGGCTAAAGGCCTCATCATGGCCGCCACAGTGCTGCCTTCAGTTCCCCTGATACATTATTTACATGTTCCCCTCACAGCTCGTCTCAGAGAACCAGGGCATGAGGAAACAGGAGCTTAGCTTGGGCCTCCGTTCCCTCGGTGGGATAAAAATACAGAGCGGCTGGGGCCGTGACAATGGGAAAACAGGGAGTCCCCACCCTCGCCATTAATCCCTCCTGACGCGTCTCCTGAGGGCAAGGATTTGTTACAAGTCAATGCAGCACCTACAGTATGCAAAACACGGCCCTTCTCGGGATTTCAAAAGCGGATAGCGCTGCGAGACGGGAAGACAGTTCAAACGAAAACCAGTGTTTATTTAACCTGTTGTTTACCTTTTCTGCTTCGAAATGTCACGACAGAAAGGAAAAGAAGGGTTTCTCTGGGAGTTCCTGCCAAGATGTGTCAGATAAAACTGACAAGCGCTGACAGAGAACAGAGCTCGAGTTTTATATAATCTCCTTCACTTTGAGGAGGAAGAAAAACATCTACAGCTTTAATGTTTTTGCTCAAGGCCTCGTCCCCGTGTGGAGCAGTCATTTAATCTGCCGTGCTGCACTTTTAGACACCGCTATGTAATGATCTGTCGGGGTGGATGAGCGTCAACAATGCAGCGCCTCGAAGGTGGTGAGATGATGTTGAGGAGCCCCTACGGCCCGATTTAAAGCGGTGAATGGCATTCCTGCAGCGCAAATGCAGGCAGGCTGGACACGTCGCGAATGTGTGCACGTTTACCTCAGATAGTCTTTCAACCAATCAGCATGCCATGAAGGTTTCCGAAAGACGACTCTGACCTTCAAAGCATGTGGCACCTAGTTGACCTGAACTGAAGTACACGCTTGTTGCATGGATCAGGGGTTAAAAAAAGGGGTAAAAATAATAAAAAATAAAATAGCGCTGAATTAATAAACTGATTAAAATAAATAAAGTGGATTTCAATAAATAAAATATTTAAATATGTAAAAATAATAATAAATAGTAGTAATTAGAAAAATAGTGTGGCATAATAGAAACTAAATATTTCTCAAATAATATTTTACACATTTATAATAGCCTATGAATTTTTAACAGCAATAAATTATCAAAATATATAGCTGTAAAATATATTGGAATATTTTTATTTTTTACATTTACTCTATTGCTTTTGTTCCTCTTTTGTAAGTCCCTTTGGATAAAAGTGTCTGCTAATATGGTGCATCACATCAAGCCATCAATTAAAATCACCAAAAGTTGTTGCTTTTGCAATATAAACCTGATGCAATATTTGATTTGGAGAAGATCTTCAATGAATAATGAATAAATGACAAACCGAATTTTACTCGGTTAGTCACATCAATGCTGTGTTTCTCTTTTGTAAGTCACTTCGGATAAAAGCACCTGCTAAAAGATTAAATGTAAAATGCATAAATGTAAATGAAGCTATAATAAGGGTATATAAACAAACAATGACAAACTTAAAATTTGGGTGAAGTGTTCCTTTAAATGTTTTCAAAAAGAATGCATCTATTCTACGGAATTCTGCATATTGTCCCTAAAAGTCAGCACAGAAATGGGAAAAATTCCCAATTTTGTCTAAATCCAGTGCACAAAACAGTCAAATGTGAGGGGATTTGATCCCTACAATGAGCGTGTTGTATCAGATGGCACAGCTGTTAGCACTCCAAGCACGTACACCTCTCTTTATTCTTAGGAAGTGCCAAGGATTTTCCCCCCAACGCATGACACAAGGCTTAAGACTGCTTTGGTAATTAAAATCCCCCCCCTCTGCTGCAACACACCGCCATTATTATTAGCACGACTATGACTCGGTTTACATTTTCTCAGCGTCTGCTGGCATGACAGCGCTCGGCTTTTTCCTCTCTTGCACCATGATCCATTTCAGGCTGCACTCTCTCCCCCCACTGGCACGTACACACAGTTGGCAGTGAGAGCTGAACGACAGCACATAGCAATGCGTTTCTGATTGTCTGTGGTAATCCTGTTTTGAAATGCATGCATTGTGATCAAGGCACATGCATAGGAGTATAAGCAATATTTGCACGATGCATGCATGCAAAATGTCAAACACATAAAATTAAAAAATGCTCTGACCAATTATTCACATGCAAAGAATTAATCTCTTCAATTATTTAATGCATGTTACAGTGATGCAAACACACAAAGCACTTTTATAGTGGAGTTACCTCACATAAACTAATAAAATAATGACAAGGTCATTTGTCAAATCTCCTTTAATCATGTCAGCCTACAGGTTCTGGTGGTAAACTAGTCAACACCACGAGGACTAGAGAGCCAGGGAGGTTATCCAAGGGGCTGGAGCAACAGTGCCCCCTGTTGAAACTATGACAGACTCTCATTAACACAGGTTTACAAGATTATAGTCCGTACAACACCAGCTGTTTTTCTTTGCTCTAATGTCATACTCGCACCCCAATCTGTCTTATCTAGTTACTTAACATCAAAGTATGGTAAAGTTAGGTTTACCACAAGCCTTATTTTACTCCCCCATATATAGGCAAATTCGTCTTCCAGGTTCTGATGTAATAGTACCTGCACCACTCTATTACCAAAAGCAACTACAACAGCAAACGCTTGGCTTCTGCATTTTAACAATGCTGACATTGCATTATGTTCCAATGCCAGTATCTTTGAACAAGAACAAAGCTTTCTCCATTGGCCACAGTATCATACACAGACACACAACACCACAAATCAGCTTCACTCCCTCTAATTGACTTGTTGAGGTCAGGAAGACATGCTTATTAAAACTTAATTAAACCATTCAAATTGAATCAAGAAAAAAATAAATTCACAGGGCTAAAAACGTCATTTTTGTAATGAAACTTTTAATAAACTGTTCTTATATTGTAACATTTTCATGATTTAAATTAACTAGACAGGATTTTTGGTTACTGAAATGTAAGCTAACTATTAAATGAAGACCAGAAAAAAATTAAAATAAATAAATATATAAACATATATATTAAAATTTAATTAATTCATTTAAACTTTGGGAAAAATCTGGGGGAAACATAAAACGAAATTTAAGAAAAAATTTAACTTGTTAGGGCCCTAAAAATATAATTTTTGTAATTAAACTCTTTCTAAAATGTTCAATTGTAGTTTCATGATTTAAATTAATTAGACATGCTTTTTGATGAACAATTAAATAAAGTACAGAAGAAAAAAAACAGAATCCAGAAAATTTTAATGGGGGGGGGGCATAATTGGAAAAAATGAAATATAATGGATTTTATGAAAAATTAGATTTCATAAGGCCCTATACCATCATGAAATAAATGACACTTTAAAACATTCATTTTTACTTAATTTCACAATATTATTGTTTTACTGTATTTTTGATCAAATAAATGCAGCCTTGATGAGCAGATTTGTGTATATATTTACATAATTAATACTCGTTCATGCTATTTTTAATTTATATAAATGAGGATAAATGACTATTTTCATTTTAGGATCTCTATCCCTTTAAAGCCCAAATCAAATCTCTGCAGCTTCCCTCTTAACACGCTTTTCCCGTCTTACAAAAGTAAGCGAGGGAGCAGCTTTGGTATGAGTGCATGAGTTCATGGAAAACACACCGTCTGTCATTATGTTTTTATTCGACGGTTCTTGGCTCCAGTTGCGTTTTCATATTTTATTTTCTCTTTTAGAGAAGTATTTTCCAGTTCCTGTCTCTTGGCAGCGCCGAGCGCCAGACTACACCTTCCAAACACAGTAAAAGAAAGAAAGAAACCAGCTGCAGACTTGGATAAAAATAATTAGGCCTGTATTTGTCTTCCAGCAGGGAAGCTTCCAAAGCGACCGAACCCTTTCCTGTGCTGCGGTCATTAGAAGCTCTCTGATGCTTTACTGCTGTGTGAATGAAGCTTTAAGCAGCTGAACATATTCCTCCAAAACAAAACTAATTAAGGCTAGAGAAAAAGCGGATAAAATTTCACAACTCCTATTTTCTCAGGCCAAACAGACCCTCCCAAAGTCCTCTGGAGCTGGACTGAGCCTCATGTAATCAGGATTTGCGGCATGAAGTCTGGAACACATTACACTTTATACTGGCCGAGAAATGCCCATTTAAACAGAAAAAGATCATCAGACTAACATTAATGAATATCCCCCTATGACATCGTGACAGTGTTTACATCATTGTAAACTTACAGTACCAAAGAAAATCGACCTTTCAAAGAAACTCCGACACAAAAGCCACCAACTAAAACATGACATCACTGTTTAAACTTCACTGTAAGCAACGGTCACAAAACCACACCCACCAGCTTTACAATTAGCCTACAACAACTTGATTGGCTGATGAATCCGTCGATCTAAAATTAGATTCTAGTCGTGTTCCAGAAGTAAAAGAAGACCTACTGTGAGCTACAAGATTGTTAAATCAATTAAATATGTATTATTTCAACTATTTTTAATAATTGTGTTCAACAGCTGAATTGCTGGTTAAAAACTACATTTCCCATAATTCTGCAAAGCAGAATATTTATCCCCCAGTCAGATTTTCACATTTCACACCCTTTGCAAAGACCCTCCCCCTTAGTTACTATTGCTATGTCCGACAAGTCATGCCGCTCTCACGCCACACATCATGTTCTCACGCAGTAGAAAATACATCGCTCAAGATATACACCATCAAAGAGGACACTGACAACACGCCGACAGACAAGACAGAGCAGGTTACTTTAGGTATGAAACAATAAATACTGATTTGTGGCTCTTTAATGTGTTGTGACAGATAGCGCCTCATTTTAAGCAGCACATAAACCGATCGTCTTTTCATATTTACTACTATTTATAGCACAGAATAAACATGAATGAACATCAGAAGGTTGTTTTAAGCATGGAAAGACATCAATACACAGTAGATTAACGTTAGTGGACCTGAACTTGAACTTTCTACACTCCTGCATGGGATGTTTCTCAGACAAAATGGCAGATTCAGCATTATGATTGGTCAGATCACCTGTCAATCAAACTCCAGGCCAAAGGTAAATTTACCTCAGACTTTGCTTTTTTTTTTAAACCCTGTGGGAAAAATTAATGGGAAAATACTTCTAGACTCCAACCCACTCTTCACTTGTAAGCATCCAGTAAAATTCTGATTTGATCAACTTTTCACCATTGCACACATACAATGTATACAGAGAAAATGACAGAATCAGGATATACAAAAATATATAGAAACATGAAGCAAATAAATATAAAAAGGACAAGAGTTCACCACAGTTACACCACACTATAACCCAACAAGGCAACACTCAAAAACACAAAACTACCCGAGGATGGAACTGGAAAATGGCTTCAATATAACTATGAAATTTAATTAATTTTTAGAAGATTATGTAAATCTGTTCAGAAATATGCAAAACAGGGAGCACCTGTTATCTCCGTCAACTCTGGAGTTTTTGTGTTTTGCCTTTAGTAGGGTAGAATAAAACAAAAGCATCGGGAAAAACTCTCAAATCTATTTTTAAAATACATTTAAAGGACTACTTTTGATTAGTTGGTCTGGTTTTGTTTCGCAGACCTGGCAACCCTGCGTTCGACCGAAATGTATAATTGTCATTTACATATAACGAAATTGTCAACAATTAAATAATAAAAGATACATTTAATAGAAATAAAGTGAGGGGTTGGTTATGTTTGAGGCTGATCTGTGATGAAATGGTTTAGCAGTCAATTGGTGGAATTTTATTGGCTAAACTATTTAAAAATAAAAATTTGCATATAACAAATCTACCAATAGTTAAATAAAAAATAAAATCATATTAAGTGGAAAACTTAATCTTAAAAAATACAAAGTGAAAAATACATAAAATTACTAAAACTTAAAATGAAAAAAAATCTAATTCAAAATATTAATATTATACTAAAATAACACTGTACCCTAAGCACAAGTTGTGAATGTAACTAAACCTTAAACATGACAGCCATGAGCATTCAGACCTGTGTTCCTTTGCTAAATGTTTGAGGCTGAGAATAAAATGCGGTGTCAGTGTGATGACAAATCATCTTACATTTGGCACTGAATGAGTTTGATAAATGCTTCAGTAAAATGGTCTGCATTATGCAGCGCAGCAGAGCCGAATCCACTGCCGTCTCCATTTAGAAATCTGTCCACATCATTATTCCTGGAAAATCTGAGCACGGTTGGACAGAGGGCAGAAGGTGGATTTATTTCTGCCGGTTTCTCCAGCGAACACTTCAATTATCCACCAGTGCCAAATAAAGACACATACAGTAGATCAGCCAGCAGAACGGCCGGACCTTCTCGTCAGATTTACACCGGGAATTATCATGTGCTTTCAGAATCTGTGAATTTCACAACATTTGTGCTTACAGAAACCACCGAGAAACAGCAAAAGCACTTTATTAGTTTAACAATAACCCAGTTTACAGTGAGAATAAAAACAGATTATTTTATCATGTTCCTATAATTATGATGCACAATAAATAATTGATTGCATTCTAAAGTTAAAGTTTTCGGCTTTGCAAGTTTGCGTGACATTATTAACCAATCGCTGTAATGTATTAAACTATTTATGAATAAAACTTGATTTTATTTATTTTTTTCCCGTTAAATAAAATCTAAATATTAGGTGAAAAATTTAAACAAATTATAAAAGTTGCCTTGGCAACCCTAATTTGAAATAAGTTGCTAAAACTAAAATAAAATCTAAAACATTTAATTTTAATTTTTAAAGAAAACTATTAAAAACCTGCACTTTTTAAAGTTTTAACTTAAATTAAAATAAAAAAAAGTAAAGTTTTGCTAACAGAAATAACGCTGCAATAAAAGAAAATAAAAAATATGGAATTTTAACTGAAAATACGTGTTTTTATATTTGTGCCTCTTGGTAAAACAACAATCAAATAATCTATTTGTATTACTTATGGTTCATACCACACATTTAGGCTAATTAGCAGTCTACCTGAATAGGAATATTTTCAAACATATGCACATAATATTTAATGTAGTGATCGTTGTTATATTTTGTATGCCATTATAAACAATAGCATTGTTGACCAATAGCTTTAACTGTCTCTGCTTATTAAACAAGGAGTTTTAACAAGAAATCTCCTTCAATTCAGACAACTGGAAATCTGACCAGAAGTTTATAGTTCATAATAATCTGTGTGTTAGCACTGCCTCCTGGAGGAAGAGCACTGCAATCGTGATCAGCAGCATTGCAGGGAAATGAGCAAGTAATACAGCAGAAGCACATGTAGAAATGTGAGCAAGAAGACATTCTTCATTAAAGTATTTAATGAAATTATTATTTAAAGTTCAGTGCATACAAATTACAAATGTTCCCAAAACACTTTCATACTCAAAACGAGGCATAAACAAAAAAATCTGATTACTTTGTAGATAGATCAGCCATACTAATATATGATTAAACACTAAATGTGCATATCCAAAAACCACACAAAGGAACCGCTTTGTGTTTGCAACATATCAACAGATGACCTTTATAATCAGACAAATATTCAACTTGATGCGTTTGTTTGTATTCAAAGACTTCTGATTGTCACAAGAAATCTCGTTTGGAATGAAAATATAACAACTGATAATGCAAACTATGAACAGAGAGAGTGCAGTGATCAGGATGACTGTGCAAACAAACACAGGAATGAACATGATAAATAAAAGACCAGAGACCTGAAGATCAGCAGGTGGATCATCACACACTAACAAACGGCACGCTTCACTCCACGTCATCTTCTCCCAGACTCGGAGAACTTACTATGCGCTGTGAACAGGAGAAATGATCGCGGTTAAAGGAATAGTTCACTCGAGATTAGGATGAGTTTGTTTCTTCATCAGGTTTGTAGAAATGTGTCTCAGCAATGTATGCTCTGCAGTGAATGGGTGCCGTCAGAATGAGAGTCTGATTAAAACATCACAATAATCCACACCACTCCAGTCCATCAGTTAACATCTGGAGAAGCTGCATGTAAGAAACAAATCCATAATAACGCTTCCTCCAGTTAAAAAGTGTTCTGGTCTGAATCAGGAGAGCAATCTTCACAGATTAAGCCAAAACGGCTCTAAACAAATATGTGGCTGGATTTTGATGTGAGAGACAACAGCAGATGGACTTTTTCACTGGAGCAATATTTTAGCAGGAAGCAATGGTTTAAAGTTAAAAATGTTTTGTTTTGTTTCTTACAAGCACGCAGCTTTGGTCTTCTCCAGATGTTAACTGATGGACTGTGGATTATTGTGATGTTTTTATCAGCTGTTTGGACTCTCATTCTGACGGCACCCATTGCTGAGAAACAGATGCAATGCTGCATTTCTCCAAATCTGATGAAGAAAAACTCTGAAATTTTCAGGTTTGGGTGAACTGTAGCTTAGTTCTCTACTAACAGCATGTTGTCATTGACAGGTATTTCAATGTTCAAGAGGTGAAATAGCTAGTAGTCACTGTGAAGACATGTAGCTTTGGAAAGTTCTTGGTTTTCTCTTGCATTCGTACTTGTCCCAGAAGCTACAGGCAGCTCTTGGGGGGTTTAAAAGAATGCAGTGATGGGTATGACACGCATGTTGAGCTCACCTGACTGATCGTTGGTAGTTTGGTGAGCAGCATCTGGAAGACGGGCGGAGGCAGAGTCTGCTGAAGCACCTGCAGGAGCTGCTGTGGTTGGCCGCAGACGGCGATGGCGTTGGTCAGGTGATCAACACCCTTCTCATAGTCTCCTGAGGAACACGTTTGGGCGTTTAACACTTCATGGCATGAAGAGTAGATCTAGAAACCTCGTGAAAAAGACAAACATCTCACCCTGTGCCAGCAGCTCCTCGCCCAGCTGAATCTCATCCAGGAAGAACTTCTGCACGGCTGTGGCATCTTTAAGATCTGGCAGCTGAAAGATAAAGACCCACAATCTCATGCATATGATCAAACTTCATCGCCTTCATAAAGCACTAGAGAAGCTTTTAAAACTGAAGTCAGAATGAGTGCTAGGGAGTTGGACATTTTTACAGAAAAACAACAAAAAATAATAATTCATTAATAAATAAATAAAAAGATCTGACTAAACTTGATTTTAAAAAATGTATTAAAATTTAATCAAATATTTAAATAAATTAAAAAAATCAAAAGAAAGTTTTTAATAAAGAGCCAACTAACTAAATTTAAAATAAAGATTAAAAAGAGAATGAATACAATAAAACTGATTAGAATAAATACATAATTAACAATAAGGTCTAACTAAATAATTATTAAAATAAAATAATTTAAATGAAAAATGATTAAAATAAACAAAAATAAGATCCAACTAACTAAATTAAAACAAATGCTTTAAAAAAAACAACATTAAAGTACTAGTGATAGAAAAATAATAATGTAACGTAGCAGAATCTTAGGTCTTTATAATTTTTTTTTTTGCATGATCATATTTGGGGGTCTGTGGCATTTAATGCTTGAAAATGCCTGATCTAGAATAATATCTACTCAATTAAAGGGGTCATATGATGCATTATTTTGTGTATTTGGTGTAACTGAATATGTTGACATGCCTTAAAGTTCAAAAAAACATTACATTATTGTAGTTCGTCTATACCTCGCCTCTCTCAAATGCTTCGTTTTCAGAGCAGACTGCTTGTCGGAAGGAGGGGCTTTGTAGAAAATGAAGCGTTTGACAGATGTAACGTCCCTTACCATAATCACGAGCTTTAGCTTTCAAAATAAATGTAAAGACAGTTAATAGTGTCCTTAGTTTTCCCATCAGTTCAAGCCCGCGAGGGGAACAGTGATGACGCTCGTATGTGTTTGCAGTACACAAGCCGCGATTGTGTGACTGCGTCTCCCTGTCTCACACACACGAGCACACACACACACACGAGCGCACACACACACACGAGCGCGCACACACACACGAGCGCGCACACACACGCACACACAAACGCACACACACACGAGCGCACACACAAGCGCACACACACAAGCGCACACACACACACATACACACACGAGCGCACACACACACACACACGAGCGCACACACACACACACGAGCGCACACACACACACACGAACGCACACACACACGAACGCACACACACACGAACGCACACACACACGAACGCACACACACACACGAGCACACACACACGAGCGCACACACACACACATACACACACGAGCACACACACACACGAGCACACACACACACACACGAGCGCACACACACACACGAACGCACACACACGAGCGCGCACACACCAGCACACACACACACACGAGCACACACACACACACACACACGAGCACACACACATGCACGACACGCAAAACTCCGCATTTGAACAGTCAATAGCAAATACTTAAACTAATAACAAATCATACAGTCGCTGATTCAGAAGCGCCAGATTGTCAGAGCAAAGCCTTTCTTTGCTGAACATTTGGGCGGCATTACACAAATCTTCCCACACCGTGACAGACATGTGGAGGCGTGTTTGAACGAGCCGTTTTAGGGGGGCATGGCAGAGTCTTAACTTTGATAAAGAATATCTCTTTGGGTTTTGAGACTTTAGTCTTTGTAGCTTCAGGGATCTTATCTATCATGAACAGCTTGTAACACTCCAAAGAGAAAGAACAACTTGAAATGGCATCATATGACTCCTTTAATGACAAGATTCATAAATCTCTAAACGTGATCAGATGTTTGACCTACTTCAGCGAGTCCAGATTTATTTAGAGCAGCTCTCTGCTTCTTCCTCCCTAAAAAAAAAAAAGAGAACAGCACATCAAACTACAGATATCTAGATTTATTTTAACATTTAATGCACATATATATGAAGTAGCTGACTGCAACTTGAATTCAATCTCGAGACTGACAAAAACCCAAGAAAGATACCAGACTGATTCGATTCAGCCGATATGATACTTCTTCATCTACAACACTGAACAACATCAGGGGATATTTACACTGGGTGATGTCATTCATACTGACTGATCAGACAGCTATCTATCTGTTCATGAAAGCATGATCACCTTATGACTCTCAGGTGAGCCGTTCATACGAGTCATTTAAACGAACCGATTCAATGAAGCATTCATCGGGGGAAAATACATGATCTGAACGTGACTGACCTGCTAGTTATCATCAAGACATTGTGTTATAATCTAACAGTGTTGGGAAGGTTACTTCGGAAATGTAATAGGTTACAGATTACAAGTTACCGTATTTTAAAATGTAATAGTAATGTAACTATATCAGTTACTTTATTGAAGCAACGTAACGGAATACATTTGATTACTTTTCAAAATTTTTAACAAATGTTTTCAAATGTTAATAATTTTCAAACATTTAAAGCAGGCAGGGTTAACTTTACAGTACTCAACACTAGGGCTGATTTTTAAAAATCGATTTCATTTTGCTCGCGCCATGCTCTACTATTTGAGCTACAGGAAAGCTATGAGGAAATATTAAATATTAAGTGGAGATCTGAATTAAATAGTGCTTGGTCAATATTAAACAGTAATGTGTAAAAATAATCATCAGGCCGTCTACAGGACTTTGTTGTGATGCATAATCTACATTAGCTCTATTGTTTATAATACATTATGTATTATAACGGTTTTCTTCAATAAAACCATATGATTTCTTGCTTTTGATACTTTATTTGAACTAATTATTATTGCATTATTGCTATTATATATGTACTTTAAGTCATTTTAAAAGCTATTGTTCACTTACATCTCATCACAAAAATAAATAAATAATAATTACAGGGCCCTATGAAATTCGTTTATTTCCAAATTCAGTTTTCATTTTTCTATACTGTTTTAATGGTTAAATTAAATTGTATTAATCAAAATATTAATCTAATTTTGACAGTTTTATCTTTACCAAAAATCTGTTTTCCATTATTTTCTGGATTCCATTGCATTTTAATAATCAAAAGCATCTCCAATTAATTGATTTTATATTAAAAAAGTATTTATTTTTTCAGAAATACTGCACATATACATTTTTCACACTTTGCTGCTTGCACTCTTACATAGAAATGTGGATTAATAAAATATTATTTAGTAAAATTGTGGATTTTATGGTAAATTAATCGTTTAGATTACTCGATTAATCGAAGTAAAAATATTCTGCAGTTAAATACGGATTTAAATCATAATATATAGTTTAATATCTATGATACTGTGTTTGAAATCAAATCTTTTCATAACCATGACACGCAGCTAACAATGCTTTGGAGAAATCAAGCATATAACAGCTACATAAACTCAAAAAACAGATACACGGTCATTTAAACTAATTACACTTACATTTATGTTGTGATTAAATGAGGTAATAATTGACAGAATTTAATTTGGTTGATGTAAGTAGTTACTGTGATCTGAGCGCTAATGCTAGTCTCGCGGATCTCAGGACTCACGTTCACGCAGTCTGCTTTTGAAGCTCGGATCGCTGCGTCGTTTTCTGTCGAAATAGATACAGTACCCGATGAAGATCGCGCCGCAGAGGCCCGCGGCGATCGCGCTCGGTTTGCCGCACATCATCGCGGCGCCGTTAACGGAGATCTGCTGCGGTTTCTGCAGGACACGTGCTCACACAGCGGCAGAAGGACCCCTCTGATGACGAACGCTCTGTGGGGGTGTTCGCTGCAGACGCCTGAAAGATTAAAAACATCACGCATGTATTCTAAATAGGGTGAAAATGCTTTTATTTTTGTAGTTGCTTTCAATTTTCAATTTTTTGTAGGCACAACTGTATAATATTCAATATTTGAATATTATTAATTTCCGTGAACTTCCATGATTGTTGTGTTTTACAGTGATTACTGGAAATATTTCTATTTGCATAACAGGCATCAATCTTTTGAATTGGCAGATATAATTGATTATGCTTATTATTGTACAAATGTCTTTATAATAATCTCAATAGAATCATTTTGGCCTGATTTTTTATTTATTCTACATAAGCTCTCACAACAAGCTATAACCTATAAACTACTAGCACAGATCAAAATCAGAAAAATAAAAATATATATCACGATTAATGGCATCCAAAATAAAAGTTTGGTTTCATAATGTGTACTGTGTATATTTATATAAATACACACACATACATGTATATATTTAAGAAATATTTACATATATATATATATATGATTTATACCATACATAAATATTATATTATAAATAGAAATATTGAATAAACAATATTGGTTGTTGGTGCCAGACGGGCCGGTCTGAGTATTTCACAATCTGCTCAGTTACTGGGATTTTCACGCACAACCATTTCTAGGGTTTACAAAGAATGGTGTGAAAAGGGAAAAACATCCAGTATGCGGCAGTCCTGTGGGCGAAAATGCCTTGTTGATGCTAGAGGTCAGAGGAGAATGGGCCGACTGATTCAAGCTGATAGAAGAGCAACTTTGACTGAAATAACCACTCGTTACAACCGAGGTATGCAGCAAAGCATTTGTGAAGCCACAACACGCACAACCTTGAGGCGGATGGGCTACAACAGCAGAAGACCCCACCGGGTACCACTCATCTCCACTACAAATAGGAAAAAGAGGCTACAATTTGCACGAGCTCACCAAAATTGGACGGTTGAAGACTGGAAAAATGTTGCCTGGTCTGATGAGTCTCGATTTCTGTTGAGACATTCAGATGGTAGAGTCAGAATTTGGCGTAAACAGAATGAGAACATGGATCCATCATGCCTTGTTACCACTGTGCAGGCTGGAGGTGGTGGTGTAATGGTGTGGGGGATGTTTTCTTGGCACACTTTAGGCCCCTTAGTGCCAATTCGGCATCGTTTAAATGCCACGGCCTACCTGAGCATTGTTTCTGACCATGTCCATCCGTTTATGACCACCATGTACCCATCCTCTGATGGCTACTTCCAGCAGGATAATGCACCATGTCACAAAGCTCGAATCATTTCAAATTGGTTTCTTGAACATGACAATGAGTTCACTACTAAAATGGCCCCCACAGTCACCAGATCTCAACCCAATAGAGCATCTTTGGGATGTGGTGGAACGGGAGCTTCGTGCCCTGGATGTGCATCCCACAAATCTCCATCAACTGCAAGATGCTATCCTATCAATATGGGCCAACATTTCTAAAGAATGCTTTCAGCACCTTGTTGAATCAATGCCACGTAGAATTAAGGCAGTTCTGAAGGCGAAAGGGGGTCAAACACAGTATTAGTATGGTGTTCCTAATAATCCTTTAGGTGAGTGTATATTGTAACACAAAATGTATTTTTTAGATAAATGCTGTTCTTTTAAACTTTTTATTAATCAGAGAATCCTAAATAATATCACAGGTCCCAAAAAAATAAAATAATAATAATGAAGCAGCACAACGGTTTCCAACATCGATTATAAATCAGTATATTAGGATGATTTCTGAAGGATCATGACACTGAAGACTGGAGAAATGATGCTGAAAATACAGCACTGCATCACAGGAATAAATTATATTTTAAAGTATATTAAAATAGAAAATTGTTATTTTAAAATGCAATAATATTTCACAAAATAACAGTTTTTTTTTCTGTATTTTTGATCAAATAAATACAGCCTTGATGAGCAGAAGAAACGTCTTTAAAAAAACATTAAAAATATTAAATGTTCCCAAACTTTTGAGTGGCAGTGTGTGTATATATATATATATATATATATATATATATATATATATATATATATATATATATATATATATATATATATATATATATATATAAAACCCTAACCTATATATCACAATAAACTTGACATTGACTAGAACATTTTTATGACTTTGAGACACACACACACACACACACACACACACACGTCATTTCTGTTCCAAACTTAGAGGTTTTCTATTCTATGATTTGGTTTTGCATTGTTAGATGTTTAAACGTTTTCTAATGATATAAACCTTTGTTCAGTATCGTCCGAGTGTCAGGTTGTGCTGTTCTTCAGAAGATGTTTTAGATCAACACACCAGCACATCAGTAGATGTAGTATTGATTGTGAAACACATTTATCATCCCTCATCTCCGACAGGAACCAAAGTGGACATTCCAGGTCACAAACTATGGCATTTATTTCAAAGGCTTTTCTGCTTACATTTGTACAATAAATTACACACGGTCCATCTTCTGATGAGCTTAATAAATATGATAGAACTTCCCATTAAGCTTTGACTCTCTCTCTCTCTCTTTCTCTCGTCTTTACAAACATCTCTGAACATTTTTGTAAAGATCCATAAAACTTTACAGTTCATGTGCAGATTGAAAAATACCACATTATAAAAAAAAAGAAAGAAAAAAAAAACCTGGTACAAGCACAGTTTAACAGAAATACACAAAGACGAGAATGAAAAACTGAATCGAAACTAACTTCTAACGAAACAAAAGAACGGATAAGAAAATGGACATGCTTCTACCTTCTGAATGTACACAGACACTACAGTTAAAACTGTACAGAACTTACATGGTATTAACAGTGCAAGATATTAAATAGCTCGACTCAAAACACACTTCTCAATATACAAATGTATAACAAAAGCATACTATTACATACAAGTGCCAAACGCTACAGACCTTCAGGTTATGATACAAGAGGGAGTCTATACAAAGGAAACTCTGCAGATCTTTAGCACACACGACCTTTCCCTGGTCAGATCGCGCAGGATGAAACCACCGAGGTTTTCAAAGTAAAGAGAGCGACATCAAAATATAGGATGATGTTCCTTGGTTCTCCAAGCTTCTCTTGGTTTTGTGGTACGTTTAAAGCAGTAATTCACCCCAAATCCTCATGTCATTCCACACCATGCTGTTATTTTTCCTTGAAGTGGCTGTTGTGCTATATTTGAAGTCTTATGAAATCAAGATAGATACGGAAGCTTGAATAATACAATAAAAAAGGTAATTGCGACGTTTTATCTCACAATTCTGGCATTTTTCTCATTTCTCACATCTCCCTATTAAGTATTTTTTCTTGCAATTGCAAGTTTACATCTAGTAATTCTGCCTTTTTTTCAGAATTGTGAGTTCCCCTCAGAGTTAATCATCTTGAAATGATGCCGTTTTTCTTAGAATTCTGAGTTTAAATGTTGCAATTCTGACATTGTTTTCCTCAGAATTCTAAATTTGCATCTCACGGTTTTGGGTTTGTCCCAATTCTGTTGTTTTTTAAATCAGAACTCTGAGTTTAAATGTTGCAATTCTGATGTATTTTTCTCAGAATTCTACATTTACATTTTCCAATTTTGACTTTATTCTCAGACTTGTTAGTTTATATCTCACAATTCTGCCGTTTTTCTTCTTGGAATTTCAGTTTAAATCTGCAATTCTGACGTTTTTTTCAGAATTCTAAATTTGCATCTCAATTCTGATGTACATCTCAAAACATTAGAATATCAATATCAATATTTTTTTATATTGATTTCAGAAAGTGAAACCCATATATTATATAGATTCATTACACATAGAGTGAAATATTTCAAGCCTTTATTTCTTGAAATTTTGATGATTATGGCTTACAGATAATGAAAACCCAAAATTCAGTGTCTCGGGAAATTTGAATATTACATAAGATCAATAAAAAAAGGATATTTTAAACCGAGATGTCAGGCTTCGGGAAAGTATGTTCATTTATTGTATATGTACTCAGTACTTGGTTGGGCCTCCTTTTGCATGAATTACTGCATCAATGCGGCGTGGCATGGAGTCAATCAGCCTGTGGCACTGCTCAGGTGTAATGGAAGCCCAGGTTGCTTTGATAGCGGCCTTCAGGTCATCTGCATTGTTGGGTCTGGAGTCTCTCATCTTCCTCTAGACAATACCCCAGTGATTCTCAATGGAGTTCAGGTCAGGCGAGTTTGCTGGCCAATCAAGCACAGTAACACCATGGTCATTGAACCATCTTTTGGTACCTTTGGCAGTGTGGGCAGGTGTCAAGTCCTGCTGGAAAATGAAATCAGCATCTCCATAAAGCTTGTCAGCAGAAGGAAGCATGAAGTGCTCTAAAATCTCCTGGTAGATGGCTGCGTTGACTGTGGACTTCAGAAAACACAGTGGACCAACACCAGCAGATGACATGGCAGCCCAAATCATCACTGACTGTGGAAACTTCACACTGGACTTCAAGCAACATGGATTCTGTGCCTCTCCACTCTTCCTCCAGACTCTGGGACCTTGATTTCCAAATGAAATGCAAAATTTACGTTTATCTGAAAAGAGGACTTTGGACCACTGAGCAACAGTCCAGTTCTTTTTCTCCACAGCCCAGGTAAGATGCTTCTGACGTTGTCTCTGGTTCAGAAGTGGCTTGGTAGCCCTTTTCCTGAAGACGTCTGAGCGTGGAGACTCTTGATGCACTGACTCCAGCTTCAGTCCACTCCTTGTGAAGCTCTCCCAAGTGTTTGAATCAGCTTTTCTTGACAGTATTCTCAAGCTTGCGGTCATCTCTGTTGCTTGTGCACCTTTTCCTACCCAATTTCTTCCTTCCAGTAAACTTTGCATTTAATATGCTTTGATGCAGCACTCTGTAAACAGCCACAGCTTTCAGTAATGACCCTCTGTGACTTACACTCTTTGTGGAGGGCGTCAATGTTCGTCTTCTGGATCATTGCCAAGTCAGCAATCTTCCCCATTATTGTGGTTTCAAAGAACAAGAGATACCCTGAATTTATACTGTAGAGATGGTCATTAATTGAAACTCAAATGTAAATATTCTAATATAATGAGATACTGATTTTTGACTTTCATGAGCTGTAAGCGCTAATCATCAAAATTAAAACAAAAAACTTTTGAAATGTCTTACTTTACATGTAATGAATCTAAAATATATGAAAGTTTCACTTTTTTGATAAGAGTTACAAGAAAAAAATTAACTTTTTCACCATATTCAATTTTTTTTTAGATAATTTGTATTTGAGATTCTGTATTTTTCTCAGAACTCTGAGAATCTCTCTAAATCTATATAAATCTCAAAATTGTGGTGGAAAAAAAGTCAGAATGGTGACATAAGTCACAGTTACCTCTTACTTTTTTATCCCGTGGTGGAAACAAGCTTCCACCGATAGATTTGTGTGAGAAACAGACTGAAATGACGTTGTTTTTAGAGACTGAAAGTCGTTGTAGGGAAAAAAACCATCTGCTATTGTGTTTCACAGGAAAATAACATCAAATGGTTTTGGAAGAACATGAAAGCATTTTCATTTTTAGGTGAACCGTTGCTTTAACCCACAGTCCGCCTTGCTGTCACCGCTAGCACAAGCCACCAAACCAGCGGAGCGTTTCCCACAGTGGCAACGAAGTGCTTTCCTACTCCACATCCTACACTTACGGCATTGGAAAAAGAGGTGGGAAATGGAAACAAGGAAGACATAAACACACAAAGGCTACGTACAGAACAGACCGGCATCTGTCATTGCACACGATCACAGATGAATCTGCCATTGCACTTCTGAATACTGCCACATTAACCATTTAAACCCCACAGGGTCTGGATAGATTTCAGTAGTAATATACATTTAGAATCCTGGCTGCCAGAAAAAGTCATCAATTCTCAAATTGTCAACAATCATAATACATTTCACCTCCAGAGATACTGAACGCAAACTCTCTCCAAACGTCTAAATAGCCCTTAGCCCGACTCGCTCGCACCTCCTTCAGCCATTCGTCGACGAGACAAACGTAGAGGATCGAGTGGGGAGCGGTGAAGATGAAGGGCTGATCAACATATCTTTCATAAGGCTTTCTGAAATCATTAAAAATAAAGCAATGGACAAATCGGGATGTAACATTCATAAGGTGTGATCTGAACCAAAACACGTCCAAGTCAAATTTAACCCTAAAACATTAACCATAAACTCATTTCACAATTGAATTTAGTTTAAATTATTAGATATACAATTCTCATCACTTTCAATGGAGAGTCTGATTACTGCAATATGGCATTTTTAATTATATATTCAATAAACAATAATATGCAAAAAATCTTTCAAAATGAAACCAATTTTTATGGCTATTAAGATTTTGTTTTTCATTATGACATGATTTATATATTATTATTTATTAAATATATAATTTTCATTCTCAATTAATACTGTAACAGATTATATATTAAATAATTATATGTTAAAAATATCAGTATAAAGAATTGCATAATGAAACTCATTATAAAGGCCTTTCTTTGTGAAATTACTTATATTCAATATTTATTAAATATACCATTATAATTATTTTCAATGTTTTTGTAAAAATTAATACAGTATACTTTAATTAACAAGCATGTATATGAAACATTTCACAATTAAAAAATGAAACCTATTTTTAGGAGCATTAATTTTGTGAAATTTTGAATTATTAGTCAGTGGTGATTCGCATTACTCTAATGCAGTATTTAAAAAATTAATAAAAATTACAATGAAAAAAGCATAAAACCTGTTATTATTTTTTTTGTGTGAAATTGCTTAAATTATTTCCATTCTCAGTGATTATCAAATCTCATTACTGAAATACAGTATTTATATAGAAATCAATGTGAATGGCATTTATTGTGAAATTATGAATCAGTGGTGATTCTTATTATAGTATAGTAAATTATCTTATAGTATTGTTATAATGAATAAATAATTACATATTAAAAAATGCAGTAATTTACTTCTTTGGGCAAAAAAACAAAACAAACAAATATAATTTTAGGGTGAAATATGACCTGGACAGACTCTTGATTCCTGTTATGATTAAAAAGAAAACCAGACATTCTGTTTCATGTGAGTTTGGGCTCGGTTATGAAACACACACATCTACCCCTGGATTACAGGTTAGCCAGCACTGAGCGTTTCCCAGCATTCCTCACGAGCGCCCAAACCGTAAGGCACTGCAGCGTCGACTGACCATCAGTGTTCTTCCATGTTTCTAAACTCTGCCGCCTCTCAAACGGCTCCGGCCCGGGACTGACTTCATACCGATGGATCTGAGGGTGAATTACAGTGTTCACTCACTGTAGATGAATTCATATTCAAAGACAGAATCAAATACTCATAATGGTCAAAAATGAATGGGATTGGGTTGTAAAACGAATGGACGAACAAACAGAAATAGTCTTTGTCTTGTTGTCAAACCTGACCCACCCACAACTCTCAGAAAAAAAGTGCACTTGAGTGCAATTAGCTTGCCAAGGAAACAGTTGTCGATATAAAATAGTGCTTGTTGCTGTCTGGTGGCTATGGTTTCGTCCCGTCGCTGTGTCTCTGGGGCAGGCCGAGGCGGGCCGGGTGCTGGTTAAGTGCTCCGTGCTGCTCGTCGCCGGCGTCCCGCTGCTGTCACCTGCACTCCACGGACAGCCCCGAGCTCTGCGGCGCGCCGGACACCGTGGGCTCGGCCAGAGTCAGCATGACAGCCGCCGTCAGAGAGCTGGAGGACGGCGAGGATGAGGACGAGGACGAGGCTGCCGCTGTGCCTGCTGGGACACAAAAAGGTCACAGGTGAGTGTCGGGGGGAAACAGGTTAGGGAGTGTTTTTAAAGGCAGCTTTTCAAGCTAATCTTGCAAACTCTGGACGGGCGAAAATTCTGGAGACTATGATTAACTAAGATTTAGACAACTTTACAGGTAAAATAATACCAAATTTGGAAAAAAATGAAAAAAAAAAAATGAATGTGTTACATATCATTTGTGTGTTACAAAAACATTTAAAGTTTACATTAACATTTAATCATTTAGCAGATGCTTTTATCCAATGCGACTTACAAATGAGGAGAATGAACTACGGCTCTGTGTATTAAATGCCACTCCATCTGAATGCACTTGAAGAAGATTAACTACTAATCACAGAACCGGCTTTACTGACGAGATGCGCTTGATCATCGCATTCGATTATTTGCACAGCCCTGAGAGCCAGAGGTGGTTTTGTAGGCAAACATCAATGCCTTGAATTTTATGCGAGCAGCTATATGTAGCCGGTGGAAATTGATGCATTCTTTTTGGCTCATTAAAAATTAATCTTGCTGCTGCATTCTGGATTAATTGCAAAGGTTTGATAGAACTAGCTGGAAGAATAAGAAAAAGTTCACATCAAATCCAATAATTTAACCACTAGAAGAAAATTTAATTTAATTTTAAATTATTATTATTTTTTTTATTAATAATTTAAATTAATTAAAAGTTAAATGAAAATTAAATAAAACTTAAATTTAAGTTTTTTTGGTGACTGAATGAGTTTAAGTACTAAAATGAATATAGCTGAAATTAAAATAAATGGAATAAAACAGGAAAGTAAAAAAAAAAAACACAAAAGTAAAAAAAAACAAAATGAGAAATGGTGTCTTGGAAACTAACTGAAATAACTAAGTACTAAAATTGCTAAAGCTGACAGTGAAATGCAAATAAATGAAGGCTAAACAGAAAAAATAAATATATACATAAATAAATAGAATTAAGAATGACAAAAGAATTACATAAAATAACTCAAACTTGTACCAAAATTAAACTGAAAATATACTACTAAACCTCATTCAAAACAGTAATAAATACTATAACAGTGTTTAAGTAACAGTAAAATAATCCTGCCCAACACAAACTGAAAGGTGATTAATAAAGCACTCACTCTCTCTCTCTTTCTTCTTCATGCGCTTGCGTCTCCTGTCGATGGAGGCCACCTCAGATTTGAGCAGGAGGTAGTGATTCCTGATGTCCTGCAGTTTTTCCTGAAGGAAAGCTATCCGCTCTAGACTGCTCATCTTCTCCAGGTCCGCTGGAGGGACAGGAGCGAAAGGCAATCAGCATCAAACATTCATTTCTTCTTATTGAGAATCTGTGGCCGTCTGTGGCACTTACACATCTGGAAGCTCCACTTGCTCCGGCCGTGGGAGTGCTCCGGATCGCCGTGTTTGTGGTACTTGTGGCCTGAGGGGGGCGTCCGGCTGGAGCACTTGGGAGGGATGGGTGTCTTCAGCTCGCTGCTGCTCTTGGATGAGGGGGATTTGGCAGTGCTCTCGCTCATACACTGGTCCTCACTGTCACTGCTGTGGGCTGCAGCGCCACCCGGAGGAGAGGAGAGACAAACACTGATCGTCACAAACATCAAACCTCTTCATCAAAGCTCATATGTGACCCTGGACCACAAAACCAGTCATTTTGAATTGAATAAAAGCTGAATAAATAATCTTTCCATTGATGTATGGTTTGTTATGATAGGACAATATTTGGCTGAGATACAACTATTTGAAAATCTAGAATCTGAGGGTGCAAAAAAATCTAAATATTGAGAAAATCACCTTTAAAGTTGTTCAAATGCACCGCACCCCCAACTGCACTGATAGAGCAATAGCTGCTCACTGCTCCGGGTGTGTGTTCACTACTGAGTGTACACTTGGATGGGTTAAATGCAGAGCACTAATTCTGAGTATGGGTCACCACACTTGGCCACACACCACTTCCCTTAATGATTTTTGGCATAAAAGAAAAATGGATAATTTTGACCAGTACGATGTTGGCTATTGCTACAAATATACCCCAGCGTCTTAAGACTGGTTTTGTGCTCCAGGGTCACATTTATCCAAAGCGACTTATAAATAAGGACAATGGAAGAATCAACAAAAGAGCAATGATATGCAAGTGCTATGACAAGTCTCATTTAGCCGAAGCAGGACAATGTAGCACGTTTTATTTGATTTTGTTTATTATATAATAAAGAATAGAGCAAGCTAGTGCTAGAGGCCTTTTTTGCGTTTTGTTAATTGTATAATAAATAAAAAGAAAACAAATAGATAGTAAATGAATAGAGTGCAAGTCTAAAAAGGCCAAGTTATATTTGCCTTTATAATCACATAAAATTGTATTATACTGAATAAAAAACAAAAACAAACTATGCTTGAGTTTGATTTCAATAACAAGTGTTCAGTATGTGTGAAAACAAAGCTTGATGCAGTTTGTGCTAATAGTAACTATTAATTAAAGCTAATAATAAATAATTTAACTATTAATTGTGTTTACATTAAATATTTTAATTAATTACTTTTAATAATTTTACTAAAATGCAATAATAATTCATAAAGACATACTATTTTACATAATAATTTATTAATATTTATAAATAAAAGTGATAAATAAAACAAAAATAGATCAAATATTTTAATTGTTGTTCTATTGTAGGCTTTTTGTAGTTAAATTATTGAAATAATAAATTAAAGCCACAGCTGGTACTTAAAGTAAATATTTTAGGTCAAACTCAATAGACTTCCTTCATTTTCAGGAACCACACATTCTATCAATGCAGTGAACGTGGAAAACTGCAGATTATGTTATTATTGTATTAAAAAAACAAAACAAAAAACATCAATTAGGGCTCATTTTCAAACATTAAACCATCAAACTTTCATTTTGATGGAAAAAACAAACAAAAAACACACAGGGAACCCTTAAACCTTCCCTTTTGTTGATAAGCACTTCTTATTACAGTTATGGGAAGATTATTAGCATGTTACGTTTCCAAATAATGCAGCCCTAATATTAATATTACATTACAAGAATCAAACCAAAACACAGTGTGAGACAGAAGTGTGCTGAGTTCACATTCATGTTCAGATACAGTGTGAATGCAAAGAGAACTAGACTAACTCCACACAGCTTATATCTGGGTACACTGAAAGTGGTTTGAGAGGACTTCAGTGTAAGAAAAGCAAACCTTAGGTATCTGTTTTTACTGGCAGCAGAGTGTGAGCAAACCATAACTTCATTTGGAGACAAAAGCCATCGCTGAAAGTGAGTTATTGAAGTCAGTGAACTCCTACAGCTCTTCATCACAGGTGATTTACAGAATGATGCTACACTGCTGCAATACACACTCAAAACACTGAAGAAATGGATGTGCACCGAACACGCTCACATCTCTGCAGGAATAAAAGACTGGCAATCTGGAAGGACTACAGAAGGACTGAATAACACAGGAGCTGCTTTTCATAGAAATAAAGCTCTTGAGCAACTGTGCTGAAGCTTATCAACGCTCCACTGACATCTAAAGCTCTTCATGTTCTGTTACCTGGTTTGCGGTTCTTCTTGGGATGCAAGCTCAGGTTTTTATGACTGCGCTTGTGTTTCTTTGATGCTCCGCCACCTTGAGACTCCTTGTGCCGCTTCTGACTGGATGAGGCTGTGACACAGATGAGAACTCAGTGAGAAAATGCATTTCTTGGGCTGATGATGATGATTATTATTATTATTATTATTATTATTAATTTTTTAGATTTTAACTAGTAAAGGTTCAAAAAATATTCACAACACAATCAGTGAAATTAGCAGTTTTTATATTTAAAAACACGAGACTTTGCACGGCTGAGTTATTAGCTAAAATGTTAGGTTGCTTGTTATAGCGCCACCTTGTGACCGATTGTTTGGAAAGATTTGGTACACACCAAATGGTTTGGTTTGGTTTTACCACCATGTGCAAATATATACATTTTTGTAATGGCAGGCCATTCAGATTCTATGTTAGTAACGGCTGAATTTTGATTGGCTGCTGGCAGCCTTGTTTTTTAATGTAGCCAAGTCATAATACAGGATAGGTTATTGTAAAATAGTAATTTATTGCTGTGATCAAAGCTGTATTTTCAGCATCTTTACTCCAGTCTTCAGTGTCACATGATCTTCAGAAATCATTCTAATATACTGATTTGCTGCTCAAAAAATATTTCTGATTATTATCAATGTTGAAAACAGTTGTACAGCTTCATATTTTTGTGGAAACTGATACATTTTATTTTTCTTAGAAGGTTCAAAAGAACAGCATTTATTTGAAATAGAAATATTTTTTAACATTGTAAATGTCTTTACTGTCACTTTTAAACTATTTAAAGTGCCACTATTATGGATTGACCTTTCATACAGTGTGTAACACAGCTCTAAGTGAATAAAAACATCCTGCAAAGTTTTAAATCTGAAAGTGCACCTCGTATAAAGTTATTGTCTCCCAAAAGAAAGAGCCGACCTCAACATGTAACATTAGCATATTGCCCGCCCACTTGTTGGTCTTATCAAGTTGGTCTGAATGAAAATGCTAATTCATTCTTTGCCACTAGGTGCCACTTTTGGAGCTGTAAAAATAGCTGTTTCCCCGTTAACGCTGTACACAATGCTGCACTGCACTCATAAACACTGCTTTAAATTAAATCGACCAATCACCGCAGATAGTGTTTTTTGACCTTGCATGCATGTCAACATGTTGTTGGGGACTCCCAAAATATAAACCTTTCATAACCATAATAGCGGCGCTTTAATGCATCCTCGATAAATAAAAGCAACGTTACCTTAGAATTGGAGCAAAACAAAACAATCTGAAGATTTGGAAGCGTCAGAAACACGCTTATGATGTAGGTGACAGTACGAACCTTTATTTTTCTGCTCGCTCTCCTGCTGGCTGCAGCTGCTTAGCGTGAGGCTACAGTTGCTGTTACTGTTGCAGGACAGGTTTCCATCGAATGCTTTGGAAGGGGAACCTGCACCTTCTTCTTGAGGAATCTCCTGGATTTCTCCACCCAAGCTCTCCACCTCCACCGTGCTGCTGTCCGACTCGCTGCGCACCCCCGCCTGCTCCTCCATCAGAGCTCCTGTCGGTGACGAGACGGCTGGAGGACTCGCGGGCGGCACGGCGGGTGGCGACGGCGCTCGGACCTCAGCGAGTCCTTCGCCCACGGCGGGCGACTCCGGCGTAGTCGGTGGCGTGTTGAGGACCGAATTGGTGCCGCTGCTTGGATGCTCCTGCAGCTTGTCCTCGGCGATCTCCTCATCCCGGGCGGGTTCACCACAGGGCTCATCCGGAGCCGTTGCGGCGGGCGGAGGCGAGTTGGCCGCCTCGGTATCAGAGTCCGAAAACAGGTCCTTTAAGATCTTCTTGGGCCATTGCACTTGGATACTGGACCACACGTCCTTCTGGCCTTTGGTACGGCAGCCAGGCGACCTTTCTTCACTCCCTGTGGATATTTTGGCTCTTTTCTCCGGGATCTCCCAGAATCCCGAACGCCCTCTTTTATTCTTCTCCTTCACTCCATTGTATTTCTTTGAAGGGGAGCCCTTGGTTTTGGGATTTCCTCTTGGTTCTTCCTTGGTATGTGGCTCTGTTGAAGGATCTGCTTCGTCTTCAGAGCTGCTACACGATTGAGCGCCTCTATCCTCCACCGGTCCTCGCTCTTCTAACTTTTTGGGAGAACTACTTGGCAGCCAATCGCCTCCTCTGCTGCTTCTAGTTTTGCCTTTCGCTGGGCTTTTCAAAGCGCGTTCGCCTTGACCTTCTGCCTTTTTTCTTCTGCCGCCAGAACCTTCGAGCTCCACATCAAATTGGCCCTTTCTCTTGCCCGTTTCGGGGCCGTCCTGGACGCTCGGCTCCTCGTCTGCGACTGCTGGAGCTTTGAAGGCTTCAGATGGGCTTCCGCTGTCCCAGTGCTGTGGCGTACGAGGGCGCTCTGGAAGACCTGCTTTCCGAAGACTCGCTCGAGCTCCTGGATGATCCTCTTCGTCGTGATCAGCTTCTCCGTCCTCTTCTCGCTCACTGTCATCTGTGGAGCTTTCAGAGCCTGTGGGAAACAGAGGGATGGCACTAAAACATTAGCTCTGCTCCAGTGCTAAATTAGACAACTGAAACAGGTAATTTTATTTTAGTATCACTGGTATACTATTATAGTTTTTGTTAATATTTTGAAATAGATTGGTTTGTTTGTTTTTTATTTATTTTAGTACTTCAGCTTAAAAAAAGAGAAATAACTATAATAATAACTAATAATATATATATATTTTTTTTTCAGTTAATGTTTATTTTATTGCATGTGATAGAAATCCAACCACCAACATTTTCTAGTTGATGAAACTGCATATACTAATGTCCAAAAGTGTGGGGTCTGTAAGAACTTTCTTCTGCTCAGCAAGGATGCATTTGTTTGATCAAAAACACAGTAAAACAGAAATATTGTTAACTATTTTTACAATTTAAAAGTTTTCTATCTGAATATGTTGTCAAATGTAATTTATTTCTGTGATCAAAGCTGAATTTTCAGCATTATTACTCCACTCTTCAGTGTCACATGATCCTTCAGAAATCATTCTAATATGCTGATTTGCTGCTCAAGAAAACATTTGTTATTTACTATTATCATTTATTATTTTCAGTGTTTAAAACAGTTGTGCTGATTCATATTTATTGTGGAAATCATGATACTTTTTTCCTGGATGAATAGAAAGTTTATTTGAAATCAAAATATTTTGCAACATTATAAATGTCTTTACATTCACTTGATCAATTATGCATCCTTGCAGAATAAAAGTATTAATTTTCCTAAAGAATTATCTTACATAAAGAATCTTACATGTCATGTCTTTAGTGTCAGTCTTAATTTATTTAAAGCATCCTTGCTTATTTAAAGTTTTAATTTCTTAAAAAAAAATATATATATATTGAATGGAACGGAATTGAACGCTGGTGTAAATAGACAAAATAAATAAATGAGACTTTTCAAGTTTTTCAAAAATTCAAGTTTAAAAATCGCCTAATATTTTCATCAGAGAAAATGAGCAAAAACAGTCAATACTGTGCCTAATATGTAAGTCACTTCATTTTAACTTCTTGTTTATTGTACTACTATTGTATAAAATCACATTACAGTCGTGTTGAAACATTTTGGTCGTGCAATGTTGCGTACCTAAATCATATATTATGAATTTCTTTTTTTTTTTTACTACCGCAGTATACATCTATTCGTTTCTGTGTGTGTTGTTGCACTCATTTGTTTTGATTCTGCACGAGTCTCTCTCACACACGCTCACTCAAGCTACGCAAGCCTCATCTGGCATGACATAAATACATTATCAGTCGCCGTAAATGTGACGCCAATGCAGAAATGCAGAAAACCAGCTAATTCCAGTCCCTGACCAGTCAATTGGTGCATCTCTAATCACAGTGACACTCTTTACGAAGTCAAATTACTAATGACTGTCGTATAGTGACTCTGAACACAAGGAAGTATTTTAGCATTGAAAAATTGCACACTTCACCTTCAAGTAAGACTTGTAATTAAGCAGTGTGAATATAAAGGTACCTGGGAGGCCGTTGAGAATGGATGTGATCTCAATGGGTTTGATGGGCGTCTGCTGGCTTCCTTTATCATCATACTCCTCCATCGTGGAGAAAGCATCACTGCCAGAGTTTGCTTTGGACAATCGGTTGATGCGATTTTTGGATGAAGGAAGATCCTCTCTGTCCGTCAGTCTCTCGATTCGGTCTCTTTCCCGTTCTGCTTTATTCTGTGATTAAACAAAAACAGCAAATTAACAATGCTACCTCTCTAAATATGAATATGCATAAAGAATACACTACAGTTTAAACAGTTTTATTTTAAAGGAATTAATACTTCTATTCAGCAAGGATGCATTAAATTGATCAAATCACAAATATATGCTGTTCCTTGAACTTTCTGTTCAAAGTAATTATAAAATTTATCATGGTTTCCACAAAAATATAAAATATTCAGCAGCAAAACTGTTTTCAACATTGATAATAATCAGGAATGTTTATTGAGCAGCAAATTAGGATATTAGAATGATTTCTGAAGGATCATGTGACACTGAAGACTGGAGTAATGATGCTGAAAATACAGATTTTATCACAGGAATAAATTACATTTTATAATATAATACAACAGAAAACAGTTATTTGAAATTGTAAAAATATTTCAGAATTTTTACTGTATTATCGATTAAATAAATGCAGAATTTGTGAGGATAGGAGACATTTAAAAATATTTATAAAGTCTTCCAGACCACTAACTTTTAAGTAATCTGAAGAAAAAAAGAAAGAAAAGAAAATCTCCTTAAGGAAATCAGACTGTACCTTTATTTTTTTGCGGTGCTTTATTTTAGGGACGTTCTTATTGGCTGGTCTGACAATCTTGTCGGCTTTGATCCACTCGTCATACCTGTTAAGAGAGACAGATTGGTCAACATACTAAATAATACGGTTCCAAAACTTCCAAAACTTGTTGCAATTGCAAGATGCAATGTACAAATAATGAGATATTACATTGCACAAGTCATAACTGCAAGATATAAATTCACAAATCAAGAGAACAAATGCACCATAAACATAAAACGCTGCGAAAGAGACAACATGACTAGTGTAAAGCACCAAAGCTGCAACAAGGTCTCCAGGTCTGCTATTTTTGTCAGAAATGAGCTTCAGCATCAGAAATGCCCACACAACACACACTCAAATCCAAGTCTGAGAAGTAAAACCATGATGACATGTCCTAGTTTTAAGGGTTGTTCATACTGACAGCAATTTGCAATGGCAAAGCAACCATAATCATTCCTGTTCAATGAGAGTTGGAAGGAAAAAACATGCACTCAGAACTGAAATGAAGAAGATTGTGTACTTCAGTTTCATATGGCAACTGCCCTTGAGATGAATGGGAATGCTAACGGATCGAACCCTGAGTTCACGTGATCCACCTCAATGCAATCCTCAGTACAAATGGTTACAAGTGTGAACGTACTTTCACGCTCCATACGTCTCTGATCATCCTCTCAGATGGAGAAGTCAAAAAGTCTTTAACGTGTCAAGTATCAAATGCACACCTGACTTGTTTCTATAAACCACCCAGAAACATTCTTCACCCGCTTCAAAGATGATGATAAGAGGCTGTATCAGTCCATCACTAAGCTGAACATTTTCCACAAGACGACACATGAAACTAGAAAGCACCTCCTCAATCTGGCAAGGATGGAAACCAAGTCGAGTTCACAAAGTACCAGTTTGATATTATAAATGCTTAGGAAGAACTAACTGCAAAAAAGTTTTACAGTGCGTCAAATCTCTGAAAGGAACTTTAACTAAATATCGGTGAGCAGAAGTGCAAATTCTGCTTTGTTTTTGGACTTAGATCTGTGAAACAATCAGTATTTATTACTTTTGGATGGGCAGAAAGTATTATTTAAAGGAGTCATATGATGCGATTCAAGTTTTGCTTTCTCTTTGGAGTGTTACAAGCTGATTGTGGATAGATAAGATCCCTGAAGCTGCAAAGACTAAAGTCTCAAAACTAAAGATATATTATTTATGAAAGTTAAGACTTGTCCACACCCTCCTAAAACGGCTCGTTCAAACACACCCCCACATGTCTACGTCACGGTGTGGGAAGATTTGCAAAACACCGCCCAAATGTATACGCAAAGAAAGAAGGTGGGAAGAAATCAGTGGTTAAGTTGTATTTACAACGCTGTTCCAGAACACTTCAACCCAAATATTAGAGTGTGTGCAGCGCATTTTATGGAAGACTATTTCCTGAACCTGGAAGAGTATCCTACAATGATAGCTGTGCACAAAGGCTGTTTCTATAAAGTGGGGTAATTCCAACTTTGCAAGGACAGTCTGACGCTTCTGACTCGCAGCCTGTAAGTGCGTTTTCATATTTAAAGTATTTGCCACTGACTATTCAAAGTGAGTTTTGAGCTGTGTAGAGTAGTGCTTGTTGTTGTCGTTTCTCCGATCACAAATGCAGGCATGGTAATGTTTACGCAGCGCGATGCAACGCGACACATAAAAAGACAGTTTAAGTCATTATAATCAGTAATTATGTCCCCACTGGATGCAACAAATGCCTTGTTTATCAGTCCCTCCAGGATTTTGGGATTCTGTGATTGCTGAATTTATCGCAAAATCAAGCAAACTCCGCAATTTTTGCAAGAGCTCGGAAATTTAATGCAGATTTTGGTCTTAGACTCGTCCCGAGACGTCATCACAATGCACATTCAGTCAAAGAAGTTTGTTTCTCAGTTTAAAAAATGTAATGAACAGCCTTGCCTTCTCATCATGCCCGATTTACAAGAGCTACATTGGACAAACGAACCGAAAGCGGAACGAATCCACACTACTCGTTTGGGCTATGCAGCGCAGACCATGTATCTGCTCGGCCGGAGCCGCGGGCTGCTCTCCGTTACACACAGCGCTGGGAGATACAGAGAAGAAAGTAGTCGAATTCGCCGCAGAATCAATAACATCTTTGTCAAATCTTGTGAGAAGCATTCAAATTCAGCGCAGAATTCTGTTAAAGCTACGGATATCAAATCAAACGCCACTAAAGTGGAAACCAGGAAAAACATTGTTCAATAAATACAAATCTCCACCATTCACCATGGATTTAACATAACTACAGGAACAGCTTGTGGCAGAAATGAAATGGTCTAATGTTTTCGAGTGTTTTTAAATGCTTAAATGCTTTTCCCAGCACTTCAAAGCTTTACGTATTACAGAATTTGAAAGTTATTTTTAATGTGATGACATTATTTGTTCATCCTTCATAGGTTGCCCCCATTTATAAAACTAAAAGTTTCATAATTGCAGGAAAGAAAACACTTATTTAAAAATAAAAAAAAGACATTAAATTACCACTAGTAGATGGCTGCAGAGAAGTACCTGTAGGCTTATTAGCCATTTCCACTCCCTATTTTTTTTATTTATCAAATGACGGTAATAAAAGTTAATTTGATCTGCATATCAACTACCCAGACAGCACAAGTAAATCTGTAAGACGTCTGCTAAAGATCTAGGAAACACCTGCCTTGTAATCTGATAAACGTCTCAGAAGCAGTTTTACATGCATTCTAATAAATGTCTATTTGACATCTGACAGGAAACGTCTTAGAGACGTATTGCAGATGAGCAAACGCATCTTGCATATGTAAATGCATACATCAAATAGACATCTCCAAGATGTACATGTGCGATTAGGGCGAGTGCTTTAGGCCAATCACAACGCACTGGATAGCTGGCCAATCAGAGCACACCTTGCTTCTCAGAACGATGAGCTTTGTAAAAATCGGCGCGTTTCAGAAAGGCGGGGCATAAAAGAGCAACAATAATGTACAGTATGTGGAAAATGATGTGTTTTTGGAACCTTAAACCGCATAAACACATTGCATTACACCAAATACACAAAATAATGTTCTTTTTAGCAACGTCATATGACCCCTTTAAACACATTTCCACATCAAAACCAAAAAAGCTGTGTTCGGTCACTTGATGTGTCCATCAAGCAGCAATACAGTGCAGCAACAATGATGTATTTTTGTAGGCCGACCCGTAAGTTAGTGTCAACCTGATTCCACCGACAAAAACCCAATAGGATTTCTCCATTGGCTCTTGGATTACTGCAGAAAATACCAACAAGAGTTTTATTCTTATGCATTTTACCCATGCTAATCTTCACAAATCAACAAATTTTGAAACCTCAACACAATCAGCAGAATTAAAAAGCTAAACTTAGCCTATAAATGAACACCATAGTCACATGACGTCAACACCACCATTGAGTTTCAACAACTCCCTTTATTAAAAACATTTTCAATGAAAGTTTGAGTTAGAATAGTTTGCAAGATAAACACAAGTAGACGAGTTTTCCTGTTCATTTGATGACGTATAATGTCCCCGACAACTTCTGTTGTGCCGTTTAACCACTTGTTAAAAAAAAAAAACCTCACAAGGTGACATTACTGATGCAGTTTTTGTCGTAGAATAGAGAGTGTAACTGTTCACCAGTGGCCTTATTTCCAGCTTTTACCCAAAAACCCATTCAAAAACCCAATGACACTGGGATGATGGAAATGGAAGTACTAAAACGTTTGTTTTGGGGTTTTGGCCAACAAAAACAATGTGAAAATACCTTGAGACCATGTTCACGAAAAACCTTTTAACCAAAAACCCATTCAAAAACAAAACAAAAAAACAACTGGCTTCAAGACGATGCTTTTGGCAGTGCTAACGTACACTTTTTTAGGTTTTGGCCTACAAAAACAGGAAAATATCTTGAGCTTGTGTTCACCACTGGCCTTATTACAGGGATTTTGCCAAAAACCCATTGACTTCAGGACGATGGATCCAGAAGTGCTAAAATTTCTGGATTTTGGTTTACAAAAACTATGTGAACGTGTCTTGAGCTTTTGTTCACCACTGGCCTTATTTCAGACATTTAACCAAAAACCCATTCAAAAACCCACTGACTCCATTGCAATGCAAATGGGAGAACTAAAAGCTTGATTCTGGGTTTGGCCAACAAAAACTCTCAATCCCTACAGACTTTCTGACTCCAGTACCATAATCTGATCGGGGCTACCAGGTTTTTCGTAAATGCAAACAGATTAGGCGTGAGTTCCCAGGGTCCTGCCTTACCTGACGTTCCAGCCACAGTAGTGCACCAGGTAGAGCACCTCTCCCCCCTCCAGGTCTGACTCTTTCACAGTGGCTTCGTACGTCTTCTGATTGCGGCCTCGCCCATACCTCACCTGCACCTTCATCCCAGGAGGGTAACACTCAAACTCCTCCCCTTCCTCCCACTCCTGACTGCTGACATCCCTGCAAGAAAGACAATTCAGTACTTCCTGTTTCCTGGCCCTACACTTCTCCCCGACAGCCCTCCCCAAAAAAAACCTCCCCAAAGTGAGCTCGCTGTCTCAGCCTAGAGCTTCTGAAATCTAATTATCCTCATCTTTCCCTGTCGGATAAGTCTAGCAATCCTCCTGATAGGATGAGATTATCGGAGGAGGACATTATGGGGTCATCAGCCGGCTGTCTGAACCTCAACCTGGAATATACTTAGAACTACTGCCTGTTTAAAAGGAATATTTCACCCAAAAATGAATCTTCTGTCATCACTTACTCACCCTCATGCTGTATTTCTTATGTGGAACATGTCAGAAGTTTTCCAAGCTGTTCTTTTCCATATAATGAAAGCATATGGTGACCAGTAGCTGTCAAGCTCCAAAAAGTACTGAAATAAATAAAAGTGCTCCATACAATCTGTGCACTACATCCATGTATTCTGAAGCCAATGTATTTTGTATACCAAGTTATTTACTTTCCTCACTTTCCAAATGTTAAAAACTAAAGTCAGAATAAGGGCTGCAGTGAACTGAAAGCGACCTGTGACAAATTAATATATATATAAATATAAATATATAGAAAGAGTAAGATAAAAAAAAGAAACAAAATAAATAAATACTTTGATATTACTGAAATATATTTATTAATTTATTACATATAAAAAGTATTATACAAATATATTATAAAATATTATTACTGACAATTAAATATTATTAATACAATTAATATTAATACAGTGGTGGCCAAAATGTTTAGAGTACTTTCACTAGTACTTTCAGCAGTTAAAACTTGGTTTTAAATCAGGTATTTCTATCTTTTGCTGTAGTGTGTCAGTAGGAAATATCAGTATTATTATTATTAGTGATATTTCCTACTGACACACTACAGTAAAAGATAGAAATAACTGACTTAAAACCATTTTTAGCTGCTGAAAATAGTGTTCTAACCATTTTGTCCACCACTGCATATTAAAATGTATAAAATATTATTATTATTTATAAAAATAAAAAATATAAAAAATACAAATTATTTTTATTATTATTATTATTATTATTATTATTATTAACTACTTAAGTCAAGTCACCTTTATTTATTTAACGCTTTTAACAATGTAAATTGTGTCAAAGCAACTGCACAAACTGTTAAAGGCATTTCATTATTGAATTCAGTGATGTCATCATCCAGCTCAATTCAGTTTAAATAGTGTCTTTGCAATCAGGTCGACGATATCGCTGGAAATGAAGTGTCCCCAACTAAGTAAATATTTGTATACTAGTTAAACATCTTATAGTACATAATCTACATATAGTATCCAGTTATTTAATGTATTATATAATTTAAAAAAAAATATTATTTTTTTTTTTTTACAATTAATAAATAATTGTACACAAGTGACACATCTACATTTTTTAAATATACAAAATATACAGATGTTTCACTATTACCTACTTGTGTGTTGATTTATTGTTGCAAATATGCATAATATAAAAAAAAAATTAACTGATGAATAACTGGAGACTGGTGAAACATCTACAATAATATCATGAGATATTATCAATTAATATGCTGCTTGCAAAAAGTGCACAGCCACTTTTAACTGGAGAAAGATGCATTTGGTGTAGTTACAGCATCTACTAGAAGGGACTAACTATTCATGCTAACCAGCCAAACACTGTACAGAAGTCTTCAATAATCATAAAGACCTTAAATTGACCTTTATGGTGTTTTTTGGAGCTTGACAGCCTGCGGTCACTATATGAACAAGCAGCATGAACATTCTGCTAAACGTCTCCTTTAGTGTCCCACAGAAGAAAGTCAGTCAAATGGCTTTGGACCAACATGAGGGTGAGTAAATGAGGTTTCTAACCTTAAAGATATTTCAAATGTGACTTTGAACTTGAGTTCAGGATGTGCGCGTGTGACAGGGAAAGGGTCAGAGTGCTGCGAGAGGCACAGCGAAGCTCAGCAAGGGGCAAATCACAAACACATTAGAGAGCAGAAAGGAAGCCACGTTAGACAGTTAGCACACTGAATCCTACCGCTCCGCTGTGTGTAATGACTACATAGTGTGGATAGCACTACCGAGAGACAACCCTGGTTAGTTAGCAGCAGACAACTCAACTAGAGATGCAACAACTGAGCTGGGACTAGGCAGGACCCTGGTTCCAATCCATAGTTATTTGATTCACTCTGAGCAAAACAATACAGAAAATGGAGGGGGGAAGCATCATTGGAAAACCACCACTGTAGGATGATCTTTGAGACGGTGGTGAAAAGCATCTACGAAGACCAGCTAACTCAAGAAGACTGGATTAGTAAGGCAAGTTTAATCTCAAAAGGCATTCAAGTCGAGTCAATGCAACCAGATTTTATTTATGAACTAAAGACCAGCAGTAGAGGAGGGAATCGTTAGACATTTAATGGTTGTGATTCCATTTTGGTTCTGGTTTCTTAAAGTAGTACTTCACTCAAAAATGAAAATGTACAGAAAATGTGCTCGCCCTCAGGCCATCCAAGATGTAGATGAGTTTGTTTCTTCATCAGGTTTGGAGAAATGTTGCATTACATCACTTGCTCAGCAATGGATGCTCTGCAGTGAATGGGTGCCGTCAGAATGAGAGTCCAAACAGCTGATAAAAAGTAATCCACACCACTCCAGTCCATCAGTTAACATCTTGAGAAGACCAAAGCTGCGTTTGTGAGAAATAAATCCATCATTAATGTGTTTTTAACTAAACTCCACAATCAAGCTTCTTCACTTTAACAGACTGATAAGCTCTTCGTGCACTACACATATATCTGCACAGTTTTGTTTTATTTAACTGGTTTGCACTCCATGTGCCTTACGCCACTTTATCTATCTCATCATTTGTATATCTGTATAGTTGTATGTACATATGTTTAAACTGTATTTATCTGTATTTGAACGTCTACTGTCAGTGTCTTAAATGTTAACTGTATGCACCAAGGGTCTGAGAGTTCAATTCTCTGTATGTATGCGCCGTACATGTGGAAGAATTGACAAAGCAGACTTGACTTGACTTCTCCAGTGTAAAAGTGTTCTGGTCTGAATCAGGAGTGAAATCTGCACAGATCAAGCACCGTTTACAAGCCAAAACAGCTCTAAACTAATATGTGAGTGGATTTTGATGTGAGAGACAACAGGAGATGGACTTTTTCACTGGAGGAAGCATTATTATAGATTATGGACTCGTTTTTGGACAGAAGCAATGGTTTGAAGTTAAAAACCTCTTGATGGATTAGTTTAAACTTTTGTCTTCTCCAGATGTTAACTGATGGACTGGAGTGGTGTGGATTATTGTGATGTTTTTATCAGCTGTTTGGACTCTCATTCTGACGGTACCCATTCACTGCAGAGCATCCATTGCTGAGACACTGATGTAATGCAACATTTCTCCAAATTTGATGAAGAAACAAACTCATCTACATCTTGGATGGTCTGAGGGCGAGCACATTTTCTGTACATTTAAATTTTTGAGTGAACTATTCCTTTAATGATTTCATGATTCTGTTAGTACTGTTGATTTAGTTCAGAGTTCATCGTGACTAAACACCTGCAAGTGAGTAAAGTGAGCAAGCCATTAAACCAAATCAATTCTATAGCTTATAAGATGAAGAACCATTTATGAGACAATAATAGAACACTAGTCTATTCCATTACACTCTTAAAAATAAAAGCTCTTTATTGGCATCGATGGTTCCATGAAAAACTTTGAAAGTGTTCAAAGATTATTAAAATGTTCTTCACACTAAGAAAAAAGGTTCCTTTAAGAATTCACTGGAAGGTTCTTTGGGGAAGCAGAAATCCCCTTTGGAACCTTTAGTTTTAAGAGTGTTTCTTTTGGAGAATAGAACAGCTTCTCGATTCCCAACAAATCTCCACATGATCTCAGCATCAGGGTCAGTTTTCATCCACAGAACATCTCACAACATCACAGCAGAACACTAAAGGCATGATATGAGAGAGCAGAAAGCGCCAGGAAACACTTTAAACAGTGAAGGGCAGCAGTGGTAGAGCTCAACTAGTCAGTCCATCGCTTCAAAGTCACACCTGAATCGTGAAAAACAAAACCTAAAACACCCAAATCCCAGATTTGACTAGAAAACAGTGAACACAAAAACCGGAATATTTCAGATTCAACCTCTGGTTCTACTGACTTTTGGAGAAATGTAGTCAGTTACAACAAATTTGAGTTTTCTAAGAAATTAATACTTTTATTCATCAAGGATGCATTAAAGTGACAGTAAAGGCATTTATAATGTTATAAAAACTTTCTATTCATCAAAGAACCCTGAAAAAGAAAATGTATCATGGTTTCCACAACAATATTGTGCAGCACAACTGTTTTTAACATTGATAATAATCTGAAATTATTAATATTTTAATCAGAAATCTTTGAATAGCAAATCAGTATATTAGAATGATTTCTGAAGGATCATGTGACACTGAAGACTGGAGTAATGATGCTGAAAATTCAGCTTTGATCACAGAAATAAATTACTATTTTAAAATACATTAAATCACAAAACAGTTTTTTTTATTGTAAAAATATTTCAGAATTTTTACTGTATTTTTGATCACATGTACGCAGCCTTGGTGAGCTTCTTTATGAAACTTGTAAAAGCTTTGTCTACCCGGTTTTGAATCTTATCGTAAAGAAATTAATGAAATTAATGAAATTGAATTACTGTCTTTATTCTATCACAAGCTGGCTGTGATATAGTGGCTGTAATATGTTATATTCTATAACAAAAGTTACAGAAACTTCACAGGAATTGAGTCACATGATACAGATCATTTAAATAACAATTTCAAACAGACAGATGAAAAATATCCACCGCAATGGAAAATAAGAACTGAAGTTTTTTTCAGTTGATGCATTTAAGGTAAAACAACCTGCCATTGAATAAAATAAAGGGGTAGAGAGAGAAAGCAAGCTAAAAAGAGCAAATGCTTCAGCCAACATGCAGTTTCATAAAGACCGTCATGCTTGGCTTCAACGTCTCATCCGTCCGCTCAAGCCAGAGAACATCCACCAATAAAATCAGTGAAATATTTTCAAAAAAACTGAGGTCACACAATTTTTAAGTGCTTTTATGATCGATCAACATAATCTTTCCATCCCTATCAACAACTTTGAGTCACACATAGCAAAAATACTGCCTGAACAACGTCTCACTTTTTTGTACTTCTCTCACTCAATCTTCCTTAGTTTTGTCTTCAAAGCTGCTTATAGCTAAATTGAACTTGTTTCATAATTCATGAACTTTAAAGCTATTGAACTGAATATTGTTTTTAGAGCTTCTTTACAGCAGAATCTGAATTTGTCTCATATTTGAAGTAGTTTGCATCACTGTTTATTTCAGAGAAGCCACTTCGAAACGATATGCATTGTTTAAAAGCGTTATAGAAATAAAGGTGACTTGAGTCTTCGTCCCTCTTTTTCCTCTCATCTATTTTTTCTGCACTACCAAAATCTCCAACATAGGCTCATTGGAAATACATGCCTCTACCAACATTTCTGCAAAACTCAAAAAAACGTACTTATACGTATGAATTGCTGCAGTTTCCAGTTGGAATGAACACTAGAGGCAGTAAAACTCCCATAACTTTTATTCCTTTTCACACAAAGTGTGATTTGCAGGTCCACAGATTTGTTATAAAACTATCAGGTAGGTTTAGGGTTGGGTTTGGTGTTTCAAACACGATACAGCATTAACTTTTAGCAATACTCCCCGGATACTTGAATGATGAACCACCGCAATACATACCTGAAGCAACGTAATACAAACACAGCCAGGGTCACGTATTGAACCCGGGTTTTAGAGCCGAGAAACGTGCAGTAGGGTACATAATAACGGTGCTGCAGAAATGTATTTCAAATGAGCCTGGGTTGAAAATCTCTCACTCTTCACCTGTCTTGCACTGATCTCATTTTTGTCTCTGTTTCTCTCTCTCTCCCATGATGATCTCCTACAGAGTAGGGCTGGCAAAATGGCTGAAAAACTAAATATTATCAATATTCGAATTATATTCGCTTCAGTGCAGACAGTGAGGAACTCCCTGATCGCTGCCTCATTACAGTTTGCACATATGTTTTTTCGTCGGAAACATTGATCTGCCTTCAAAACACCTGGTAAAAAAAGTTGCATGATAACGCACGTTCTGGTTCTTGTTCACACAGATCTTGTTCCGGGACTGAACCCGGCAATGTTACTAGGTTCCCAACCCGGGATCGATCCCGGACTTAATCCCGGGATGTGTTTGCGTTCACACAGAGGGCACTCCGGCAATTTTACGGCAATTTTCCAGGATCAACGTGCAGTGTGAAAGGGGTTTAATGCACGTTTCGTAATAAAATAACACGATTGTCTTTGAAAAGAGTGCATGTTTAAATTAATGTTTATAAACCATAATGGCTCTGTGACTAGAGACTTTTATTATGAAAAGGACTCTTACATTGACACGGGACTGTGAACATACATGCATATGTTGCAGATGGCTTTGCATTTGAATGTGGATTTTTATTTTAAATTTGACGAATATTCGAAATTCAATAATTTTTTTGACAGCCCTACTTCAGAGATCCACATGCACTGATGCTCAGACAGGAAGCACTGAAGCTCAGACAGGAAGTGAGGAGGGTTTAGGCTGCACCTACCCTGACAGATCTTTGTTGTCAGGTTCCTCACATGGTTCCTCCTTCCCGCTCTCAGTGACGGGACTCTGCGCTGTCGGAATGTACTCTTTGGTCTCCTCTTTCGTATCGTTCTCCTCTTCATCAGCGTGGTTATCGTCCTCCTCATTTACGCTGCTGATGTCCGCTTTATCTTCACACGGTGCTGTGGATTCTGCGTTCTCCTCCTGAGATCAAATAACATGTCACATTCTCACCCATATGTTCTTGAAATTAATATTATTTGACCCTAATTAAACTCTGCCGTAGCTACATTTGTGCATCTTTTTTTGTTTCAGCAGCTTGTGTCGGGAAAAAAGCATGACTTATAAATATACATGAGGTCAGACAATCCTGTTGAGAGACTAAATAAACAGCTGAAGATACTGGCTGTGCTTCAAATGCAATAGTAGTGTACTGCTTACTGCACAGTATGTAGTGTATACTGCTTACAGCAGCTTTGTAACTGTGAAAAAATACTTAGTTACATGATAAAGCTGTCACACTGTAAATTATCAAATGATCAAAACAGAAATACTGTTACTGATCACATTAATAAAAACAGCTACTGATCACATTAAATGAACACTAAGCACATTTTGTCAAGCTGCATAGTCAATACACTAAAAAGTTAAATATATATATATATATATATATATATATATATATATATATATATATATATATATATATATATATATATATATATATATATATATATATATATATATATACACATACACATACAATATATACATATATATACATACACACACATAAACAGATACATATACACACATTTATATAAAATGAAAATACAATACAAAAAGTAAAAGAAATAAATAAAAAAATAAAAAATATATTATAATTTTTATGTAATTACATGTAAATACTTCCAGTAATGCTGCCTGCTATTTAAATTAGTGAGAGGTATCTGAATTGTTTTTTTTTTTAAATAATGAAGTATAATATCTATAAGAATAAATTCATATTTTAGTCCAGCTTTATAAATCAATTTCAATATAAATTATTCTCTATTCATACATTTTTGTATAAACGGAATATAAATATAAAATATATATATATTTGTAAAATATTAAATTTGTAAAATAAAATTTGTATAATTTTATATATATATATATATATATAAATAAATGTGATCTTATATTAATCACATATTTATAAAATAAAAAATTTAATTCTACACCTGTTTGGAAATTATCTGAAAATATGTGAAGTATAACTGAAGATGTAGTAGATAACGTATTCAATGCATGCAGCACAGACGCGGCATGAGAGGTGTGTTTAGTTTGCCGTATCAGACACACAGAGACGATGCTTCAGTACCTTGAGCACATGCTGCGTGCTGGAGGTCTCTGATTCTTTGAGGGCTTTCTGTTCTTCTCCTGCGCTGGATGAGCTTACAGAGACAGTGTTTCCGCCGCTGGCCGTTTCCTCAGCGTTTACCTCGCTCTTTGAGCTCGTCTTCTCGGCCGTCTTATACGGCAGATCCATGCGGAAGGTGATTCCCGTGGAGGAGCAATAGTCCTCAAAGCCATACAGATACCTGCAGGAGGTTCAACAACACAGATTACCACATCACATGATGCTGCTCCATGGTATCAGATGGTAAAACTATGCTCAACTTATCATCACTACACCTTTAGCCAGGTATATCAATAATAAATTGACCAGAAAGGTCTTCAGATGATCTGATTATGATCCAGATGATCCAAATTGAGCAATTTAGTAAAAAAAAAAAAAAAAAAAAGCTAAAATGAGCATGAAACTTTGAAATGCTGATGGTGCTATAGGCTTTGAGCGGGGCAGCGTTATTAACTATTGCAGTTTTTATTAATGTTTTGAAATGGTTTTTATAGTTTAATAATTTCAAGTTTAATTTGTTACATTTAGTAATTGACTTTTGCACTTTTCTCAATTTAATTATTAGTGTTATTTTTTTTACATGCTATTATGTAGGTTTAATTCATTTTTTAATTTTTAATTTTATATTTTATATATATATGTTTTAATATTTTGCATTTTATTTTTATAATTTTTATTATAATCAGCTTTAGTTTTAATTTTATGTCCAGTTTGTAATTAGTGCTTCAGCTTAATCTAAATGAAAATTATATATGTTACCTTGGCAAATAACTGATAATCTAATATAGATATTATTTATTATTTTTTTTTATACTTTTTAAATTGCATTTTTATTTTTATTTTTTTATATGTCTATTTGGTAGGCGTGGCACGGTACATGTATTCGTACCGAACATCTCTGTTCGGTGCATGAGGCCTTACGACGAATACAAGGAATTTACCCCCAATCCAGAAGAGGGCACCTGCAGTAATGCAACGCTGTTTGATAACCGCCAGCAGAAGAACAGCGAATGCTATGAGTTGCATGCTTGAAAACAAAGCCCACTAAACAGTGACCGTGTGCTGATTCTGAACGAGTCTCTCACATAGGCTGATAAAGGAGTATACTTTAAAGGCTTTTGCACTCAACTGTTTGCAAAATGGAGCTTTGTGCTCGTGTATCATTTAATAATTATAGTTTATTTTATTTAAGCTTTAGCTCAATAAACAAAACTGTTTTAATAGTTGTAGTAAACAACAATAATAACCCTAGATAGAAGACGTGTGCCACATTTTGCAATGGTTCTGAGCTAAGAGACAGAACAGGTGCATTCAGTGCTTGTTCTTCTCAAACGTTTTACAATGAACAGCTCACGGTTTGCTCTCACTGTCATCAGGGGCTAATGAAGGATGTACCTACTTTCTGTAGGCACATTTGACGTTGTAACCGGCTGCAGAGTTGAGCACGGGGATGCCCAGATCCTGATACACCTGCTTCCAGACAGATCCGCTCTCGATCTGAAACACAGGGAGGAACACGAGTCAAAGCTAACGCAGACGGAGCAGCAGACTGTGTCAAATAAAATAAAACTCACGTTGTCAAATCCTCCGAGCTTATGCACCAGCCTGTAGAGTTTGAAAAGATTCAGATTCTTGTAGCCCAGCACCGGTCGCTTATTGATAGGAGTTCCTGAGCAGATCAGTAAAGAAAGCTCTTAAACATTAATGCATTCGGCAGATGCTTTATATAAAGTGACTTGTGTTGCATTCAAGATATGCATATCATCAAGCACTCCTTTCCCCTCTAGAGTCTGTTATTGTTAACTAAAAAAATAAATACTGCAAGAGTATAAAACAATAATACTAAATAACACTGCTCACCTCTATCCTCCATAAATTTGTAAAGCTGCTGCAGGAAGTTGTCCTTCTCTTCTGGGAACGGCTCTACTTCCTCCTGCATAAAGGAAACACAAACGCAGAGAGTCTTTCAAAGGTGCCTTTAAAATAACTAGTTAGCTACACTACAAGCTACTAACCAATAGTAGTTAACTACACTGAAGCTATTTAAGGGGACAATATCTTTGGGGAAAAATATACACTACCGTTCAAAAGTTTGGGATCGGTAAGATTTAATGTGTTTGACGGAAATCTCTTCTGCTCAACAAGGCTGCATTTATTTGATCAAAAATAGAGTATAAATTGTGACATTTTTACAATTTAAAATAGCTGTTTTCTAAGTGAAAATATTGCAAGATGTAATTTATTGCTGTGGATCAAAGCTGTATTTTCAGCATCATTACTCCAGTCTTCAGAGTCACATGATCTTCAGAAATCATTCTAATATACTGATTTACTGCTCAAGAAACATTCCTGATTACTATATACTATACTATATATATATAAAATACTGACCCAAAACAGCAATATATAACAGAAATTGACCCAAAAAAAATTAAAAATACTAACAAAACAAAAACACCCCAATCAAAATAACTGGGTTGAAAACAGGGATAAATAACAGGGTTTAACTAAGTATTCTGATGCTCAACGCAAACATACAATGGCGAGCGAGGGCTCAAACGAGGGCACTCATTTTCAGCTACGCCCTGGTTGTAGTAGCACTACATTATCACTTTATACGGATGTGATTTAATTAATTAAACGTGAGCACGGCATGTTTCAAAATAAAAATGCAGTTAGCAATCACCAAACAGTCCACATTTATGCCAACATGCAACGTGCTTTTCAATCTACTGATGATGAATAATGACTATTTTATGTGATTTATGGTGTTTAAATCATACCTGTAAACTCACATTTCAGCCAGGAATATTTTGATGGCATTTTCTTTTCTTATAACCTCTGTATAATGCCTGTAATAACATACGTACTTACTTTATGTAACCGCTATAATTCTGATGTTCCATAAGCGCCACCTTGTGGCAAACAGTGAATTTGCATATTCACATTTTACGCAGAACCAGTGTTGTGAATGTTAAATGGCATATTAACGGAATTTTTTTTTATTTTACTAATAATTGTCAGGAAGCTTAAAAAAAATAAAAAATAAACAAATAAAAAAAGGATTTTCTAGGGTAGGCGGGCCTACCATAATGCTGTAGCCCAGGGGCCTCTGGTTACCTTAAGGCGCCCCTGCATGTAATGTTTGGTTGCTAATTGTTGGAGAAAATAGCTTATTAAAACACTCTTATGAAAACTGTCTGGCTGTGATGTGTTTTTCCTCTGTAATCTAGTTTATGTAACTATGACTGCACACACGTCAGCTGCGGCACAGTTTAACACAAGTCTGAGTAACAGCGAAACCTGTCATCACACGCACAAGCTGTTCATCGATCACTAAATACGCCACTTCAACTCTAAAGGTGATATTCCGTGGTCAATAAATCAGGCTAAACAAATGGCTGATGACAGGAGGACGTGCTGTAAGAGTGAAAGCACCACTATATCAGCTCACATGAACATAAACATTAGTGCTACACTTCAGCAGATTCCCCATTCAATCAGATTTCACACCACAGAATAAAGAAATATAAATCTTATCTAACAATTCTGATTTTTTTCCCCCTCAGAATTGCGAATTCAAAAAAAATTCTGGCAAAAAAAAAAGGAATTTCCAGTTTATATCTTGCGATTCGGACGGTTTAATTTATTTATTTTGTTTCTGCCACAAAAAAAAAAAAAAGGTAATTTTTACTTTTTATCTCAAAATTCTTTTCACTTTTCCCCCTCAGAGTTCTAACTTTGTTCTCGCTATTTTCAGTTTATGTGTCACAATTCTGACTTTTCTTCTCAGAATTCATTCTGGGCTTTTTTAAACTAGCTACTTTAGATAATTGTAACTTTTTAAATCTCAAAGTTCCTGATTTTGTATCTCACAATTTTGACTTTTCTGCAATTGCAGGTTTACATCTTGCAATTAAATTTTTTATGAGTCTATATCTTGAAATTCAGTTTTTCTTTCTGCCACAAATTGTAAAATATATATAAAAAAAAAAAAAAATTTAATTTTACCATGCAATTTTGACTTTCCCCCCCTCAGAATTCTTTTTTTTTTTTCCACCGCAGAATAAAAAAAAAAGAAATTTTACAGCAACTTTTTCATCTCGCAATTCTTTTTTTTTTTTTTTTTTTTAATTCTGACTTTTTTAACCATGAAATGTAAAATAAAAAAGGTAATTTCAAGTTTATGTCTTACAATTAAGTGGAAAGACTTCATTGGGGGTTTTTTGTGCCACCAAATAAAAAACTAAAAAGGTCATTTTTATCTCAAAATAATTTTCCCCTCACATCTCGCAACTGTTTTTATGATTATAAACACTGCTGTCACCTCTGCCTCCTCGCTGCTGGCCTCTTCCTCTTGCTCCTCCTCCTCATCATCTTCCTCACTGCTGGAGCTTTCATCCTTCACCTCTGTCCTCCACGTGCTGGGCACAGTGCCGTTACGCTGGAAATCCCGCGCTGCATCTAACGCTGTGAAACACACACACAGCAAGAATGAGATTAGAATGAGCTGCATGTGACTGGAAATCCCTTGTTTGGTCTGTCATTTTTTTCCACTTTCAACTTTCCGGCACACCACTTTTTCAGAGGCCTTTGTTTAGGAAGTATTTTTCATATTCTTTCTCCCCATAGGTATTTAATAAAAAAGTCTTTGTTAAAGAGTTATAAGCCATGAACCAAGCTTAGCAGCTACAAGGTGAAATATAATATTACAAACTTTGATTAAAGCAAAAAAAGTATTTGAAAATCGGACAGAAAGAAAGATACAAGACTGTACTTCACAGCTTTAATGGGGGAAAGAACTACAATCCAATGAAGCTTTGCAAATGACAGTCAAATTCGATAACATAAAAAAAATTGATTTAATGATGTTGATTTCGTATATAGAAAAAATATATATTATGTCTATGGCAGAATATGCATATTGTGTACATCGGGTCAAAACTGCATTGTTGAGAGTAAAATAGAGAAGTTGCATTGGTGCATAAGTCACATTTTATTATTACATTCAGGGGGAAAATTAAATGTTTACAAACATTTCAAATAATAATAATAAAAAAAACTTAATTAATTAATATTTTGAATTAGATTAGATTTTTGTATTTTGTGTTTTTATTTGAACTTTGCTTGAAATTTTGATAATTTTGTTATAATTTTTATTTTATTTTATTAAGTATATCTATAGTTTTTAAATTAATATATATACATACATATATATATACACATATATATATATATATATATATATACTGAAAAAAAAAAAAAAAAAAAATATATATATATATATATATATATATATATATATATATATATATATATATATATATATATATATATATATATATATATTTATAAATATTATAAAATATTTAATAAAATATAAAATTAAATATTTGTATATATTTATTTATTTTTATATATTTTATTTCACTAAATGTTTATTTTATTCCAATGAAAATGTTTTATGGTTTTAGTTTTTATTTAATGATGATAACTAAATGAATATATACTGATCCGCACGTCACACTTGTTCTCACCTGGTTTGAGTCCTGCGTCCGCTTTAGGAGCTTTCTCTTCATCCAGCTCTCGAATGTCTTTCCGCAAAACGGTGTAACTATAAGATAAAATACAACACTGTTAGCAGTGATTTCAGTTACTGATCATAATTCAACACACTGCTGTACAGATCAGCATTCTGACTGCAAAAACCATTACGCTTGTCACCGAGTATCGATTAAAGCTTTTATTGTGTTTAATTGTTTGCAACAACATTAATGTACTACTTCAAGAATTTATTCCAGACATCCACCAAATCAGCATCATCACACAGCTTCTTAAAAAAAGCACCAAATTTAATAACAAAACCTTTATCCAGGGAATACAGCAGTAATGTAATTAAGAAACGGGCCATTTCTCAGCACCAGATATGAAATGTGGCTCTTTTTATTTGGAAAAGCAACCAATCAGTAAGTCTCACACCCTGGCAACCGAATAAGAACATACAGTAAATCTATCTATCATGCCCTTAAAAGTATTTGGAAACCTAAAAATCATAGTTGAAATATCGAGATGTTTTTTATTTCTGTATGTGTGCTCAAACTCTGAATCAGCTGCTGTTTTGGTGGTTTTTAGTGGATGTATGAAGTCACAGACGTCCTGAAGTGTCCACACACCTTCAGCAGCTGCTTTATTGAGGGAATTAAGAGGTCATTATTAGCTAGCAGACATGTCTTTGTTCATGAATATTTATAAATCTACATGGGCCAGTAAAGTCATGACAATGCCGAGGCGGACACTAGAGGGAGCAGTGAAGATGTACAGATACTACAGCTAACCTGTGACACTCACAAGCCTTTCATTGCTAAATAATACTTATATGCACTGCAGTTCAGAAGAGTTTTATAGAAAACAATACTTTTATTCAGCAAGGATGCATTAAATTGATCTGAAGTGACATTTATAAACGTTACAAGAGATTTCGGTTTCAAATAAATGCTGCCCTTTTGAACTTTCTATTCATCAAAGAATGCTGAAAATGAAATGTATCATGATTTCCACAAATTTATTGGGCAGCACAACTGTTTCCAACATTGATAATAATCAGATACGTTTCTTGAGCAGCAAATCAGCATCTTAGAATGATTTCTGCAGGATCATGTGACACTGAAGACTGGAGTAATGATGCTGAAAATACAGCTGCAGATCACAGCAATCAATTATATTTTAAAATATATTGACTTAGAAAACAGCTATTTTAAAGTGCAATTACTGATTTTACTGTATTTGTAATCAAATAAAGCAGCCTTGGTGAGCAAAACAGACTTCAAAAGCAAAAAAATCTGTTTGTTAATTCACCAAAATTGTAAAATGACATAATAAATGACATATTAGGGACTAAGCAACCACCTAGTAACCACCCTAGCAACCCCAATCAGATCACCTTAGCAACTGATTACCAGCATCCAAGCAATTTAGAGTCTATCGTCAATCAATACAAGCACAACATTATAAATGATAAGTCTAGTTATTGAATCATCAGAAGCTCCTGGCAGTTCTCACAGGTTTAACAAATACCTCAATGAGCAGACATTTCTCAGCATAATGCTTGAATACCTTCGGCAGCGGCAGTATAAATTGGTTTCAGACGGTTCATCTCAGACGGCGTTTAACTACAATATTCTTCGACTGTCCCTGCAGACATATCAGCGGCTGCTTCATTACATGAAGCCCAGCGGTGGCATCTTTCCTCCTTTTTTCCTCTTTCCGCCACATTTAATGGATGTTTAGTAAAATCACAGCTATAAACAGACACAATGCAGTGAAATAAAAGCACACGTGCCGCTTTCATAGCTTGATTTTCTGCAGCTGGAGCACTAAAAGTAGAAGCACGGACTGAAATAACTTCATTTGAAAGTTACTCACAATTTCCCATCTTTGAAGGAGCGAACAAAAACGTTGTCTTTCTTCAATGTCACATCTTCATGACAGTCTGGAGAGATGACCTTCAGAAAATGAAGAGAGAAAATAAAAGGATGGATGAGCACGTCAATGAGACTTCAGAACAGAAAGCATTATTTGATGTCGTTTTAGTCACCAAGTCATTTGTCTCTATTTGCCAAAAAAAAAAAAAGGTTTTACGCTTGAAGAAATGAATGCTAGACAAGCGGGTCTATTTATACCTTCAAAATATTTCATTAATTATTATATGCAAACGAGTAACCTTTCCAGTTGTTTGTACCAATTTACTTAATGACAGAAGTGTCTTTTGCTCACCAAGGCGGCCTGCATTTATTTGATTAAAAAATGTATATTGTGAAATATTATTACAATTCAAAAAAACTATTTTTTATGTGAATATACTTGAAAAAGCATTTTATTCCTGTGATGCAAAGCTAAATTTTCAGAATCATTACTTCAGTCTTCAGTGTCACATGATGCTTCAGAAGTAAGCAATGAAAATTCAGAGCTGCATCACAGGAATAAATGACATTTAAAATACATGCAAATAGAAAAAGGTTATTTTAAAAGGAGTTGTAACACTTTAGAATAGGGAACACATTCACTATTAACTACGACTTTTCCCTCAATAAACTCCTAATTTGCTGCTTATTAATAGTTAGTTTAGGTGTTGGGGAGGATTAGGGATGTAGAATAAGGCATTAATATGTGCTTAATTTCTACTAATAAATGGCTAATATTCTAGTAATATGCATGCTAATAAGCAACTAGTTAAGAGACCCTAAAATAGTGTTACCTTGTAAGAATATTTTACAATTTTAAAATATTTACTGTATTTTGACCAAATAAATGCTGCCTTAAAAACTTTGGCCAAACTTTTGACCAGTAGTATAATTTCATAAATACTGCATTTGAGCTTAATATGAATATTATGAAAGCTATGCATTATTAAGAATAAAACTTTCTGTATAAATTTCAAGATTGTTTTTTTAAGTTTATTGATTTTCATAACGTTTTCAGGTCTTTCTTGGCTGCAGGAACCCATGGCAATGTTGTGAAAAAAAATAAATAAATAAAATAAAATAATATAATATAAAATAGACTTGGTGCACCTTGTGCATCCATTAATAAGGACAAGATCCACATTCTAATAAAGCCTAAATGACATAAGCATTTTGAAACGACTGCTACACCTACGTCTTTGCCTTTTATTTAATCAGAAGCCACCTTTGACCTCAGATGAGCAGCAGGATGGGCGTCACCAAACCCCAGGAGCACGTCACGGCCGTTCATTTGCTTTGTTTTCTTTCTGACTGCTGTGATTCTGCTGAGAGCCGTGAGGAGGAGTCAGAGAGCGACGCAAAACACTTACGCCAACAACAACAACTCACAGAGCTAGCAGCAATATTTAAAGAGACAGCGTCTGGTTTGCCGTGACTCTGTGAATCATCAACTACTGCATGTACACGAGGGACAGAGTCAGAGAGAGAGTCTGTTAGCATGCCGCACAATACATGCAGCTTCAGGAAGCAACGTGCAAGACTCTCTCCTGATCGTGAGGTTTAAGGGTGAAGCATGTCGTTTTCTGGATGTTAGAACGATGTTTTTGGTGTGTCAGGTTAATGAGTCATTGATAGTTTGACGTCCTGAAAAGGGAAATACCATGACGTTTTTAAAACACTGGTCTGTTTGTTTGAGTGGCCCGACGTGTTTCTTCCTTCCATGAGCTTCTGCCTCAATTAATGAAGTGAGTTTCTAGTAATATATATTTACTAGAAATATAGTCATATATATTTATTTTATACAATATGAAACTAGTAATATATATTAATACTAGTAATATATATTTATTTTATACAATATGAAATCAAATTAAATATTGCACGCAAATAAAAAAACATACTGAAATAAATTTAATGAATTAAATATTTGTGCACAAAATAAGGCTTTGTAAAGGTTTCAAATACAGCACCGTTTGAATTCAATATAAAAAGTATATAAAGATATTGAAATATACTTTTTAATACACAATTTATTTATATAATTTTACATAATTATTACAATTGATAAATTTACAATTTATATAATAATTATTAGTGATTATAACTGCACTCCTGCACTCGTATTTGTTCAAATGCCCCGATACCAAACACCAGAACCACACAGCGTGTGATCAGTGCTGTGTTCAGACAAAGAAACGCCGACAACAGAACAACAGACAGCAGAATGGACTTATTAGAGATTAAAGATGTCTACAAGGTATATGTATGCAATAAATATAATACAATTCATGCCTGTATAGCTGATGTGAAAAGTGAAACTAGCAGGCTGTGTGAAATGCGCTCGGCTATACTCGTTTCTCTCATTCTGCACAAATATAAACGTGCATGTGTTGTTGCACATGTTTGCATGATTCATGAGTGTTTCTGCATTATATAAGTCGCAGCACGTTTCAGATAAAAAAACAAAACAAAAAAAACACGACATATTCCTGAAAATTTGTTTGCCACAGTTACAAGATTTATATATAATGAGTGGTTCCCAGCATTATTATGGCAAAATGATTACAGTACTGAGCCGCTGCAATGGAGCAGCTCTAATGCTATTAAATTAAAGATAATGTACCTTAAAGCAAAAGAATGAACAGTGAAAGTAACAAAAACATTATTAAGTGTGAAATATCTATTTGCTAAATGAAGCAAATCAACTAACATTATACATATTCTTTTGGTTTCTGTACCCAATATATATATTTAGCTTAAACTACAAATGTAGTGAAAATACTCTGTATCAGCAAGTTCCAAAAATAAAGCATCGGTACTCGCCTAGTTCTGGAAAAAGTGGTATCGGTGAATAATTATATTAGTCAATATCATTTAGAAATATACGTTACTTCTATATAATATTTAAGCAAAAGGTATCTTTAAATAAATTTAAATTAATTATCATCAATTAAGCTTCAAGTTGCTAAATACAAATATTACAATATACAAATAAATATTTATACTACAAACACTTTTTTTTTTTTTTAGTTTGAGGATTTTTTTTTATTTTAACATAACTTTAATTATTAAAAAACCTTAATTAGCTTTATTTTTATTTCAGTTTTAGTGATTTTAGCAATTAATTTTTATACTTCAAATTTATGTAAATGAAAAAAAAAAAAAAAAGCACCATAATATAGAGTTGCACTTAGCACAAAGGCTTGATTTTTGTGCTGTGTCCAGCAGTTGTGACTCACCAGCGCAGGATACCATGTGGTTTTCTTTTTGTCACTGGTGATGACTCCGTCCACACACACCACTTTGCCATAAAGCTCTTCGTTTTGTTGCTGATCGCCCTCCTCTTCCTCACTAGACGATGAAGATGACTCCTCTTCTTGACTGTGGAACAAGATTATGTGTTAATGCGTAATAAACAACAGACTGAAAGGTGCTTGAGTTACATTAACATCCCAGATAACACAAGAACATATTTAAAATTCAGAGTGAAATATCGCTGCTGATCAAAAAGCAGAATCTGTTCTTTAAAAAGCAGCAATAATAAAACCTTTATGCAATTAAAAAGGGTTAGATATGGCTCATGAAATCACGTTCAAATAAAAAGAAATAAAGACGACACTATATTTTGCATACAGAAAATTACATTTATTTTTAGATAAATTAAAAATGATTAAGAATTATATTATTTGCATGACAATTAAGCACAACTTTATTATTATCTAAAACTTTATTATTATATATTAAATTTTGTTTTTCTTTCAATAGTACAATAATTTTTAAAGCTGACTCAGCATATCATTAATTTGAATAAAATGTTACATTTTGAAACAATATTAACTGTAATTAAAAGTTCTAAGCATTTTTAAAAAGTGAATTATTTTAACCAATCAACAATTGTTTCAGATTCTATTTTTCAGCCCTAGTAGGGTTGCCATGACTATAAACAAACCAACAATAAAAATAAATCATGGAAATAGCCAAGAACAAATTTCATCGTCATTTAAGTCTCTCTTTAATCAAATTCAATTCAGACTGAGAACAGAAGTGCATCTTAATTTGGCGTTTAGACGGTGAAGAACTGCTAACGGAAGAGAACATGCTAATCGTTTAGTTCTAGACTCAGATAAAGCTAAACATGCTTCAGCCGATCCACTCACAGGAAGACAAGCATCGCCTGTATCCCAGCGGCACAATAGAAGACGCTGCTCTTCTTTTGGTCGCGTGTTCTGATGAAGATAATAAGTAATTAGGCTCTGTGAGCTGACGAGCGTCTCACTTGCCAATACTGGATATGGAGCGTGACTCGACGGCCGCTCTCAATTAACAGCCGACACTCCAGCTCACCGCTGAGGAGAGCCAATCTTGTTAGTGTTAAATGAGCCAATCAACAGCCTGCATCACGAATAAACATGACCTGATAAACCACAGAGACTCCTGCTCACTCAAACAAAATCAAGAAGACCTGCCACAGCAACTACTGCTTCTGAAAACCTGTGGAAAAGTCACTCTCTGTTGGATTTTTTCTTAAAATTGTTTTTTTTTTTTATTACCAAAAAACAAAACAAAAAGTGCTAATTAAGTAGGAAAAATAAACTTTATGCAACTATTAGATTTTGCTTATATTAGAGATTGCTTCCAGCAATGGCATAAAATTTTTTTTAACTATTATTATATTATAAAACTATTATGAAACTATTAAAAAAAAAACACCTTTAAACTATTCTAAAAATTAAACCATTTAAAATAATTTATGGTAATTAAAAAAATTTGAAAAACAATAAAATATAAATATTGCATGAAAAATTTAAATGAACATTTGAAATGAATAAGTATGTTTAAGTACTAAAATTAAAGCTATATGGAAATATATATTATTAAAAAAAAAACGACAAAAGCACATAAAATTAAAATGAATAAAAGCAATTAAAATACTTAATAAATACTATAATACTATAATACTATATAAATACTAAAATAATGGGGAAAAAACAATCTATGGAATAATTAAGTAGGAAAGATCTAGTTTATGTAATTATACATTTGGCAATTTTGCTTCAAGCAGTGTTAAAAAAAATTACAACTATTCTTAGATTCTAAAACTACTTTTAAAATTAAAACTATTAAAACCATTTACGGTAACTGAAATAAAGTTGAAATAAAATAAATACTGCATGAAAACCTTCAACATTTTAAATAAGTTTAAGTTGAAGTACTCAAATTACTAAAACTAAAATAAATAAATGAAAGCTATATGACAATTTTATAAAAATTAAAAAAGCAAATAAAATGAGTACAACAAACTAAAATTAATATAAAAATACACAAATAAAGGCTCATTTAAAACATTTAAAAATACTACAATATATATATATATATATAAATGCTAAAATTGCTTAAACTGAAAAAAGAAAGCTATATGGAAATACATAAAATAAAATGACAAAAGCACATACAATTAATAAAACTTAAAGTTAATTCAAAACATTATACTATAATAGTGTAAAGATAATGCTAAAATAACACTGGCGTCAAGTCAATTCAGCTTCATATTTTTACTGAAAAAGACAAATATTTTTTTTAAGGATCCACGACTATTTGATGTGCAGAACTAATCCACCAGCCAACTAACCAATGACATCCCAAACATTGATGATTCTGATTCCTTGTTAAAGCTCATGTGGGACGTGTCCTGTTCGAGACGAAGCACTGGAGGAAAAGCATTGGCTTTTCTCTGATTTGAATTCCAGGGCAGCATTTGTCCTATTTGTGCGACAGCTAAAAGAAGAGGCGTAATTCACAACAGCAAACACTGTAATCAGTATTCCCAGACGAACCCGCCGCGTCCCTGGAGCATCAGGACTGAGACGCTTCATCCTTCAGGTGATGTGTGTTTCTATCAGTGAGATTCACAACATGTCAATAGTGTACTGAACGGCCCTCTTGAAGTGGAATTTTACAGATATTATTAAAAATCCTATATGGTAACTGAAAGAGCTGAAATAAAATGAAAAAAGCATAAACATTTTAAATTAATGTTTAAGTGGAAGTACTAATTTCCAGAGCTTTGTAGACAATTTGCTGTTATTTTCATAATTAGGGTACCAATATGCTTCAAACTAATCATAACTCTTAATAACTGTACTTTATTTCCTCAATCATGCATGTTTCTTTATCAGACTAACGTGTCAATAACTTCCAGCAGCACTGTGTTTTTGCTGATTCAATGGCAAAACATGCTGTATCGCAAAATATTACATAACTTAAAGGCACTCACATGGGATTGGAGCGTCGGCCTCCGCGGTTCCCTTTTTTGCCGATGACAGGAGTGCCGAAGTGTTCAGGGTTCGTCAGAGGAAGCCTGTCGAGCGACTGGAAGAGAAACAGACATAAGATTTACCAGTCAGTGCTAAAATATAAATAAAACTATAAAAATACTACTGCTGTCAAATGATTAATCGTGATTAATCGCATCCAAAATAAAAGTTTTGTTTTCATAATATATGAGTGTGTACTGTGTTCATTTATTATGTATTTATAAATAAACAAAAATATTTACATGTATATACTTTTATATTTCTATTATTATACTATATAAACATATTTCTTAAATATATACGTGCATGTGTTTGTATTTATATATACACATAATAAATGTACACAGTACACACTCGTATATCAAACAAATAATTTTATTTTGGATGTGATTAATCGCGATTAATCGTTTGACATTTCTATTACTTGAAATAAAATAAAATATTAAAACACAAACTTATTTTATTTCTGCTACTTGCCAAGGCAACATTCTTCATATTCATTTACTTTAAATTGATGACAAAAATAAGTAAAACTGAAATAAAGTTAATAAGAAAAAATTTTAATGGAAATGAAAATATAAAACTTCAAAATATTAATAATTATAATAGTATGTCAATGATATTAAAAAAAAAAAAATCCCCATTTTGGTTTAGTTTAACCTTAAATATTAAATAACTAAAATTAATAAACAAACAAATACAAAAAAACTAAAATAAACTTTATAATAGATTAAAAGTAAATTAAAAATTAAAACTTCAACTAAAATGTTAGTGAAAACAGAAAAATATAAAAACAAAATCTAAATATTAACAAAATGTATAATGGTATATGAATGACACTAAATAACACTGGCATTCATATACATGTGTAAAAAAATATTTTTGATACTTGAAATAAAATAAATGTTAGCTGAAATAAAATAAGTTGTGCTTAATTATCATAAAACACAAAAACTTTAAAATTTTATCTTCCATTTTTCATTTTAGTTTACTTTGAAGTACTAAAATAAGTACAACTAAATAAATTAAAAATAATACAAATGACAAAAAACAAAACAAAAGTCTACATATTTGAACTGAACTTAAAGAGAAAACAGAAAATTAAATAAAGTAAAAATTAAAATATGAACAAAAACTATAATAGTACATCAATGATAATAAATATCACTGATGTTCACATACACTGGTGTAGTTTCAGGCCTTAAACAACTGACAATCTGTTTGAAATCCTTTACTAGCACACGGTTTATCAAACGCAGAGATGTGACAGTTTCTAATAATCATCTGGGAATGAAACGCCTCTAATTTTGACTCATTCCTACAATGCAGACGTTTTCTTGAACACATTATATATGTCCTAATATACTGGATTAAATGTTAAACTCACAATTTTTGCATAAGAAAAATCATATAAGCAAACAAAATGATTAATAAACTTTATTTTGCAATCAAAAAACTGGCACATTATGAAGAAACATTCCAGGTGTTCTTTTTTCAAAATCAGAATGTTTCAAACAAAACATGATTTCTTTGAAATATCATTTTAATTCATATTAAATTCATTGTTTTTTTTTTTTTTCATATGTTCTCAAGATCACCAGAGGGCACGCATGTCTGAAAGTCTGTTAAAACTTCAATAGAAATACATCCTCAATGTTATAACTAGCGCCCAGAACAGGATGTGATGTGAATGTGTTGTGATGTACAGGAGTCTGCTAGCGATCTAAACCAATGAGAAAGCAGAAAGCGGCTTTACCTCACTCTCAGCGAAGTGTCGTGCTCCTTTCAGGCAGAGAGACGAGCGCCTGAGGGTCTTCTCATCACCGTCATCAAACACTGAGTCCAGGACAGAGAGAGAGACGAGTTATCAGACGCACAAACACTCCAGGACAGAGTTACGTAAGATCAGTGCTCTCACTCCGGCCGCCCACTGCTCTTCAGCTTTAATGATAAACTCGCAGTGAACATGGGAAAGCATGGAAAGAACGACCCACGTGAGACACCTTCTCAATGGAATTATTTATTGATTTAATCAGTACTCTGGTTCTTGATGCATTTCCGGCACAGTTTCTGTGTGTAAACGGCTGAAGAGAGTCTATATGGTGCGTTTATGAACACTGAAACTGTGAGGAATCACCAGTTGGCTTGTAGCTTCATTAGGAGCTGCGGCACACAATATGGTTTAAACTGAACTGAAAGAACGACAGCATCAAATTCAAACCATCTGCTGGAGAAAACTCACAGGCCTTCATCTAGGGCGCATCAAGTTCATTTTCTCTCCATGTCAAGACACATTTGTGGATTAGAATTCGCATTAAGACATCAAATATATAAAAATAAATGAGGAATGAAATTCTGTTTTGTGAGAGATGGACACGGACTCATCTCATTTATGATGCTGAGTGACAAACAACCTGTGATGCTTTTCACTAACATGCATGAAAAAAAAAAAGCCTGGCTAATTCAATTGTCATAGGTATAAAAACATTGCTAATATTTAACACAAGTACAAAATATATGTTGATGACTAGAGTGAAGAACATTATTATTTACTAATATTTCAATTTTCTTCACAACCATTGATCAGTGTGGCAAAAAAATGTCTGAAAAATGTATATAACATTATAATTGAATATTACAGGAAATTATGAACCATATAAAGGATATTTACAATTAAATTATTTGTTGTAAATTTGTCTTGAGAAATGTTTTTTTGACTTTTTTTTTTTAAATCCTAATTTAAAAACAAGTTTTCATCTAAATATTGACATATATATTAATTATATATAAATATAACAGTGTCTATATTTTATACACCAACACTATTATATTTATATTAAGAATTATTTATTATGATCCTAATGATAAAAATGTTTAATCTGACACTTAATAAAAAAATAAAAAAATTAAATATATAAATTAATTATAATATAAATTATTAAATTATTAAAAAAGTACAATATTGTAATCTAATAAATTATAATTAATATAAAATAATACACATTCCCATATAACAAGGATTGAAGTGGCGTTTCCATCTCTGTCTCAGATACATAACCAGCTGAAGAGATCTGAAGAGATGTGCAGCGCTGAAATGCAGTCTAGCATGAGATGAGATGTAATGGTCTTACCGACGGTGTACAAACTAGCGTCAGTGAGTTTGTTGATGGTGGCCTCCTGATAGATCCCATCTTGATTCCTGGCTTCCACCACAGCGCCCACCTAAAACACAAACACTCATATTTACAGGGTTTTAGTGCGTCGCACCACAGCGTTCCTGACCGGCTGGAACTGGATTCACGCTCCAGTGGGTGTTAAAACACTCAGACTGGAGATAAACAGACTGACATTACTCACAGAGGAACGCCTGTGAGGGATTCTCATGAACTGTGAGATGGGCACGCTACCTTTACAATAAAATACCATGGGCCGCACCATGGTAAAGTGATGGTATCAGATGATTCTGAATGTTTAACATATTCATATAAAGACACATTTCACAGAAACCTGTCAAGAACATATCCAGGTCACAAAAATAAATAAATAAACACAGTAAAATAAATAAAATAACATGCATGAAGAAAGAAAGCTTATTTTAGCACTATTTTAACATTAAGATTTTTTAAATAATATTCTCTTGACAATAAATGTGATTAATATGACTAATGCAAAAAAATAAAATAAAAATATTAGAGCAAGCACCATTAAAAAATGTCATGACAGTTAATCTGATTATTAATATTACTGTAATGCAAAATAAATAAATAAAAATATGATATACATTTCTACTGTATTTACATGTCATGGTAGTATCTGCTATACTGCCTATAAATAAAATTAATACATTTTAATTCTATTGTAGAAAATATTTAATACAACAAAAATATTGTACTAATTTATTATTAAATATTTATTATATAATTAATAACACTATTACAGTAACAAGAATCAAATAAGAATAACCAATGAGAATTAATTTTTTACCATATTCTGATCTTTTCTTACTGCCAAATATAACTACATTTTTCAGTTTTTTGATTGTAGGAGAAATGTGGACATGTTTTGTTAAGATTCAGCTTCAAAATATACAAACATTGTAGCATAGTTTTACCATAGTTTTCAATTTATGGCATTTTATTGCTTGTGTGCTCCAAGCGTAACAAATCTGACTTGCGATTTTGCGAATAACCAGTAAATAACTAGCTGTGTGCATTAATCTAGTCTGGGCATGGAATCAGTCTCGCCCTCCGTGGTTTTCACTATTTCCAGCCCGTCGTGTTCGAGCTCTTAAGACTTCTGCTTGTAAAGACACTCATGAGCATATTTGTTATTTATTCTCTCGGAAAAAGAATTACGAAGTGCTCAAAGCAAACAGTTCTGCCAGACAGTGAGATGTTTTCTGATGAGCTGATGGCAGCCGGCGGAGAATAATTACTGTCATATTCATAATCACAGCTACAGATGCAACGGCTGCTTTGCCAGGAGATGTTCAAACAAATGGCTGAGCTAAAAAAAAATTAAAATAAACAACATCAATATTAAACAGAGGATTATGCGGATTACTGGCATCACCGGCACCATCAAACATCAACTCCAGACGAGTTTTAAATCAGAGCAGCATTATGCTGCGTTTCTGGAGCTTGACAGATGTGATCACTCTCTGCTTTCATTGAACATAAAGAGCTGCGAAGATTCTTTAACCCTATACAGCAACTGTATCATACTGTATTTGATATGCAAGGCCTCTAAATGATTGACAGTCAAAACTTTGCTGTTAATCCTGTCACTCACACAATCTCGTCTGATTGATAGTTTAGACTTTTGTTATCCAGAAAAAGCTGTTGCATATGAGAAACATCAAACAGCAAACGAAACGATAGCATTACGAAACTGCGCCGGACCGTTTATCAGCTCGGATCAATAATTGAGTGCAGCACAAGCAAACTTGTCCGAGCTCAAAACAGCTTTACTAGGAAACCAAAGTTGATTTCGTGACACTGTTACAGCGAGATCCAGCGAGAAGCGTTTAAATTCGCCGCAGAATGAATAAAGATTGCTTCCAGATCTATTGAGATGCATTAGTTAATTCTGCACAGAATTCTGTTATAAGCAGATCAAACGGCGCTGATGTAGAAAACCAGAAGCAGTAACACTATGTAACCATGATGCTGTGGCAGAAGTAGTCAATGTAAAATGTAAAAAGACAGCAAATTAACACTATAACCAGACAGAAGATGGCAGCAGAGGAGCACTTATTGGCTAATTAGTCATTCGTTTCCACTTTTTTGCTTTATATTCCGATATTATAAAATCACTATAATAAAATATAAAATCATCAAGAAATCAAATTTTGTCAAAGCTTTGCACTTTTCATGTGTTTGAAGTAAGAAAAGTTGCAAAGTGCCTTGAAAAACAAACGTTTGTTCAATTACTGCGAAAGAGTAAAGAGCGCTCCTTCTATAATCACCGATGCTGTCGGTCAGTTCAGTATAATACTATAAAAAGAATAATGGCACATTTAATGAAAGCAAAATATATACTTTTTTCTAGGGATGCACAATATTGGATTTTTGTCGATATCCGATATGCCGATATTTTTTAACTCATTTTGGCCGATACCGATACCGATATACCGCGAGAGCGATTCAAATGCATAGGATCCGTCTGCTCTCTTATCTTTCTCGTGGTACTTTGATGTCATACAGTGATCATTCTGCAGAGCGCTGCTTCAAGTCGAACGCACCTAATCACACACCGAAAGCTTGATTCTGTACGTGCTTTCACAGTTTAAATTCAGTGATCCAAAAGGGTGAATCTAATCATCATTCAGACAAAACTTTGCTTCAAGAATGAGCCACACTGCTGACGTGATCTAATCGCTAGCACACCCTGAGCACATGTGAGTTAACGTATTCATCTTATCGGCAAGACATATCGGCACAATTTTTCATATCGGATCGATGCCGATATTTACATTTAAAGCCATTATCGGCCGATTCCGATATCAGTCCGATAATATCGTGCATCCCTCCTTTTTTCATATTAACATTTTTTTAATAAAAGAAAATTGTATGCTTCCCAACTCCAGCTCAGTGCTTTACTGTCAAATGTGCATTACCAAGAAATGTGTAATATTATTAGTAACTGCACTTGTTAATGCAAAACAAAAATCATCAGGATCATTAACTGATGGACTGGAGTGGTGTGGATTATTGTGATGTTTTTATCAGATGTTTGGACTCTCATTCTGACGGCACCCATTCACTGCAGAGCATCCATTGCTGAGACACTGATGCAATGCTACATTTCCCCAAATCTGATGAAGAAACAAACTCATCCTAATCTTAGATGACCTGAGGGTGAGTCAATTATTAGCAATTTTTCATTTTTGCCTGAACTATTCCTTTAAGACACGGTGTAACAGTTTATAAATATGATCAAACAGTGCCTGTATTTGTGCTGCAGGAGGCAGATTGGCTCTTACCTTCAGCACTCCTCTGATGTGTTCATCGTGCACCTCCGCAGTGGACGAGTTGGGTTTGAAGGTGACCTGGAAAGAGCCACACACAATCAGTGAGGATAGTAAACACGGAAAGGCTTTCCCTAAAGACCAAGACGCATCGATCGCTCATATCAGGCAGCCAGATCCCCACCAGAGAGAGCCGAGCATCCCTGTGCCGATATCACAGACACACTGTGTCACTGAATCACTGCGTGTCACAGAAGATAATACACAGAAAGTGGGGCGGACAAAACATGCTGTGCAAAAGGATGGGATAAAAATGGAGGAACATATTTCCAGAAATACCCACAACACTGCGAGACGCCACACATAAGGCTGCGCAAAATGCAGAATTAAGACTGCATCTTTTCGGTTCACAAACTGGACTTTGAATTCAACTGAAACCTTCCTGCAGGATGTTGAAATTGAATGATAGGAAGAGGAGTTACTGAATTGCAACTATAGAAATGCACAACAGCAACACGGTCCAACACAGGTTTTGTGAATAAACATACATGATGCATTCGCTAGCAACACCAATGTCACAGGTTCAAGTCCCAGGAAATGCATGAACTGAAAAGTGCAACGTAAGGTGTAATGTAAGGTGATTTGATTAAAACAAATGTATTAAAACGCAGAAATGTAAAACTTAATATATAACTGAATTAACCAAATTGTGCCAATTGTTTCATTCATTGTTTCAGTTTTTTGCTTAAGTAGAACACATTTTTCTAAACTCACTAACACATTTTTATGATTTTTCAATAATTTTTTTATAATTGTATTATTTTAATTATTTAAAAATATATTTTATTTTATAAACTAAAGTTTATTATATATGCATTTAGCAGACACTTTGATAGATTATTTTTGTGATTTATTTTAATAATTTGTTATTTATATTTTTGTAATCGTATTACTTAGATTATTTATAGTTATGTTTTATTGCTGTAAACGAAGTTTATTATATTTGCATTCCTGGATTTAGCAGACCATTTTATTTTTATGCTTATATATATATATATATATATATATATATATATATATATATATATATATATATATATATATATATATATATATATATATATATATATTGTTTTTTGAGAACAAATTTAAGAAATTCTAATAAAAAAATTAAGATCATAAATAATAATATAAAAGCATCTGCTAAATGTAAGAATAATAAATGTATAATATTATTAAAAATAAACTATTTAAAAATAAATTCTAAGATTTTATATATATATATATATATATATATATATATATATATAAAATCTTAGAATTTATTTTTAAATAGTTTATTTTTAATAATATTATACATTTATTATTCTTACATTTATGCATTTAGCAGATGCTTTTATATTATTATTTATGATCTTAATTTTTTTATTAGAATTTCTTAAATTTGTTCTTAAAAAACAAACAGCATCATAAAATGCTCAGTACTGTTTTGAGATAATATTAATAAATTGTAAATACATTGATTATATGATATGCATAAATGTACTAAAAATATGAGAAAGTCCACAGTCCATTAACTCTGTGAAGTCCATTATTTCTCACACATGGCAGATGTCTGTGTTTTACAGCCACACATGCATTACTCCAGCTCATAAGCGCTGTGTTGTGAGCAGTTTGTGACTGTCATCAGAGAGACATGTGCACGCGTGTCTCGTCGTCGCAGGAGATAATAAGTCTCACACTTCAGCATATCACGGCAGTCGTGTCTGATGAAGCTCTGATTGCTCCGCAGCGGGTCACACGAGAAAATTTCTAATTACAGTCACTGTCAGGACGCATGGAGGAGTCCACACAGACACAACAAGCTAACTTTAACTTCAAATATCACCGAATAATAGACTAATGATGACTAAAATAATCCAATATTAAAATGATATCTAAAATAAAATATAATGAAAATAAAAATACAATTAAATAATATTAATAAAAATGAAAATAATAGTAATAATAATTAAAACCTTAAGGTCAGACAGCTACATAACATTATCTTGATGAGATATTTATATCAACAGAATAAGTTTTCAAAACATCACATTTCCATCACGTTTTGCATTTGGCAGACGCTTCTATCCAAAATGATTTCCTGCAATAAATCAAGGCATATAATTGATCAGTTCATGCAGTTGCTAGGAATCAAACCCATGTCATTGATGTTGCTAGTGCTTTACTTTTTTTTTTTGAGCTACAGAAACACAGAAAACCAAATGCTGAAGTCTGGAAGATATAAAAACACATGCATTTGATCGATGAATAAGACTGTAGGAATATAAAGCAAAAGCATGATGAGCTCCAATGCTCTGCTTTGATTTCTCTGACAATCTTAGTGTGAATGTGCCATGTAAAGACTCTTCTTTCTAATGCATAAACACAGCTAGAGAGAGAGAGAGAGAGAGAGAGAGAGAGAGAGAGAGAGAGAGAGAGAGAGAGAGATGCAATGATGTAATCAGTAGTACAACAGCAGGAATATGATTACAACCTTGAACAAGGTCTCTGGTTTGCGAGCAGGCAGCTAATCACATTTCAGGACTATGAGAGAGGAATTATAAAACATCAGAGAGTCATCAGGAGAAACACATGAGGAGAGAGACCAGAGCAGAGGACGGTTGAGAAGAAAATATTCGATTCCTCAGAAGAGACCGCAATGAAAACACATTCATTACCCGACTCCATTTTCTCTCCAACTTCACAACTGATTTTATTGCAGCAGTAAATACATTGTACTATGCATTCACATAGAAAACAATTATTTTAAACTGGAATAATATTTCACAATTTTTCCTGTATTTTTGAGCAAATAAATGCAGCCTTGTTGAGCAGAAGATACTTTTTTCAAATTAAATATAAATTTAGAATAAATCAAACAATATAGAAACATCAGACTGGCATTGTTTACTTTCAAAAGCAGGGATGAACAATACAAAAATAAACTTTACGTACTTTACTTTTAGTCATTTAGCAGACGCTTTTATCCAAAGCGACTTACAAATAAGAAAAAGTAACTAAAACTAAAAGTTAACACTCTGTAAATACTCTATACACATCCATTTAAGAAATTACAGAAATTAAATAAAATTGACAAATGCATACAACAACAACAACATTTCAATAGTAAACATATAAAGGAAATAAATAAATAAAATAAAAATAAAAAGCGATACTTAAATCCTTTGCCGGCGTCCCAGCCCGGTGGAGTCGCACGGTAGAGTCGATGATCTTTACACTCAGAGGGCTTCACACGAGGGCTGCCGCGGTATAATAACCTTTTTTACACCCATCTAACAAATCACTGCTAGAATTCAGCTGAACCCACTTTCCTATTAATCACTAAAAATGGCCAAGCAAGTGCACACACTGACAAGATACGCCATACAGTACGAGACCAAACGCCATTTCAGCAACTCTCAACACAGTAAACAAAATAAGCAAATACAATAAACAACCAAAATACAGACCTCCACCTTTATTTATTTACTGTATACATTTTTGACACCTCAAATATGCATAAGTCTTCTCTAATCATTGATCATCCATAAACTCAAAACTAGGGCTGGGTATCGAGTTCGATACTTTTTAGGCACCGACCGAATTGCCTCGATACCACGGAGTATCGAAAAACGTCTTGTCGTTCGGTACCAAATTTCGATACCTAAGGGGTTAATAGTAAACCCCCTTTGTTTGCCAAAATAAATAAACTTTGATTTTCAATAATTTAAAGAAATTAAATTAATGTTTATGTCTTCATTTGAAAACCAGATACAGAACACAGAATTTCTGAGGAAAAATAAAACCTTTCATTAGGCTATTTTAAGAATAAATTTAAATAAACTAAGTTGTTTTTATGCATTCAAATAATTAGACATACTACACCAGAATGTAATAACAATAAAACATATGGTGAAAGAAAATAAAACACCCACTTATGAAAGTGGATGAAGATTTAAAATTTCTTGAAGTCTTTAACAACCTAGAAGTGATGATGTGTTTTAAAATGAACACGCACTAATGTAAACGTAGCCTAACAGATGTGTAAACTGAAAACAATTTGAACTTTATTAAAATTATTTATTTATTGTGTTGGATATATTTTGTTCCTTTATGCAGTAGCTCAGGAGATGAGGCTTTGAGTCTGTATAAATATTAACATTAAAAAATTGTTTTTTGAGATAATGTAATCTTATTAAAACTGATTTCATAAAACTGGTATCGAAAAAAGTATCGTTCAGGAACCGGTATCGAACTCAAGGTATCGGTATCGGTACCGGTATCGAAATTTTTTGAACGATACCCAGCCCTACTCAAAACATGTCTTCAAATGATCCCAAACAGCAGAAATAACGACCCGTTTGCGGCTCACCTTTGCTTTGACGAGTCTCTTGGCGGTCTTGATCTTGGCCTCACAGAACGCCCCTCTGTATTTGGCACTGACGTCTGTACCAACGGTCAGGTAAGGGGGCTCCTCCAGTGTCTGAACAACAACAAATACACAAAACATGCATGAATTTCACTGCCGATTAATGATAATGTGGCATAATAAGTCCATTTGTTCAAAGCATGTAAGATCAGGCGTATGTACTGGAGAAATGAGTGTTCAGGGCACTAAAGCACAGTTCAATCTCCCTCGGCCCACGACTCCATTCACTTTACATAAAACAACATCGTGTGCTGGATACTGAACATGAAGATGTATGCATACCGCTGTAAAACTCTTTGAAATCGAAATGCTTCTAGGAAGCAAAACGATGAGAACTAGTAAAGTGAGACAGGTAAGAAAAATGAAGCCATAAGAAAATACAGAGGGTGTAATGGTGTAGCAACGTCTGAATATGGAAACTGTTTGACATTAAAATGCATCACGAGTTATCAGATTACAGCTATGGAAAAAAGCTAGCGTGAAGAAAATAAGAGAGGTGTTTGCCACAATATGAATTTTAATACAAAAGCTGTTATCCTACTAAACACACTCCTGAAGTTAAAAAGTAACAACAACACAATATAATAGTACATATTATAAATATTTATGAACATAAAAAAAAAACAAACAACAAACTTGGTTTTCAACTTGTATTTTCAAGAAAACATTCAGAAAGCCCAAAAGACAAAAAGAAAGAAAAAAAACAACAAAAGTAATCAAATGTAAAATAATACTACTTTAATTAAAAACAGAACATTCATAAATGTTTATTCGCACGTCATAGTATTTCTAATATTGCATTAATATTTAAACAATGACACGTAGACTAAGTATTTGAGTAAACACTGCTTCAGGGTTTCTCAGCAATTATTCAAAGAAAGATTCATTAAAACAAAATGAATCAAGAAAAATTACAAGCATTAAAACAAACAAACAGCAAATTAGTAACAATGCTTGCTGATTTTGAAGTATGTCAAGTTATTTCTATAAAATACAGGTACTATTTAAGCAAACATTTAGAAAACAAAACAAAACGTGATGTATTATAAAACTATTTATGAAATTGGTGAATCAGTCTTATACTGGTATCACTGATATAGCAGTTAACATTTTTCAAAATTTCAACGTTTTAGTAACTTTGTTGTGTTTTTGTCATTTTAATTTTTTTGAATTCTATGTCTTAAATTATTTCAGTTTTATTTTTATTTTTAAATAAATCAAGTTAAACTAAAATGTGAAATATCACCTTGGCAACTAGCTGAAAAAATATACATTTTATTTCAGTAAATGTTTATTTTAATGTTTTAGTTAACAATAACAACCCTGATTTGAATCACCAAAGAAACTTCAATTAATTTCATTTACTTTAAATTAAATATTATAATTTAAATTTAATCTAAATTAAACTGGACCATCTCACAGACTGTACTATGCGGTAAAGGCCACATATATTCTGTTGAAGTGAGAAAAATAATCAGAGATAATGTTTGAAATCTCCGTGTGAACACAGCATTAACGCTCCGGTTATGCCACGATCTCTGGTAATCTGTGATCTCTGAACATACATTACTCTTGGTTTTTATTTCTCTTAAGATGAGCGTAAGCGCAGGAACAGCGTGTGTAGGTGGAGCGGCTCTGTGAAGCTGAACCCTGACGACCCGTCTCTCTTGTTTGAGGAGTCTGTGCTTTATTAGAGAAAAGGCAGAGAGATAACCGACCCACTCACGCACTAAACATCTTAACCAACACAGAGACGAGGGTTCCCCAGAGACATCCAGACTTCACAGCTGAAACACGACATCCTCCAAACGCTCTGTCAGTCCAGGTTTCTTCTTGTCCTGACGTGTCAGTGATCGGGACTTTGGGATGATTGGCTTCCGAAAACAAAAGCAAGCTTTTTCCTCAAAAAGCTGGACTTTTCTTGAGAGCCTAGATTAACTTTCTAACCAGAGTCGAAGAAACTTAATCATGGACAAACAAAGGAATATTCATCTGAATGATCAACACTGGAAATAAATAAATAGGCGTTGAAACTATTTTCGATAAATTTTAAGGCTGGGTGAAACAAAAAAAGTATCTTGATTCTCATTTTTACAATTCTATGGAACTGTTTTGATAGAGGCACGCAAGCTACAATTCTAGTTTCAACATTATTTATTATTCAGACATCGTTCTTTAAAGACATTAAGTATCAACCAACCAACATTTGGTTTTCGACCACTGAAAATGGGTCAAATTCAACAATCTGAATATGGAGCTACATTGAGATCCCCATATCACTGGGACTGAATAATACAGGGCCTTAAAAATTAAGATTCCAAAAGAAAGGTTTATTTTGAACTAGAATCTAAAATCATATTGAGATATCTTTACTACTTATTGAGTTACAGACATGCAAACTTAGGAAAAGGAATATTTATGGCACTCGGACAGGTATGTTCTATGCAGTTGTTTTGACAGAAGGAAATGAGATACATTTGTAGTTACAACATTATTTGTTCTTCAGACATTCCTCTTTAAAAGAAAAGAAGCATCATCTGAATGCAAAGTGACCTGCATTTGGTTTTTGACCACTATTTGACCCGATTGAGACGCAATATTCTCTGCGTCTCAATCGGGCTCAAATTGATAAGCAAAATTGATGATGCCATTGTTTAAAGTACATTCTGAGCTGAAGGGCAGGACGTTCAGACGCGCAACTGGCAGTTTAGCCAATCACAGCACAGGCCAGCTAACCAATCTGAGCCCATCACGTATTTCTGAGGGAGGGGCTTCATAAAACCAGGAAATCATCGGCGTGTACAAAGGAAAAGGGACAGGGCAGTGTAGAATAAAGGTAAATTACATGAAAAATAATGTTTTTTGTTTTTTTAAATGAAGCATTAACATGCTAGACTGCACCCCATAAACAATCAAGCCTAGAAAAAGTACTGCAACAAATATATTGCTTATTGTTAGTTAAAGCATTTGTGTCTCTATGCCACTGCATGCATGGAGAATTGTTTTGTAGTCGTGTTGTGACTCCCTGAACTGAAACTGAATCGTGAGGTGCTTCTACATAAATGCAACTGTTGCATTAACCTTCAGCAGAGAAAGTGAACAAACACTGAGAACAGAAAAACCCATCATACTAGCTCTAAAGCATCAGTAAATTAAAGCCAGCTGCTCAGTTTAAACTCCCAGCTTAAACAAACCCACGACAAACCACCGACTGCCAGATGACAAGATCCTTACACCACAGAAGAGATGATCACATGATGAACAGCATGGGTTTTATGCTCTTTAACTGCCATCTGATGTAAAACATTTAGTCAAACGCGGCAGGAAAACCCAAACATGCAGATGCTATAGTCTTCCAAAAAGGTTCCTACGGCTCCTTAACATGAAATTGTGCAATGAAATGAGCAATGGACAGGTCTGATTCACACAGTCATCTAAAACAAGAGAAGCTTCACTGAAAACCTGTTACAACTGATAACAACAGTTTAACTAAACAGAGCTGTGATTTAGTTATCATTGGCACTACGAAGAACTTAATCGATATGCAAATGAATAGCATCATTACTACAACTGCCCCAGTGATAACATTATACCATTTCTGCAAAAGCCATCCGAACACACAGTACTTCCATTGCCTTAAAATATAAATAAATAATTAAATACATTCATTTGATCCAAGTTACAAAAAAAACAAATTAACTTGATTTTTTAATTATTTAAAAAAAATTCTATAAAGTAGTAGAAATTGTGATAATGGGAATCGCAGAAAACGATACACTCTTAAAAATAAAGGTGCTTCACGATGCCATAGAAGAACCTTTTTGTCTGAATGGTTCCATAAAGAACCTTTAACATCTGCAGAACCTTTCTGTTTCACAAAAGCTCCTTTGTGGCGAATGAAGGTTCTTCAGATTATAAAGAGGTAAGAAAGAGATGGTTCTTTAAAGAACCTTTGACTGAATGCTTCTTTGTGGAACCAAAAATGGCTCTTCTATGGCATCGCTTGAAGAACCTTTTGAAGCACCTTTATTTTTAAGACAGACAGACAGACAGACAGACAGACAGACAGACAGACAGACAGACAGATCCTTAATCCTTTAAAACGGCTCGTTCAAACACGCCCTCACGTCTAAGTCACGGTGTGGGAAGATTTGCAAAACACCACCCAAATGTCTAGAAAGAAGGCGCAACTATTATTCTCACTGTTGTATTGTTGCTGCCGCCGGCGCCATGTCCTGGAGACGCTGTGTTTCGTTGTGAAAGTGAAGCTACTTTGTTTGGGCTTCCAAAAGGGGACACAACTAGAAATCAGTGGTTAATAGGGATGTAACGATTCACTCAACTCACGATTCGATTCTCGATTTATTTATTTTTTACAAAATGAGATTTAAGACAAATTATCATTTAAATGTGTCCTTTTATTATTGCTTGGACAAAATGCAGCACATTTCTTTGTGAAACTGAAATATAACACTATAATAATATACTAATATAGCACTTGCATATTATGGCTCTTTTGTTGGTTTTGATTGCTTCTGTTGTCCTCATTTGTAAGTCGCTTTGGATAAAAGCCTCTGCTAAATAACAAAATGCAATTATAATGTAAATAAACTACATTGAAATTTCAAAACAAGCTCTAAATCAAATAAATAACACAAATAAAAGAAATCTCTTCAAAATAAGGTTTTGTCTGTGCTCTTTTCTTTTAAAATTAGAGGCAACAACTGCATTTTAATCATGATCCAAACAAAGATGCTGCATTCATGCAACATGAGCAGTTTTTAATCTAAATTAGATTTGTATAACTTCGAAATTTGAAGCAAAAGCAGAATGGTCTGACTTCAATTTTGGGAAACTACTGTATACATAAACAAATATCTGCATGAAATGAAACCGAAGACGAGCTGAATGAGACGCAGATTCACTCTCTGCCTGCAGGTGGCGCTTTAAGCGTTTCCTTGGTTTCCGCTGTAAACAAAGCAGCGCTGCACTTATGAACTTTAATATGCATTATACAGACAGGCAAGATGAAAAGAAAGACAGTAAGTTCCCCTCAGACATATTCATATAAACTCCTAACCCTAACTGAATCACGATTTGTTTAGCATCTCAACCGATTTGAATCGATTTTCAACCGGCTCACGGTTAATCGTTACATCCCTAGTGCTTAAGTTGTATTTACAACACTGTTCAACGCAAATATTAGAGTGTGTGCAGCGCATTTTATGGAAGACTATTTCCTGAACCTGGAAGAGTATCCTACAATGCTGGCTTGCACAAAGGCTGTTTCTATAAAGTGGGGTAATTCCAACTTTGCAAAGACAGTCTGGCGCTTCTGACTCACAGCCTGTAAGTGCGTTTTCATATTTAAAGAATTTGCCACTGACTATTCAAACGTGAGTTTTGAGCAGTGTAGAGTAGTGCTTGTTGTTTCTCCAATCACAAATGCAGACATGCTAATGTTTATGCGGCACGATGTGACATGACGCATAAAAAGAAAGTATAAGTCAGGCATCCTCAAATCTGGCCCACTCCTGCGGAGCGTAGCTCTAACGCTAATCAAACACACCTGAACATGCTAATCAGAGTCTTCCAGATCATTAGAAAATCACAGGTAGGGGAGTTTGATCAGGGTTGGAGCTAAACTCTGCAGCAGAATGGCCCTCCAGTGAAAGATTTGAGGAACCCTGGTATAAGTCATTATAATCAGTAATTATGTCCCCACTGGAAACAACAAATGCCTCGTTTGTAATGGGTTTTGTTGTTTTTGTGTCGTCTCACGGGACACGGCATCACAATACGGTGAGGGGCATAACATTTCCGTCTCACGCTTGAGGTATTCAGCCAATCACAACGCACTGAACGATGAGCTTTGTAAAAAATCGACGCGTTTCAGAAAGGCAAAAACAATAATGTACAGTATGTGGAAAATAATGTGTTTTCCGAACCTTAAACCGCATAAACACATTGCATTACACCAAATACACAAAATATTGTTCTTTTTAGCAACATCATATGACCCCTTTAAGCCTACGTTGCTTTTGGGAAATACAGCCCTGGCTGATTCAAGTGCTTTTGATTCTCTAAAAGGAACTAAGTGACAGAGTAAGAATCATTCTTTTATTCAGTAGCAGTCTTTGACTTAACAGTATTTCAAGTATTTGGTACTAAAATTGAAGATTGAGAACCAATAAACGGCATGAAAATAATTCACTTCTGGTACTATTAACAACTTCCTTCTGTAACATTTTTAAATGAATTGTCAGTAAATATGCAGCTGATATGAAGTCGTACATACAATTTCCTTCAAACGCATAACAGATCTCACTTCCGCTAGGGTTCCCAGCTTCCCACACGGCGAGCCGCATATCGTCACAAACTCTCTCAGTCTCCAGAAGGAACGGTGGCGCTGCCAAAGAGTGAAGTACCCAGCCTGCTCTGCTCCGCTGGCCCATCCTGTGGCTCTCAGCCTGACGGGGCATCAGCAGACACGCCACAGATGTTCATTACCATCACACACACGGCCCTGACAATCTGCTCTTAGATGACTGCCATCAGTCCAGAGAAACAGAGAAACAACAGTCAGTGACAGCGTGTAGCTCTCCAGCGCCGCACCAACCCAACCACAAAACATATAATAAATCATAAAAATAAATCATGCACACATTTAACAGTGAGGCGTATCATTTCTATACTGTGCACAGCATGCAAGAGCGCGGTTTCATCTACTGAAGCACACATGATGCTCTCGCTATAGGAGGACATGAATATGTAAACTTCATTTCCAGAGCTGCTCGGAGAGTCACTTCATGAGCATTTGACAAAACCTGCTGTCATATCATATACACACACAAACTTAAATATCTTCACCGCAAACTGTCAAAAAAAGTCTGGTTTGACCTGAAGTTATGACAAATATTACTATTCTACAGTAATTAATCAAATTAATTAATTAATTTAAAACTGGAAAAAACTTCCCTTTAAGTATCAGATAAGGAGCGTTTGATTTAGTAAGCACTTACTAGGGCTTCATCTGTTGTGTTTAATAAAGGATGGTGAGAGATATTCAGCCTCAAAACCTATTTCAGCAAATTTGGACACAGATGGTGACCAACTGGAGATGTGTGAGATCTGAAGGTCAGGAGGCCTCGAGCAAACACACTTATTACTGGAGCTTCTGGCTTCATATAGTCGAAGCCCTTAAGGTGTTTTCAGCTCATGCATGATCGGAGCGACCCTACACTTCAAGAAGAGATTATTTCAGCAGTTTAACTTTCAAAAATCCTTCCAATTTCCTTCAGTGAGGCGTGCAGAAAAAGCGCACGGTGTCGAGCATCCGAGTATCCAAAACCAAGTTTTTATGAGCATAATCTGCTGAGTTCATGAGCATTACATCAGCTTTGGGTTAACAGCCCATAATCACTATCTCTAGACATTTCAAAAGGGGAACAGGAGTATAACGGGATATTAAATATTCACCCTCATGTCGTTTCAAAACAGTTATGACTTTAATTTATTTTAAACAAAACAGCAACCCCATGAAAGTAGTCAACAAGACTTGTGATATTCATCTGAAGTCATACGCCCATATAAGGAACATAAGGAATATAGAGCACAAATAAAAATTATCCCCAAATTTTTTTTTTGTCCTTTTTAAAAGTTTACAGATCAGACACTAGGAACTGTTGATGTATGGAAAAATAACTGATTGAGGAGTTTGGAAAAGGGCTGCATGATATTGGAAAAAATATTAACATTTTCTGCAATATATTGCAATACAAAAAAAAAGCCTTATTTGAAAGAGCTAGTGGGGTGATTTTGTTGGGAGTGCATCTACATAGAAATTAAAACATAAAAAATACATAGCTAAAAAATAAATAAATAAATAAGATAATTACTTGCCCTACCAAAATTTTCACTTGCCTCACCACAATAAATAAATAAAATATTTTTATATTTTTACATTAAAAATAAATAAATTCAAACAAAGTTCAAACATTAATGAAGGTGCAGCAATTGAATAATCAAATGTAAAATAAAACTGCATACTCTTGCGCTAAGCCACATCACAATTTTATTTTGATTTATCATGCAGCTCTAGTTTGGAACGACATGAGGGTGAGGAAGACGAGGACAATTTTCATTTTTGGATGAACTATCCCTTCAAGATTTTAACAGTGATGCTGGGCAGTGAATTGTGGGAAAAAAGTAGTGTGTGTGTTTTTACATTAAAGGGGTGGTTGATTGCGATTTCACTTTTTTCATTTTAAATAGTGTGTAATGTTGCTGTTGGTGCATGAACAGTATCTGCAAAGTTGCTGCGCTGAAAGTTCAACGTAAGCAGAGATATCGTCTTTTAAAAATCAGGAAGTTTAATGCCTACAAAAACGAGTCAAATGGGACTACAACGAGATACTTCCCGGGTTTCATATGTAACAAACCCATAAATTTGCATCAACCCTCCCTCCGGAACATGCAAAAAAGGGGGCAAGGCCATGTTCTGCGGCTTTGTCGAAGAGGAAGAGTTATAGTGGAGAGCTGTAGCCTTGCCGTCGAAAGTGTGTTATTTTCACCCAGCTCTCAGGTCTTCTGTGTTCGGGCTTCCTACGGACACTGTAGTTCGTCAACAATGGTTAAAATTTATGTTTGATTATGTTCCTGACAATTACAATCGTAACTTAGCTCTCTATGCTGTGCATTTTACGGAAGACAGCTTCCAGAATCTACCCGAGTTCAATGCCGGATTCAACCAGAAACTATTACTAAAACATGGAGCAGTTCCAACTTTAAAACCAGAGGCAGCAGTTGTTCGGCCACAACCTGTAAGTAAGATTTAATCATTTTAAATGTATTTGCATGTATAATTTCAGATGTAATGTTTTAGTTTTATCAAGGACGTAAACAAATGCCAACGCTGGCTTTAGTAGCCAGTTAGTTATGCTATTTCGTGTGTCTATGACAAACGCGTACAAACATTTTGGACCCGAATTTGTAATTATGTACAAATTTTGTAAATGTATTTTCCATGTATACTTTATGAGGTAATTTTTCATGTAATTACTCAGTCATGTATTCAGTTATATTAAATGTTTAATCAGGAGAAAACCGTATCTCAAAAGCTAACGAACAGCAGTAGCATTTTCAAGTAACAGCATATCGAAATTCTTTGAGAGAATAATAATTAAAAAAATATTTACCATTCAGAAACGTTTTGTAAGAGCCGTGCTTGCGGAGGTTCTGCTTGACTCTCTTCATTACCGCTTTCTGGGTCTGATTCTGGCTCAAACTGATACGACACTATTGACACCATTATTTATATTTGACCGGAGCACATGCACCTGTCGCCCGTAAAGGTAATGGGCGTGAAGTTTCCGGACAATGTGCAGTATGCAGTTTAGCCAATCACAACACACCAGCCCAACTAACCAATCAGAGCCCATTGCCTGTTTCTGAGGGAGTGGTTTCATAGAATCAGGAAGTCAACCGGTCGTTCAAATGACAGAGGAGTGCGGCTTACAATAAAGGTGAAATTTATGAAAAATAAGGTGTTTTTTAACAAACGAAACACATATTGCACCCCATAAACACAATCAAGCAAAGAAAAATGGCAGTAAACCACCCCTTTAAGTGCATTTTTTTTAAATAATTTAAATAAGTTTGATGTCTTAAAGGGGACCTAACACACACAGTTTCACCCGATCTCATGTTAATCTTGAGTACCTATAGAGTAGTACTGCATCTTTCATATCTCCAAAAAGTCTTTAGTTTTATCATATTAATGAAAGAAGGATACAGCTTTACGATTCTCTCCGGAAAAATCTGAGCTCCTGGAGGCGTGCCATGTGGGCGGAGCTAAAGAGTGACGAGCACTTGCGCCGATTGCCAACAAAACACAGACATTTGATGCCGTTTCACTTACCATCTGCAGTTCTGAATCATGACCGGGATCTTTTATAGCCGGGACTGCTCCATCTTTCAGTATCAAACGATGCGCAAATCCAGCTTCGAACTGGGTCTTGTTTGTAAAACATTCATCAACAAACACACTTGAGAAACTCCATTGCTGCCCTGAAAAAACATACTGTATCCACTGTTCACGTAATGCTGGGTTCTTTTGGGAAGCTGAACAAGGTCATCTTTCCCTTACAACCAAAAACACACTTCTTTAGAGACATTCTTCCCTTAGCGAGTCCCGTGCAGTGCTGCCGAAAGAAATGCGTTGATGAGCGCGCTCTCGCTCTGGTCGATGCGTGCACAGGCGTGTTCTTCTGGGAGTAATGCCCATATAAGGAGTTCCACCGTCGTTTACGTCAGCAAGAACCACGATCGAAAAAAACTCTCCGAAAGTTGTCCTAACCCGGAAGTGAGATTTTTGGCACAGAAATACTCTGTTATACGTCCATGTGTAGCATGTGAATCCACATTTAACAGTGTAGACAACTCTGAATGCATGAAACAGCATTGTACCCCCCCTTTAATCTCATAAAAACATGAGAGCAACAGTCAAACACATCCTCATGCACACAACTTGTCCATGTTTATATAGAAAAACAATGGAAAACAGGCAAAGTGTACATGGGAAAACGCATTGTGTAAATGGCCATTAAGTTATTCACACTTTAAACAACCTATATATAATTGAATGCACTTGAAGCAAATGACAGATCACCACCTTCAAACTATTATGCATATTAGCCTATTTTTCCCCCAAAGATGACCAAAATGAACCACTTGAATGTACATGCATGAGGTCATTTCCTTCCACACACACACACACACACACACGCCTGGCTGTCAAACACAAACCCTTCAGACAAGGCTACTGCAAAACATAATGGTGGAAATGTATCAGCCAGCAGCGATTATGCTTAATGTTAGCAACATGGAGCAATTTGAGAAAACAAAGTGAAACATCACCCAAACATGATGAGGAAGAACTTCAGTTAAGCAAAAATGTAAAACGGAGTGTAGTTGTTTACATCTTACCACGTTAACAGAATTTATGCGTGCTCATGGCAATGCATTCATCAGCGATTTCAGAACTAATGCTTCAATCAGAATTTCATCAGTTTTCCAATATAAGCTTTATTTTTACAGATGATTTCTGTAGCATTGCAGGATTGCATTCAACGAGTCACAGCTGTGAGCGTCACGGTAGGAGCTCTTTAGGTAAGATATGTGGCTTTATTCATGGCAATTAGTCAATACTGGCAGATCAAGTCAGTGGAAGAGGGAGTCGCAGGCACTTCATTCCAACATAAACACCTCATTAGTTCACAGAGCCGCCTAGCCTAGGAACCGACACGGCTGCATAATGTTTACAAGACCATCCCTTGGCAATACAAGGCTGTGCTGGAATCTATTCGGCTGCGCTTTCCTGAATCCCTCCCTTTGCATTTTCACACTGCCGAACTGAGGGATGATAGTTAGACATGAGGAAAAGTTTTGGTTTGGCAAGATCTTCACGACTAGAGCGGCCCGAATGAGTGATGGATCTGTTGTGTTCTGCTACAAGAGCACTGGATTGGTCGGGAGCAAACTGTAACACCTCAAAAAAAACCTTTTTTAATTAACTTGACTTGTTATTTTCCTCTTAGCCGCAGCGTTCGGTGCCTTGATGTTCTTGAGAGTGTTTTAGTATGATATGACTGTAATTTCTTGCCATGACCCATCAAAAAATGAACTATAACAAAGAGTTACTGACTCATTTCCTTTCATTGAATTCTGATTAAACAAATACAAAAGAAGTACTTTGTCGTTCTATGACGTGAAATAACTTCTCTGAATCTTCAAATAAAATGACCTTTCAAAATGAAAATAAGATTAAGATGTTGGAAATGACAAACTGATATATCCAGCAATTCTGGTCTCCTCTCTAGATATGATTTTACATTGCTTAATTAAATTACATCAATTGGCTTTTTTCACCTGTTTGAGCCTCTTCTAGGCAAACACTGTAAATCTGATTGCTTGTAAAAATAAATAAATCAATAAAAACATTTATGTAAAAACTTGATGTAACATTTATGCTCATTGCCTTCCACTCAAAAACTGCTAAATTTCACAATTACAAACAAATGGCAAATAACACATTGAATTAATTGTAAAATTTAAAAGTAGAAAGACTGAAATAGTAGTATCTTGTAATTTTTTACAGTGTAGGGTTTAGCTTTACTTCAACTTAGTATAAGCAAAAAAAAAATTAATAAAAAATAAAACCAATAATAAAAATGAAAAATGACCAATACTTCTGATGTATTAATGGGACAGTTCAGCCAAAAATGAAAATTCTGTCATCATTTACTAATCTTGTCCCATACCTGTATGAGGTTTTTTTTCCCCCTGATGGACCCAAAAGAAGATATTTTAATGAAAACAGTTGACAGTAGCCATTGACTTCCATAGTATGGTGTGTAACGATACACCAGTGGCACGGTTCGGTTCACGGTTTTGGAGCCACGGTTCGGTCCGGTCCGGTTTGCTGTGGGGGTAGGGTTCATGTCATCTTACCAGCAATGCTAAGGAACAATAGATTCACTTAACTCAATAATAACAATAACTTGACTTAACTTTTTCTTTATTAACTTTGGCTTCACATTTTTAGTGCAGTCAGCATACCGGAGTAAACTAAAATGAAATAAATAAACTCCAATGTACTCTAGTCAAAAATAAACACTGGCTTGTCCACTCTAAGAAACATTTGGAAGTTCAATTAAGTTTTAAGTTCTTTTTCAAAAACACCATCATGCAGCACATTCTGACTGAAATGCGGTCGGCTCAATGTCTATTCGCGTCTTTGCATTGACTTAACATGTAAATCACTCGCGCTTAATGCTTCATTTGCGTCTGGTGTGAACGCACCATGAGATGTGTTTCCTGTCGTATAAGATTATTAATAATCTTATACGATTATTATATTAATAGCGGCTTCCTGATGCTGGCATTTTATTTACCGTATAATTACCCGATGATATAACTGCGAGAGAAAGTATTGAAATATATATTTTCCCTGTTTCCTTCCTGCTGTGTGAGTTACTGAAATGAGCTGCACTGTGAAACAGCCAATCAGAGCAGAGCTCATTATTATTCATGACCCTTCCAAATAAGGTAATAACAGACAGTTTCATTCTGGGGAGAAATCTTAGGGTTGTAAATGGATGTGTAAAACCGTTTCTGGAGAACTTTTTTCCCTTACCTAAGCCACATATTCTATGGCACCTTTAAAAGTACTGGTTAATAACATGCTTCAAAATATCTTCTTTTGTGCTCAGAAGAAAGAAACTTGTACAGGTTTGGAACAACTTGAGTAAATAATGACAGAATGTTCAAATTTGGGTGAACCGTCTCTACCTAATTTGTCTTACTAATCACTTTGCTGTTAAAAAGTTGACAAATGATCCAACACAGCAAACCAGAAATTCAATTGGCTTTGCTCTAAATGACAACATCAGTGTTGCTGTAGTTTCACGAGTCACGTCTTTGCAGAGAGAGTATCCATTACTCTAGAATAGCTAACAAAGAGCAGCACTCATGTATTTTCTGGATCATGCATCCGGATTCTGCTCAAAGGCAGGGCTGCGTGTGCAGGAGAGCGCAGGAGATTCCTCCGCGCTGCCATTTGCATTCGGCTGCAGGAACTTTGGCCAGCAGTGTAATGACTTCACAATCCTGCACTGCTCTGCCAACGTTATTACAAACTCCTCTCAAGTGAAGGTTATATAACCTGAAAAGCTGAAGCGCCAGAAAAGCTATTGCAATATTGGCGACTTTGTGCGAGGGGAAAACAGTTCCTCGTGTTGGCTGTTTTACAGCTTTTCGATTCATCTACCTCTGCTGGGGTGGAAAATTCTCCCCTGCCGTCCACCGCCTGATTAAACACACATGTTCGGGTGGCCAGAGTAGCTGCTCTCTCATCTGACAATGAGCATGTCAACAATGGAAGAGTGAAGAGATACTACTAAAATAAAAGACAACGCACCAACATCATAATGTGGTGGACAATAAACAAATAAATAATATTAACAAAATCATGTTTTAGTCCAAAATCATCATAATAAATTGGTAAATATGAGTGAATAAAACTGGCTGGCACTGGCTGTTAATTGCTTTTTTTAAAGAATTGCAACAATTTTAATGACATTAAATTATGAAACTGATTATTCAGACTTTGAAATCTGATGAGCCATGATTGTGAAAAGCTTTAACAAACGAGGGTATCTAATTTTTTAAGTAAAAAATAACTTGGTCATATTATTATTTTGCTTATGTGGAAAACGGCGGCAACTGCAAACAAGTAAAAGGCACTGAATGAATGAATGAATGAATACTCAAAATGACACAAACATAAATAAAATAATTTTATTAGTATTAAATTATTAGTTAACAGTTCATTAACAAAAGCAGTCATTTAAGGTAACAGATTAGAGATCATTTTAACAGTGGTAAAATAACTAACAGCAAACATAGTTAATAACAATATTATAATAATAATAATAGCAAAAAATTTAGAATGGCAGCAACAAACCATTAAATGGAACCAATATTAATAATAACAACAACATGTATTTATAATGTGCCTTTCTTTTACTCAAACTGCAAAAAAATCATAAACATTTCAATTTATTTAAATGGTTAAGAATTAACTTTTTATTTATTAATTTTATTTATTAACATTAATATTTATTTAGAATTAAAATATTTTGTCAATACAGCTGATTAGTCTAACTCTAGGCTGTCTCTAGGTAACCCTGATTGTCCCTTTCTAAAATCTGAAATTCATCTGTGCTTGAAAAGAACACTTTGTCGTGACTCGTGACCATGCGGGACTGTGTTGGGCTGGTTCATTAATCCACAGTTTAGTTCAGTTAAGTCTGCCTCTGGCTTCAACATCTAATATGGTGATTAACAAGTACTCCAAGCCAGCCAGCTTCCTTTGACCCAAAAATATGCCTCCTACAATCACAACCAAACATATCGAAATCTGTTCAGTTTCTATGAATCACAACCTCATCTCCCGGAGGATGAAATTACCATCAGACACTCTGTAGCTCCACCACACCTCATCATATTCATTCATCAGCGTTTGATAAACAATGCCGAGGCAGGGTTAGAAATTAACCAGGGCTGGGGGGCAAAAACACCAGCGGTTTGACAAAATACACTAGATATTCAAAACATGGGGACAAAAAAATTGCCCTACATGAATTAAGGCTGAACAATTTTAGAAAATAATCTAATTGCGATTTTTTTTTTTACCAATATTGCGATTGCGATTTAATATGCAATTATTTTTTAAAGCTCTTTATATCATTGTATATGACCAACACAATATTAGATAGATCTTTTCTGTAGGCCAGGCCTATATGTTACGATGTAATTAGGTGATGCATGAATTGATATGAATGGCAATATTTAACAACTACAATCACAGTATTATATTGACTGATTTGTTGAACTTCCAGCCTTGTAAGCATGTAATAATTATGACAACATAAGGCACTGACAAATAAGCCTGGTGTAAACATTATTAGGGCTGCAACTAACGATTATTTTGATAATCGATTAGTTGGCCGATTATTCTTTCGATTAATCGGATTAAAAATTATTGCCCAAAAAAAACACTATTCCACATTCTGCCCAATGTTCTACAAACAAACGTGACAACTGAATGCTATGAAAACATACAGTGCTTAATTTATTAGACCACTTATCATAATAAAGAGAAAACATATTTTAGAAATTTGTCAAAAATTTGTTTAAATTTAAAAATGTTATTGTCATTTATTAGACATAATAATAAAAAATGGCCTCATAACAGCTTGCATTCTTGCTGGTATTGTTTATGTACTTTTTGACTGCAATTGGGTATCGCGGAAAAAAAATACTCAAATAAAAAATACAAGAAAAAATAAGTGCTCTGGTTTTCTTTCATAGATAACAGCAATAATGATATTATAGCATTAAAAATAGCCTACTACTGTTACTAAAGAGCTTACACATATTGGAGTACTAACCAGTACAGAAAGCCGAAAAATGATTTTGGTTATCACCAATACTGTTACTTTAGAGCAGCAGTGGCACAAACCTTACATAAACACATTGTTAAAAAACTTACATAAATTTGTTAAGCATTGTAAAAATTGAATATAGTTTAAACCTCTATTAAAAATTTAAATAATAAAGATAATAATAAAGACGAATAAAAACACAAACTCAGTGTTAACCAACAGGTAAGAGTAATGTTCTGCAGGAACTACTTTGATCACAGTCACCTCGTCATTTCTTTATCCTGTAAAAGGCCGTTATGGAGCGTCTCATGCTTATATTCAGACAGACAATTACACGCTGTTATCCCTTTAAAGTTCCTACTCTCATAAAATATTCGCACTGCATGTTGACTTTTAAACCTTAAATTAACTTTCAACAACAGATAATTCAGCACAGTGGATATGTTTGCGCTGAAAAGCCTATTAATTGTCTCCCTCTCTACTGTGTTCTGTCCGTCTGACGCGCGTGCGCGCGTCCGCCGCGCCGGCGCTCATTCGGTATTTTAAACTTAACACAGACTGTCAGGACGGACCTTTATGCAAAAATGGAAATGCTCGCGTGAATTTGTGGCATTTATAGATAAGGATATGACCGTAAACTGAACGTTTTTGCGCTGAGGACGCACACGCATCTGTCAAAGCGCCTGACAGGGCAAGCCATTACTCTTATGCATTAACTTAAAGCTTAAAATAAAGAATTATCATGTTTTGGGCAGCTTGGATCACGTGCTTCTCCGGCAGAATCTCATTCTGTTTCCTCCACTATTTTTATCATAGTTTATGCTAATCTTATTAGCATAAGATTATGCATTTTGTCCATAGAAATGCATTATTCAGTGCCGTAATTTGACTAACCAGCTGAAGTTGGACGTACACTGTGGGCAGACCCGATTAATCGATAATGAGAATCGTTGTCGATGATTTTCATAATCGATAATAATCGATTTTATCGATTAGTTGTTGCAGCCCTAAACATTATTATGAAAGTCAATAACAAATCACACAAACTAAGGTAGATTGCAGAAATATAAAAACAAATCTGTTGCTTTACCACACTCAGTATTTAGGTAATTAATTCATTCACTGTAATAAACATGTAAACATGTGGATTGCACTTTTTAAACACTGTCTGTTAACTTTAGACAGACTTTAAATAAAAAATATAATATATCATGTTTATAACACATGAGCTCACAAAGAGATAGAATATTTTTTTCTTTGGCGCCGTGCTTGCGGAAGCGGCATGATTTTGGGTGCACGAGCACCCTCAGGTCATCCAAGATATAGATGAGTTTTTTTCTTCATTAGATTTGGAGAAATGCATTCCATCACTTGCTCAGAATGAGAGTCTAAACTAGGGCTGTGCAATTAATCGAAATTCAGTTTGATTTCAATTTCGGCCTCTAGCGACTATGAAAATATAGTAATCGAGATAAAACGATTATTGCGCCCCTTCCACCTCCCTTCCAGCAGTGCGCTTTCACTCATAAAAGCCCATTCAGTTTAATTTGTCAACTTTAATAACTCAAGCACATCCAATTTTGCAAAAGTCACGTTACATGATTTTACTGATTTACACGTGAAAATGGGCTTTTATGAGTGAAAGCGCACTGCTGGAAGGGAGGTGGAATGGGGCGTTAATCGTTTTATCTCGATTACTATATTTTCATAATCGCTAGAGGCCGAAATTGAAATCAAACTGAATTTCGATTAATTGCACAGCCCTAGTTTGGACTCTCATTCTGACGGCACCCATTCACTGCAGAGGATACACTGGTGAGCAAGTGATGTAATGCTACATTTCTCCAAATCTGATGAAGAAACAAACTCATCTACATCTTCGATGGCCTGTACAACAAAAAGACACAATGCAACGACCAAATGAATGTGCAAGGGTGCTCATAGTTAACAACAATAACAGCCCTAAAAAAAAAATATACGCTTTGGTCACTGAAAACCGGTTTTGATAGTGTTGCTTGAAAGACTGACATGAGCTACAGCACTTAAGCAACTCGAATTGAGACGGGTGTAAGACGTGAAAGCAAACAAGGGTCACAGCCGCCTGTGGAGGGCAATGCTGGCGGTCTTCTGTGTCACGCTTTATAAATAGAAACAGCCAAGAGATGTCCGTCTCTCCACCTACCCTAAATCACCCTCCTCAAAATGGGTCATTCTGATAGACAGAGCCGCACGTCAGAGACAAACGGCGACACCAAACACAGAGACTAAACTCGCTGCTATAGCAATTTCAGGCATCCTGAAGTGCATTTCAGGACAAAAATTCAAAGCAAGAACCAAACAATACTCTTATCTAACCATGACTGGGCTTATTCAGCAAGCAAAGGGACATGGAGGGGAATGTAAGGAAGAATTAAGCTTCTCCGAGCACAAACAGTAGAAAATAGCCCTGCTTTGAAGCCTCTCTTTGTTGTGCTGTTCAATACTTTAAACTGGTGAAGTAGTCTGTGCTGTTGCTGACCTATCTTAGCATGCACAAAAGATGTTTGGGTGTTCATCTTCTTGAGGCAAATAGCTATTAAATAGAACACAAGTGCAATTATTTATTTAGAAGGTTTTCAGGAACAACTTGTAGACAATTCTAGGATACCTTTGTACATTTGCAGTAAAAGTCTTTTATTATCATTCAAAATAACAATAATTATAGTAATAATAATAATAATTTGGAAAAATGACATGAGCCATATCTAGTTGTGTTGTTATTGTTAACTAAAACTATGGCTAATTTTAGTTAACTAAAATTAAAAGCATATAAAAAATTCCATTACTTGGAATAAAATAAACATTAACTGAAATAAAATATATTATTAATTTCAGCTAGTTGCCAAGACAGCATTTCTCATGGTAATTTAGTTTAACCTCATGTACTAAAATGACTAAAACTGAAATAAAAATGAATAAAAACTATAAAAAAAAAAAACTCAAAATACTAAAAAAGACAAAACACACAAGAAAAAAATCACTAAAACTTTAACTAAAATTAAAATAACAACAAAAACGGATTCAAAACATTAATAAAAACTATAATAGTATCTTAATGATATCAAAATAACACTGCCTAAAACTGAAAGTAAAACTATTAAAATATTTTTTAACATTTATTATTTTGTTAATTGAAATAAAGCTTAAATAAAATTTAATTTAAATATTTAAAACTAAAAACTCATTGAAAATTCTGCCTTAAAATGGCAAGTAAGTACTAAAAGTTTGAAAACGGAAATAAATATAAATTAATGCTAAATGTAAATATATATTTAAACTAATAAAACTAAAGCACACAATAAAATTACTAAAAATGTAAACTAAAATTACAACTGTAAAAATATCAAAACAAAAGCTAATTCAAAACATGAGTAAATACTACAATAGTATAAATAATACTAAATTATAGGCAGTGGCCTTTTGTGCCTAATAAAGAGATTACTAAGCAACCAACCAACAAGAACACCCTAGCAACTCCATAGCAATGTCCAAACAACGACACTAGTCACCTTAGCAATGCCCTAGCAACCACCCAGAACATCCTAGCTTTACAACAATGACTTCTGCAAAGGCAAACACCAACATTTACTTTAAAAACACATTTGTTTTGCTGGGTGCGTAACCTTAATACATGCACATAAAGAGCTCGACTTTATAGAGTCCTCAGATGTGTTATTTACATTTTGAGAGCCAAAAACAGCAGATGAATACCCAGTGCCATCTTCATTCGTCCACGGCGCTGCACGCAGTCGCAGGAACACTGACGGAAGTTCGATGTCAGCGTTTCTCGCCACAAGGTGAAAAGAAACGCTTCTCAGAATGGGGACGTCAACACATCCAGAGGGATGTTAACACGTTCTGCGGAGTAGGGTGCCTTGTAAGGGCACTGTTCTCTATTCTCTATTGTCGGAAGCGTCTCTTATGAACATCTTAAAATTAGCACACACACACCCTGGCACTGCCAGTCTCCTCACAGCGCTCAAATGACTGAGGATGTGATGTAATGTCATATAATTACATGCCAAGACAGCTTCAACAACCAGTCGTGCTCACTCAGCTGGCTGGAGATCTCATTGAGCTCTGGACAGTCTGTTATCTGTTGCATACTGGATAGAAAAAAGGCAAGTGCCGACTGAAATTGCCAGCTATGCAACAGGGATGCAACAGTCACCCTGAAAACGACAAGGTACGAGTCTTATTCAACAATTGAGGAAAGTTTGTCAGGTTAGTAGCCCCTTTAAATTACAGAAAAATCAAAAGTAATCACTTTTTCATGGGAAAAGTAAATTACAGTAATTAGTTATTTAGTAATGCAAAGTAGATTCCAACCTGATTCATTATTGTGGTATCAACTATTTCATATAAACCAAAGATGACATGCAAAGACAAAACACTGCGTAACTGTTCACTTTATATATCAATTAGACAGTTTATATGTTCACTTTATATGTCAAATCACTCGCTTACCATATAAGCCAGTGATTTATGGCCAGAATAAGATCTAAAGTGGACTGAAGTTTATGCTGATAAAAAGTCTGAAAAATCTAGACTCTTTGTGTAAAAAGTGACAAATTACACAGTACATCTCCTAAAGAATAGCACTGAATGCACTGAATAGATCTGAACTTTTGCAGCTATGTACTGAGACACATGCATCAGTCTCTGGTGTGAGAGAATCTATTCAATCAAGACTCTTAGATGGCCTTCTCTTCCAAAATTTAAGTACGTACCCAAAACTCTCACTAGAAGAGCAATACAACCTCACAGCTAAAGGAGCAGCTTAATGAAAAACATGAACAAGAGTCTCTGGCTTTTCCTCAATCTCTACAAAGACAGACATCAGTCAATGGAGCAGATGGGTAAATCGCATTGTAGCACTTATGATTATTCAAATAAGAGATAACAACAACCACAGCCAAAAGAGAATCTGAGCGCCGCCACCGACCGGAGCACTAGCGCGTGATGGATCTCTGCGATAATCTTCATGCCGTCCACCTTGCTGCTGGGCATGACCATATGTTACAGAGGTGGATGCAAGAAGTGTTGGAGTTTGCTAATGGAGCATGACTCAGTGCCTCCATGAATTTTTAGCATATTCCCTTTTACAGACTGAACCCGGTATCTTGCATAAGCAGATCCGGTTTACACTTAGTATTATTAAAATGCCGTAGGATGCACTTTCTGTTTAAAATACATGCAGTGACGCTCTATTGCAATCAGAGATGCTTTACTTAATGTGATCACGTGTGACAAAGCATGCTTTAGTTTCAATATTAGTTTCACTATCCACTGGATTTCACTGAACAGACGTTTGTTATTTAACTAGTCATTAAGTGCATGTCCAGGACCACAATTTAACTCTACAGGTAACGATCTGGTCGCTAGTCACCATGGAAACAAAAGGAAAGCATAAGCGCTTTAAATTAAAAACAACTGCACAGCCAACTGGTATTAAATGTCCTACAATGATGAATTTATAGATAGAAACAGACCAACAGAAAACCAGGAAGCAGAGCAAAGTGTTCATGTTGTCTGTACCGAGCACAAATCTAGAGTTAATGCAGAGAGCAGCGCAATTGTAGGAAAATGTTTGCGCTTCGAAGTTATCATCATAAAGCAAAATTACTATGAAAAACACTGTGACCATTAAAATACATACGGGCTACACAGAAAAAAATTCTTGCATAAACAAAAACAGCAGATACAGGACAACATTAATCAATAAAATACTACTTGAAATTAGGGAGTAACGATTCACTCAACTGACGATTCAATTCACGATTATTATTATTTTACAAAATGAGATTTAAGACAAATTATAAATTAATTGTGTCCTTTTATTATTGCTTGGACAAAATGCAGCATATTTCTTTGTGAAACTGAAATATAACACTATAATAATATACTAATATAGCACTTGCATATTATGGCGCTTTTGTTGGTTTTGATTGCTTCTGTTGTCCTCATTTGTAAGTCGCTTTGGAGAAAAGCCTCTGCTAAATAACAAAATGCAATTATAATGTAAATAAACTACATTGAAATTTTAAAACAAGCTCTAAATCAAATAAATAACACAGGTTTTGTCTGTGCTCTTTTCTTTTAAAATTAGAGGCCACAACTGCATTTTAATCATGATCCAAACAAAGATGCTGCATTCATGCAACATGAGCAGTTTTTAATCTAAATTACATTTGTATAATTTCGAAATTTGAAGCAAAAGCAGAATGGTCTGACTTCAGTTTTGGGAAACTACTGTATACATAAACAAATATCTGCATGAAATGAAACAGGAGACGAGCTGAATGAGACGCAGATTCACTCTCTGCCTGCAGGTGGCGCTTTAAGCGTTTCCTTGGTTTCCGCTGTAAACAAAGCAGCGCTGCACTTATGAACTTTAATATGCATTATACAGACAGGCAAGATGAAAAGAAAGACAGTAAGTTCCCCTCAGACATATTCATATAAACTCCTAACCCTAACTGAATCACGATTTGTTTAGCATCTCAACCGATTTGAATCGATTTTCAACCGGCTCACGGTTAATCGTTACATCCCTCCTTGAAATACAAGTGTTCGTAGTTACATCACCAAAACTTTAATACAAAAGCTTAAACTTTAAAAACAGGTAATGAGCATTTTTTAGATGCCATAAATTCCAAATTGAAGGTGCTGCATTTATTAAAAAATCAATGTAGAGTAAATTTATGCATTTGTCTTCCAACCTCCAGGAAGGCCAAGAATACTAATGCATTTATAAATACGGAAAAAAATAATTGTCCAGTTAATGAGAACGTCTTTCCACAGCACAAACTCCAATTAAATGGCAATAGCAAGTAGCACACCATGGCTTTGTCTTGCTGTGACATAAAACAACGTCTAGAGACTTTTCAAGTATTTAATCATCTGCCATGCTCCATAACATCTCTAAAGTGGCTCTAAAGTTCAAGACCATTACCTTCATCTCCGTCCACGGTGACGGTGATCCTCTCGAGTGAACTCACTTTCAGATCTTCAGCTGAAAGACATGAAAACATATTTATAATGAGAACAAGACGCTGAACAGATGAGTGGAAAAAGATTGCTTTCCTGAGATGTTTGATCTGACATTAAGACATTATGTAACCAGTTGAGTTGTTAGAAAGTAGACAGAAAAAATCAATTACTATTTACCCATCATGCTGGGCTTTTTGATATTAGGAAGTGTGAATTACTTTAGATCTACACAGAAACACATGTGCCCAACAACGTTCCCCAAAACTGTGCCCTAAATAGAAATAGTTCAGATTTGTTACTCAAACTATTTGAAATAAAAAGCATATTGGTTGAAAAACTTGGTAATCAGATGGTTGGAAAGAGTTAGTTCATTAACTACAGCAATTGTGTTATTTTGGATAACTTTTTTTTTTTTAATAAATGACTAATTAGTAAAGCAACCGGTTGATTGCAGCTGAATGTTTGTATTTTTTGCAATGAAATCAAACTGTGCTTGAGAGTGTGCTGTTAACCGGGAGACACAGACATCTGCAGCTCTAGATATACTTCATGCTGCTGGTCGAGATCATTAAAGCTGAACGTGAGCGCTTTATAACACACTTTTATTCAGCCTCGAAATCTAATACATTGTGAATTGTGATTAACATTTACATTTTCAGACAATAAAGACCAACGTGAAACTTACAAATCTAGCGTGCGACATCATTTCAAACTAGTTACAAAATCAGGATGAAAGCCAAAACATTAAATATCTTGGATGTATATTTATTGAGTAATACACTATTTTGTAAGGGGGGGGGGGGGTCAACATGACGATTTTCAACTGAGCTTTGAAGCCAAATTACAGGGGGTAAAAATTACTTTTGAAAAATGCCAGCATCATTTATTTTTTTGCCCAGAGATTGGTAGGTATATTATTTAAAATATGTTGACTTCAACAATCTTTGTTGCATATGCTAATGGTGAGATGCAAAATGGGAAAAAGCACTTTGTGTGTTTTTCACAAAGTATGCATGCATGCAACTCAAAAAGCATTAAAGCTATCTTAATATCCTTTTAGATTTTAGTTCTTAGCACACTTTATTTTGGTATCCTAATTTTAAGGCCTTATGTGGTTCATTTCCTGAGATACAGATATTTCAATGTGGCTCCACGAGTAATTATACACATTTTCAGTGGTCAAAAACCAAACCAAGTGTGGGTCACAAAATTATCAAAATATTTTTTTTTAGTCAAGGACCTCTTGACATGGAATGCCCATTTATATTTTACATTTAGCAGACCATTTTATCCAAATTGACATATGAGGAACATTGTAATAATCTATGGAAATGTAACCAGGTAATTGCTTCTAGTTGTTAGACTGTATGTTAGCAAAAAGGAAGAACTAACTACTGGTTGTTAACCCTTGTCTGGTTACAAAAAGGTTGTAGGTTCATATCCTGCAAGGGTTGATCACCATCAATCACCATTGTTGTGTTCATGATCAAGCAACAGAAAAACTTCTGAAATACAAATACAGCCCTCTCGCCAGCCATTGTTTTTTTCATCATATTCATAACCTAGCTTAACATACAGAGACAACTATTCCTAAGTCGATTTCAATGCTAAATGTAAACGGTGTGAACCAGACACAGCTTTATGAACTCAATTCAACTAATGGTATGAATTATGGCCAGGACTTGTCGACCAATGGCAGAGCGTTAGGTGGGAACTTGTTTGACAACAGTCTTTGCATTTACATTTTCTACAGACTAAATACAAAAGGAATCCAACTGGGGGGTGTTCCAGAAAGCAGGTTATGTGACATACCCAGGTATGTTTAAAGGTAAGTATGCGGATAACTTTCAGGGTATGTAAGTAACCATAGCAACTTGCTCTCTGAAGATAACCTGCTCCGGATTAGGTTCTGTTTCAGGGTTAGCTTACTTCAGAGCTATCAGCGCACAATATTATATATTATTACAATAAGTTTATAGCACTAATACAAGTAAAATATAAGGTAATCTATTATAATATGGTTATTATATTTATTCTATTGGCATAATAGTTATCTGCCTAAATTATAAAACACTTGTATGATGAGGTAATGTTTATTTTATTATATATGTTTGTTATATTTTATCATCTCACACATCATGGATCTGCATTTTCTATAATGTATTTCTATAATAAAAATAAATATCTGATTACTTATATAACTAGCATCAAACAAACAATACAATTCTTATTTTCAAGGATTAAAGATTAAACGTAAAAAAAGAAAAATGATTGCACAACCACCCATTAGGTGGCGATATGCACTAAGTGTGCAAATGGCCTTTGAACAGAAGAAGAAAGAAGCAGAATGGCGCACTTTATGTTAGCGTCCGTTTCCATAGTGACTCGTCGATTCATCGCTCTATTGAGAATGTCTTGCGTGTTAACCAGGAACATACTCTGGGTTGAATGAACTTACTTCTGGACTCGTTTTTGGAACCAACATACCTCGAGTAAGCAAGGTTTAGTTGATCAACAGAGTTCAGGGTTTAGCAGATGGTAAATTAACCCTGCTTTCTGAAACACCCCCCTGGTCATTAAGGCTTAAAGGAACACTCCACTTTTTTTGGAAATAGGCTCATTTTACAACTCGCCAAGAGTTAAACAGTTGAGTTTTACCATTTTTGAATCCATTCAGCCGATCTCCGGGTCTGGTGGTAGCACTTTTAGCTTAGCTTAGCATAGATCATTGAATCGGATTAGACCATTAGCATCTCGCTCAAAAATGACCAAAGAGTTTCGATAATTTTCCTATTTAAAGATTGACACTTCTGCAGTTACATCGTGTACTAAGACCGACGGAAAATAAAAAGTTCCAATTTTCTAGGCAAGTATGGCTAGGAACTATACTCTCATTCCGGCGTAATAAGGTGCAGCAGGCGCAGTGATATTACGCAGCGCCTGAAAGTAGTCCCCAGCTCAGTAGCCTATGATATAGCTGGGGACTACTTTCAGGCGCTGCGTAATATCATTGCGCCTGCTGCACCCTATTACGCCGGAATGAGAGTATAGCCATATCAGCCAAGAAAATCGCAACTTTGCATTTTCCGTCGGTCTTAGTACACGATGTAACTGCAGAAGTGTCAAGTTTGGACATTTTTGATGACCAAATGCTAATGGTCTAATCCGATTCAATGATCTATGCTAAGCTAAGCTAAAAGTGCTACCGCCAGACCTGGAGATCGGCTGAATGGTTAACTGTTTAACTCTTGGGGAGTTATAAAATGAGCCGATTTCCAAAAAAAGTGGAGTGTTCATTTAAAAGTGACTATTTGCTAACTTCCAACCAACCCCCATTCCTTCAACGCCACGCCCTCTTTCTGAAGCCCCGCCCTACTCAGACATGCCAGCGATGTCAGCACAAAATGATTGACGGGCGAAGCGCGTCTCTGATTGGCTAAAACGAGGACGGGCCGCTCCCCTGACTAAGTGGCTGTCACAGAGACAGTTGTGATTTGTAAAGACACCTATTCAGTGATAACAGGGACATTTCATTTGTGGTACTTAGAGAAAAAATAGCTTACAGCACCATAAGTGTTTCAGCCGTTTATGTAACGATAATGATCGATGCTCTGTTCCTCAGTTGAACTCTTTGGAGTTGAGGAGTCAGCATTACATTCGAGTTAAACAACTAGAGTTAAAGTACTAGATAAAGTTAAGCGTCGGTGTTGTTAGACTACAGTAGTCTGCGCGTGATGTCGACTGCGCTACAGCATTATGACGCCATTTCTGTGCCACACAACTGCAGTCGCTTGACATCGACATCCTTAACATTGCGACGTTCAGCGCTGCTTTGAACCGTGCTTTATTAACGCGAGCCGTGTTGACTTCACGAAGCGGGGCGACATTGCGATTTCGAATAAAGCCAAGTGTCGCGACGGGAGAAAATCACGGTTAAATCACAAAGCGCTTTAAATGGAGGCGACAAAGCTCGGCTACAAAATGCTGAAACACGCTCGACACAATGAACGATCAGAACAAGGTCAAGCTAAACGGGGTTTGTACAACTTGCTCCGATCGGGACTTATTTGCTTTCGACATCAGAGAATGCTGTGAGACGAAACGACAATGTCACCTCAAACAATAACTGTCGCGTCCAGAACATCCGTGTCGTCGAAACAACCGTTTAATCTTCGCAAATGAAACTGTTTTCGCTGAAAACTAACGTTAGGGATGAGAACTACCTCACCGGCCATTTCTGCTCGAGCTCAAAGATCCGTAGAAATCGACGTCGAGGTTAAAAACATAATAAACACGGCGTTTCCAGAAAATGCGCGATACTGGATCGCTTCTGGACGCAAGCTGCAACGATGTTGATTCATTCGAGGAGACGATGGCTGCGGTCGAGTTCGCGAGGAGCCAGTGAAACACTCCAGATTCATACATTTATCCTGTCAGGTTTAGTCGAAACATCTCTTCTCGATCACACAAAGCCTTACGTAAGGCAGTGTTCCCCATCAGCTATCTGATGCCGAGCAGCGAAAAGAAAGTGCTCGAGTCTTTTGGCGGATTCCAACACAACAACATCTGCTGATAAAAGTGGAGCCCAAAGTTGCTGCATCTACTAATAACAAACTAATAAAGGCGAACAAAAAGTCTCCCGCTGTCTAGATGCACTATTAACGTCGTAACCCGTTTGGCCAGCGAGAAAACAAGGTTAGCAGAAGCGTTGATCGACAGCGCTAACGTTACGCCTAGCTGTCAAAATAGCGAATAAATGACATTGGCGTAAATAATGCTAACAAGTGCTAATTTAGAAGCTCTTTTCAGGTTTTCTTTCGATCTCCGTCTCCATTAAGACTTTATCTGGTCAACATAACGTCCTACCTGATATATCCGACAGATCACGATGTTCCTGAGGTAAATTAGTAATCCATTGGAGAATCGTGGAAAATCATCGACGGAAACGTCGTCCGAAAATGTAGGGAAGGTGTCGGGATGCGAATCCGATAAAATCGCTCCTCACTCGTTTTCGGTGGTAATCCTCTCCGCTTCTGAAACGGACTGAAGGATACACAAACCTCCCACCGTGGAACCGCCCCGTCCGTTCTCTATTGGAAGGTAAACCGCCTCGGCGTTCCTTTAATCGCAAAGACACATGGGACTTGTATGTTTTCAATGGAACACTCGCGTTGGGACAATAGAACACACGATGATGACGAAAACTACATTTCCCAGAGTTCAACAGCGAGTGGGGAAACATCTCCAGGCTCCGCCCACTTTCACGGGCCTGCTCTTTGCGTACAATTACACTTGATGATCAGAAGTCTAAACGTTTATTTGAATAAAAGAAATAAACAATCATCATTTGTTTTATGTTCTCATTTAACGTTTGGCCATTTTCCCGAGGCACTAAAACGCAGCAGCATTTGTTGTCCTTAAAATAACTATGAGACTTGCATGTTTTTAAAATTACATTCACGAAAATGTAGTAATAATAACAACATTCAGTGTCATTTTAGACAATCTAGCACTACATCTGCACAAAATACTTTGTATTTTCTTCTAACACAGTGGTGAAAAAGGCCCCCAAATAGCATAGTCCTCATCTTACACAGGTATTGATACATTTTACATCTGCAGAAAATGTATGTGTTTAATGTATGTACAACATCCCACTCATTCTATTAAATTAGCCTGTAACTTAAGTAATATATTATATATAAAAAATCATTTAATTAAAATAAATATATGTATATACATACAGTGCCCTCCATAAGTATTGGAACAGTAAAGACAAAATTGCTCTGTTAGCTGTGGAGTCAAGACATTTGCAAATATGATTAAAAGATGAATATGAGACAAAACTACAGAATGTCACATTTTATTATTAGCCGTTTCAACACATAGATGTTTTACCAAATAAAAAGCACAGCACTTTTAGAGTTCATCCCACTCATTGATGTGAGCATAAGTATTGGGGCAGTTGAACATAAGGCAGATATAAAATATTAAAAGCTATTATTTAGTTGCAGATCCCTTGCACACAATCACAGCAGTGAGTCTGTGACCCATAGACATCACCAGACTCTTGCTCTCATCCTTTGAAATACTTTTCCCAGCCTTTAATGCAGCCAACTCCAATTGTTGCTTGTTTTGGGGAGTTTCTGCCTTTACTCTCCTCTCCAGCTGCTGAAATTCATGTTCAATCAGATTTAAATCTGGAGATTGACTTGAGCAATATAAGACTTTCCATTTCTTTGCCCTTATAAATTCCTTGACTGAACTGCAGGGTGTTTTGGGTCATTGTCCTGATGCAATATGAAGCACTTCCCAATGAATCTGGTGGCATTTTCTTGAATATTGGTAGGCAAGATGGTTTTGTACCCTTCCAAATTCATTCTGCTACTGTCATCATACATTAAGTCATCAGTAAAGTTGAGAGGGCCTGTTCCAGAGACAGCCATGCATGCCCATGCCATGACACCACCTCCACCATGCTTTACAGATGAGGCTGTATGCTTGGGATCATTGCAGTTCCCTTTTTTTCTCCACATTTTTGCTTTCCCATCACTTAGATAAAGGTTCACCTTTGTCTCTTTGGTCCATAAACACAGTTCAAAACTCTTCTGGCTCACCTTTGTGCTTTTTTGCAAACTCTAATCTTGTCTTTCTATTTTTGGTGCTGGTCAGAGGTTTGCATCTTGCTGTGTAGCATCTGTAATTCTGTGTCAAAGTCTCCTGAGGACAGTAGATTGTCAGAGCATCACCCCAGCTTTCTGGAAGTTGTTGGTGATTTTACAGACACGTCTTTTAGGGTTAATTTTCACAGCTTTTATGATTTGTCTGTCATCAACTACTGTTGTTTTCTCAGCTGATCAGGTCGTTGTTGGTTGCTGGTGGTTTCCAAACTCTTGATTTCTCCATGCCCTTTATTTTTGCTAGAGCTATAACTGACTTCCTCTTTTCTTTTAGCATCCAAATCACTTGCTTTTCTCTCAAAGTCAGCTCCCTCATCTTCATCCTGGTTTGTGTGTCATCATCGAATGCAAGATTCAGAATACAGAAGTAATGGATATAACTGATACGACACATTCCCTGCTTTTAATATCTGAAGAATTAATGCAACAGGACACAGCTGATCACTTAGAAAGACCTGTGAGGCAACTGCTCCAATACTTATGCTCACATCAGATAGAGATGAAACTCTAAAAGTGCTGAACTTCTTAGCTGCTAAAACATCTATGTGTTGAAACGGCTAATAATAAAATGTGACATTCTGTAGTTTTGTCTCATATTCATCTTTTAATCATATTTGTAAATGTCTTGACTCCACAGCCAACAGAGCAATTTAGTCTTTACTGTTCCAATACTTTTGGAGGGCACTGTATATGTATATATGTGTGTGTTTGTGTTTCTCTCTCTCTCTCTCTCTCTCTCTCTCTCTCTCTCTCTATATATATATATATATAATATTTAGTAAAATTTGTATTTTAATATATTTAAGTTATATGTATGCACGTATGTAATATATATATATATATATATATAAATATATATGTGTGTGTGTGTGTGTGTGTGTATATAAGTGCCTCTAAGTGCCGTTTGAAATTTTCTTCTGAAATTAGTACTTTTCTCAGGCTCCTATGTTTTTTTAGTTATTTCACTTTAATGGCAATGAAAAGAACCTATTCATTCAATTAAAGTTAAATTACTGAACCAACACATAGGAGCCTGAGAAAAATACTAATTTTAGAAGAATTTCAAACGGCACTTAGAGGCTTTTGCATCTGAACTCTTCATAAACACACACACACACACACACACACACACACACACATATATTTATACTTTTAATATTACTAAAGTATATTAATATAAAAACATATAAAACATTAAATTTAAACTACGTCTACCATAATTCAATGCTGTTGCAGTCGCAAAAAATAAGAGATGTCTTCAGGCCCCGCCCACTTTCCGCGCCTGCTCTCTGCTGAGTCCATGGCGTATTTAAGCGCGAGCAGCAGATGAGTGAGCTTCCGGTCAAACCCAGACGAGACAGATCAACCCAAGGCTCTCTGGCGCGTCTTAAATACCTATTCTACATCCAGTAATAAGGAGGATAAGGTGCCGTTTTGATCGTGTTTTTAATGAGCTGTGAATCGAAGTGGAGTTAAATTGTCGTCTTTGGCTAACTGGCTAATGCTAGCGAGCTGGCTGTCAGTGGGGAAAAAATTGAAAGCGGAAGAGGAACGTGCTGATTACGAAACCGGAAGTGCTACAGTGCGGCTTCTCGATCTGAAAGGTGGGTGGGCATCATTTTATTTTACTGTCTGGTTTGTTTTTTATAATTAAATATACATTTATAAGAATAATAGTAATAACAATGAACACTAATAATAATAGACGTTATTATAATTTATCACAGTTGTTATGAATGTACATTTACAATAATAGTGATTTATAATAAGATAATTATATTATTATTAATATCATTAATTATATTATTATTATAATTGTACATTTAATAAGACATGTTGTTACTATTTTATTAATATACATTGATAATAATAACTGTTATTATTATCATCATCATGTACATTTAATAAATGTTATTGTAACTTATTGTTATAAATGTACATTTGTGAATATTACATTTAGCTCGTTTGGCAAATAATCAGTACATTTACATCATAAAAGCAAGTTTGATTATGATGATCATCTGTTTTTGCTAAGCTGCTTATTTTGCACATAAGACTGTTAAACCTTTCCTTGGTAAAGAAATGCTAAGGCTTTCTCTTCAAGCCTCATGGTGAAGGCTGGAGTGATGGAGGGAGAATGGAGAGCCGTTGTTTTATCATGTATGATCCGGCTCAACTTTCTGGTTATGTTTTCATCACTAGCATGAGGACAATCCCATCTGATAGCCACATGGGGATGCTGATCTTGTGAATGCAGTGTTATTAAAGACTTCTGCTGATGTAGACCAGAGAAATCCTAGCATCGCCTCCTTTCATCCTAGATCTCCAGTCCTTTCACTATATTGAAGCCATTAAAGAAGCTGCTCACCGAGTGTCTTGTGTTAGCGTTGTCTCTTTTCAACAGTGGAGATTAGGGAGTAAAAACATTGATTTTCTCTGTATAGAAACATGGATATTCTGGTATCTTAACTGCAGTATTATATGGTTAGTTGCGTTTTATGATTTGGCATGATTTCTTCCCTGCCCTCTGTGATCCTATCAAAACAGATGTTTAAACTGGATGCTTTTTTCTGTCAAAAGAAAAAAAAAATCTCTTACAATTCGGACATCTTCCCCCACACAATTCTAACTTTTAAGAATAATGATTTGAGTTTGTTTCAGTCGTACGGAAGTTCTAAGCGGCCATGCATTATTATAATTTTTCTGTCTTGTTTTCTCGTGATCACGACTTAATTTTCTCGTGATCTCGACATAACGAAAGTTGTTTTGTCGTTATCACGACTTAATTTTTCTCGTGATCTCGACATAACGAAAGTTGTTTTGTCGTTATCACGACTTAATTTTCTCTGTGTATTCGTCATGAGAAAATGCTATAGAAGCAGCATCATGGATGATCGTATTCGCTTTTACTTTGATCAGGGACTCACTCAAACTGAAATAATAAAAATAAAAATATGGTATAAGTACCATCCCAAATATTGAAGGTGTTGTGTGTGTGACCGACTACATTGATCCATGATAGAATACTTGTCATGCATATTCATACTCGGACATTTTAGCTCTGTGTCTGTCAGTGATTGACAACTTACACATAAGTGTTGGACACTTGAGAAGGAGGCTGTCGGGTCTGCAACTTTATCGTCGAAGACAATATAGCGACCCTGATTTTCTCACTATAGCTACAATTACGTCGTGAGAAAACGGTTTTTAGGTTGAGATCAACAACTTTCGTTATGTCCAGATAACCACAAAACAAATTTCGTTATGTCGAGATCACGAGAAAATTAAGTCGTGATAACGACAAAACAACTTTCGTTATGTCGAGATCACGAGAAAATTAAGTCGTGATAACGACAAAACAACTTTCGTTATGTCGAGATCACGAGAAAATTAAGTCGTGATAACGACAAAACAACTCGTTATGTCGTGATCACGAGAAAATTAAGTCGTGATCACGAGAAAACAAGACAGAAAAATTATAATAATGCATGGCCGCTTAGAACTTCCGTACAGTCGGCTGCATTAACATCAGTTTTCTTTCTCGCATCTCTAGCTTTAAAATATGCAACTTCACAAATGCATAAAAGTGACCAAGTGGACATAGACTACTGCAAATTGACGGTAACACTCCTGATGTCAAACATTTGGGTCGACGTGCGTGTGTTTCGGTCACATTGGGCCTCATTCACTAAGCAAATTTGAGCATGAAATCTGTGTGCAAACGTTATAATGATATGAAAACATGTACTGTAGTGTTTCATTGTCAAGGTTTTATTAAATCCACATCTGATGTTTCCCACGCAGTGTCACGTGTCAAAACAAACAGCATGCAGTATAGTGCTGTCAGACTGTCGCATCCAAAATAAAAGTTTTTAATGTGAGTGTATTTATATATGCATAATAAATATACACAGTACACACACATCTATTATGTGAACAAAAACTTTTATTTTGGATGCGATTAATCATTTGACAGCACTAATGCAGTGCCAGTGATTTTCCTCTAGAGCAGTGGTTCCCAACCTGGGGTCACGACCCCTACTAAAGATTTACAAGGGGTCGCCAAGCTCACTCTAGTTTGACCACAAGATGAAATTCCCGACGGCTAGTGCTACCGTTTAATATTCTGTTTAAAACCATTTGTTTACCAGGATTATATAAACTCACCTAAATACTGTCCAACAATCTCACACAGTCGCAGCATGCAGCGTAGGTTTCGTTTTGTTTGAAAATATGGCGGAAAGCATTGAAAGGTTTTACAGAGGGAAATTATATGAATTAGGGGTGTGCAATATGACAATTTTTGATTGTGGACGATAAAATCTCTCCACGATCTGCTTTTGAAGTAATATCATAGTATCGTGCTACAGAACATATTCTATCAAATACAGTTCTGGCGCCGCCGTCTCTATATTCTGTACAACACGACATACAGCAGTAGAGTTACTCTGGCACTGCACCACAAGCCTTGCCGGTTAAATGTTTAATTCGTGCTGGTCTGACGACCGCTTTGTCTGAGCGCATACACCAGAAGCGCGCGCACTAAAATCTTTTGCGCTAATACTGTCAAAACACACAAGGTTTATGTATAGACTCGGCTGATTATGCCTAAAATGAAAGTAAACCGTTGAGAGAAAAATGGATGCGTGTCTGTAGATGCGTGCAGGTCTTACAGTACTGAACATGCAGTTTACCCTACAATTTAATTTCTCTCATTATTCACTCACTCACATGTTGTCCCAAACCTGTATTCATATCTTTCTTGTGCTGAACACAAAAGAAGATATTTTGAAAAATGTTGGTAACCAAACAGTTGCAGGTCCACATTGAATTTAATAGTAGGAAGAAGTCACTGTGGACCATTTGGTTTTCCACGTTCTTCAAAAGAGCATTTATGTTCAGCAGAAGAAAGAAACTCACTCAGAATAAAACAACTTTTGAGTAAATGATGGTATAAAAATAAAACATTGACAGAATTGATAGACGGATGACAGAATATTTATTTTGGGGGGAACTATTCCTTTAACGTTAATAAAACAACAAAATGCAAAGAGAAAAATCACTCTGCTCTTGACTGGAAAACATTAATACAGTTGCTTTAGGAATCAGTCTATATAGTTTTAAATTTTTATATTTGTTCATTCAATTTCTTGAATGCTCCTGCTAAATACACCTATTGTACCTGGAAGTAAAGTTAGTTGTATTTGTATATTAAGTGTATTTGCTAGGGCTGCACGATATTGGAAAAATATGCGATATGCGATATTGTTGTTGAATATTGCGATGACGATATTTCTTGCGATATAACATTTCCCTAGAGAAATGCTATTTTTATTAGCTTTTTTTAAAATCATTTATATATGTAATGATCATACTAAAATAAACAGGATATTCTTCAGATCTAATTAAATCTAATTCAGGCTAAAAAAAAAAAAACTGTCAAGGAAGGTGCAAACATTTAGACTTTAAAACACTATGAATGACTGAAAACCTGGGCAGATATTCTGATTTCTGGTTTTGTGTTACCATAGACCTGCAAACAAAAATCACATTACTCTCAAACATTACTTTTTATTCACATGTAACCATGCAATCATCAAGAGCATCTTAAAACAAGAGCATCTTTTAAACAAAATATTTCCTTGCCTTGACTGTTTTTTTAAATAAAAATAAATATTAAACAAATTAAATAAAAAATAAGTGTGAAGGGCTTAAATAAATTGGTATGTAGTGGAAAGACTAACATCTTGTCAACATCCACATACATAAAATAATTATTAACATGCAAGCATTATTAACATGTAAACATTATTAACATGTAAACATTGTTATAACATGTAAACAATGCAATGCCAAATGTTTATTCCAGGTTTTTTGCCAGGAAAACTAGCATATTGACTTTGGTAGGTTTTAAACATGTGCGTTGGCACGTCACAACATTTCCTGATGTACTAAAAAGTCTCTCTGAAGGTGAACTACTTGCTGGTATACAGAGATACTTCCTGGCTAGTTTACTCAGGTTTTGAAAGTCGACCTGATGGACTTGCCACCAAGTGAGAGGGTCCATCTCACTGTCTATGGTGGGAGACATCATGTAGTTTAATTCAACTTCCACAGTGTGCGATGGTTCCATAGATGACGGAGCTGGGGATGTCTTGAAGAAACTGCCCAGGGATTTTTTGGCCTTCTTTAGGGTGACATCTGATGGACCCATGCCCTGGTGATCTTGATTACTTAGGAACTGCTCCTAAAATAGAGTAATAAAGTAAATATTGTAAACAAATCTAGTTATAGTGCATTACTTTGTCACTTACTACTGTCATATTAACATTTACCTGGCTGTGGCACAGTTGCTTCAATTTCAGACATCACCCTGGCTCTGATGTCTGACACCTTGTCAGAGCTGATGTAGTTGGCTTTGAATCTGGGGTCCATAAAGCAGGTCATGTCCAGAAGTTCTTGAGTTGCAGGGATGTCATACTTGGTGTTCATGTACTCTAGAATCTTCCTCTTTATGGACTTTGTTAAGTCACTGTCTTCTTCTTTTGCAGCAAGAATTGAGGTCTTCATCAAGTGAAGTACAGGTTTCACATATGAAACACTTACGTAACTTTCACCTGATAGAGCATCTGTAAATTCTTGCAGAGGCTGCAATGCCTGGTTTATGGACTCAAGTACATCAAGGTCCTGCCAAGTAGGAACTAAATGTCTTGACTTTTTGTCTGCTGACAGAACGTCGCTTATGGCCCGCTGCTGCTCTAGAACTCTCTGAATCATTCTCTGCCTCGAACCCCACCTTGTAGGGCATTCTGTGATGAGGGAGTGCTCCGGGAGGTTGTGCTCTTTTTGTGCTTTTTTCAGTGCCATCTTCCCCTTCCAGGTGTGGGAGAAATGTCCCACTATTTTTTTGCAGAGACCAACAGCTCGTGTAATGCGCTCATCACCTTTAACAGCATTTTCTGAAGAGTTAAGAACAAAACAAGGACATACAGGGTGAAATAACACAATATTATAATTACAATTTTATATAACAGCATTTGAGATAGAAAACTGTCAGCTACAATTTACTAGCCTCTGTGGAATATATTTAATATAATAATGTAAATAAACACATTATCTTAAATATTACAATATCCAAAATCATGTCTAGTCTACATGCAACTATACAAACAAAACAACTGAACATTTTTTTCAGTTATTATTGCAAATATAAACATTCAACACTCACCGATGGCCAGATGCAAGCGGTGTCCAAAGCATTGTAGCCTGACCCAATTATTAAGTTCGGTAGCCTTCACCACATTGGCTCCGTTGTAATGGACACTTGATTTTCCTCTTTTAATTTCCAGCTGGCTAAAACGTCCCGCAGTCCGTGGGCTATGTTTTCACTGGTGTGGGATTCAGGGAAATACACAACACCCAGACAGAGTGTTTTTAATTCAAAGTCTTGAGTAAGAAAGTGAACGGTATAGCTCATGTAAGGCTCAGTCGTACGACTCGACCACAGGTCAGTGGTGCTAGCGTAGAAGTCCACTTGGTGGAGCTCGGAGCTCACTGTCTTCAAAGTGTCATAAATCTGTGGAATTGCGACGTGAGAAAAAAAAATTCTCGATGGCAGCTGATATCTTCATTTGTTAATTAGACCCACAAAGCCTTCTTTGCTCACAGTGTTAACAGGCATCATGTCTTTAGCTAAAAAGCGTGTGATAGCATCTGTTATTTCCTTGTGGCGTTTCGACGTTTTTCCGTAAGGCGTTGCATTTGTAAAACTTTGATCAATGGTTGTCTGTACGACTCCCTTATTGTTACTTGGCTTTTCGTTAGCCGTTTTGGTAGATTTGGCCTTACATTTTCGGAAGTCTTCATATAGCTCCCTGTGGTTGTGTTCCAGATGACTGTGGAGATTCGTTGTATTTCCTCTCGACGTGACCACAGTTTTTCGGCACGACTTACACAGTACCTGCATTTGTGACACGTCGTCTTTCTTGAAGCCAAAATACTGCCATATTTCAGACGTACAGTTCTTTTTAGGCACAAGTTCTTCGCTGCTGTCACTTTCCTCGCTTGTCTCTACTCCCGCCATATTTTCCACTTTCTGCTCTGAGCCACTAGATTCACCTTTGGGCCCGGTCTAGCCAATAGCATATAGCACCTACTTGGGAGGCGGGTATAAACATGGTAAAGCCTCTTCTGATTGGTCAAATTTGGACAACCTATGCATGCAACAAATGCTTGGCACATAAAATAAATTTTAATTATCGCAACTCTCTGCGATACGGATATCGCATATACTATTATCGCGATAACGATAATTTTGCGATATATCGTTTAGCCCTAGTATTTGCAATGTGTATTCTTATTTTTTTAATAAGAAAGATAAAATAATGACAAAGATTTTTACCTTTGCCCACTTTGGCCCGTCTCCCGTTATTGTTCAAATCAACGCAAAAATCAGACCGAATTTTTTTTATGCACAGTTGTAAATTTTAACCAGTTGATGAAAATGACCAAATGTTCTAAAAATCTGATAAAATAATATAATCATTCATCATTTTGACTCATCTCTCTTCTTATAAATGGTTTTAAGTTTAGAGGCATTTTAAAACTTTTTTGTCAAAACCCTATTTTAATTTCATACATGTTAGTAGTTAACATGTTGTTTTGTTGTGATCCAACCAATATTTTTATTTTATTTAATGAAATGTACATGTAAATCGGTTGAGAACCACTGCTCTAGGGGCCGCTCTTGTACATGAGCTTATCAGCTGCTCAAGCAACGGACACAACACAGAAAAATGTTATTTATCGGTATGGCCGATAAACTGGGAAAACCAATCAATTTCAAAATATAAGCTTGCAAATCTGAGAAGAAAAGTCAGAATTACAAGATATAAACGCACAAGTCTGCGAATTTGAGCTTACAGTTCTCGTTTCTGAGTTTTATATCAGAATTGCTAGAAAATGTCAGAATTGTACAATTAAAGTGTCGCAATTACCTTTTTTAATTACATTGGTTTTACCCCATGGCAAAAACAAGCTTCCATCGAAAACCCCGGTCATGGTTGTATCTGTTTTGGCCCAGAAGAGACGACCGTGTCTGTTTGAGTGATGGGATGCGACTGCAGAATCATGTTGCTGTGTCCATGAAATTGGTTATGAGTCCAGTGCTGTGCTTCCATGACTGCGACATGCTATAATAAATTTTCCCATTGTTGCTTAAGCGCTCATCTATTGTTTTGTGTCACTCCAGCTGCTGAGATATATCTCATTGAAAGAAATGACCCAGTTACATTTACTCTGAAATTAAGAATTGCATTAATTGGCGCTGATGTTCTGCTCAGTTTTTGAGTTTAGAGAAGATAGATAGATAATCCAACTAATGCAAGTGTTCATTTAATCATTATACAGTGATTAAATAGGCACGACAATTAAACACCTGATGGTTTAAATAGCAACAGTTTATCTGGTCACCATGTAAGATTATTCATTCAAAACAATGAGTCATTAATAAAGCAATAAGCCACTTCATATATTAGTGATTTTTAACCATGGCTATTGCTTTTATACAATGGCAGCAACAGCAATAGAACACACCAGTATTCAGTTAATAGTTACAGTTTAGTCCTAATCAGAAAAGTGACTTACAAATGAGGACAACAGACGCAATCAATTGTAGTATTAAAACAACTAAAAACAGATCCAAAACTAAAAGCTAAACCTTTATAAATACTACCTAAAAATAAAGAAATTAAATAAAAATGACAAATGCATACAACAAAATTTCAAAACTTAACATATAAATTAAAAACTAAAAAAATAAAGCTAAAAACAATTAAATAACAAAAGGTATAAGAGTATAATAACTCTATACAACAACTATATATGTGTATATGTACAACCACACACACATACATGCATATACACATTTATAAATTCAATTTTTACTATTTTTTATTTATTTTTTATCAAATAAATGCAGCCTTGGTGAACAGAAGAGCATAAGAACTGAACTAACTGACCTCAGTAGTATATTACGTTTCATGAAACATGTTACATCACTTTCAAAAGTAAATTAAATTGAGGTCCACTAAAATAGGTTCCAATTGTTCTGCAACAAATGAAGCCCTGCTTACTGTGGGAAAACCCCAAAGCGTCCCGCCACCGCATGCATAATGTTAGCAGTTTACCAGGAAGTAAAGCAAATCAAATTAATGACAACTCGGCCAGGAATAATGAGCTGTTAGAAGCCGCTGCGGCACGAATACAAGAGAAAATACTGAGCTGTCACCTTCTGTGGAGGCTGTGTTTTTACTCTCACTCTCTTCTTCTCTCAGCAGGTTTCTTTGTAGAAACGGAGGGATGGATGGAGACGAAAGAGCAACTTCTGAAAGGATTCTTCTGGAACCGTACAAGTACTTGTTACAGCTGCCAGGTGAGAGCATCTGTAGGGCATTACGCATATATTTTTGGCTGCATGTACAGTACAGTGGTGCTGAAGGAATAAATCACACAAAATACAAATTAATTTACTCACCATGTCATGAAACTGAGACTATTCTGTGGAACATGAGGAAAAACTGACAAAATCTTCACTTTGGAACAGAAACAGACTGAATTTTTAGGTTGTTCTTTGATAGTTTGACACAAAATAGAAGCTATTTTGAATATATGAAATGCAGTTAGACAGCTAGACCTATATTTCAGTGCCCTTCAGAAGATTTGAAATATGTGACCGTGGACAACAAAACCAGTCATAAGGGTCAATTTTCTGAAATTGAGATGTATACATATTCTGAAAGCTGATTAAATTATATTTCCATTGATGTATGGTTTGTTATGATAGGACAATATTTGTCTGAGATACAACTATTTGAAAATCTGGAATCTGAGGGAGCAAAACAATCTAAATATTGAGAAAATCACCTTTAAAGTTGTTCAAATTAAGTTCTTACCAATGCATATTACTAATCAAAAATTAAGTTTTGATATATTTACGGTTGGAAATTTACAAAATATCTTCATGGAACATGATCTTTACTTAATATCCTAATGATTTTTGGCATAAAAGAAAAATCTATAATTTTGACCCCTACAGTGTATTTTTGTCTATTGCTACAAATATACCCCAGCGACTTAAGACTGCTTTTGTGCTCCAGGGACACAAATAGTGGATGAACATTTGTTATGGTTTATTGAGATTGATGATTAATATAGCCGTGGTCACCATGAGCTGTCATAGTATGAAAAAAATGTATAATATAATATAAAATGTATTATTTATTTTCCCTTTACTGTTTTGTGTCTAAACTAGTAAGTCATTCATATGGGTTTGGCATGAGAATAAGTTTTAATTTGTGAGTGTATCTTTGCTTTAATGTTGCTGAATGTCTTGGATATTAATAGCTTGGCTTGGTCTTGTCTGAAATGTAGGTTAAATGATATTTTAAGAATGGCTTCGCTGTAGGAAAAGTGCTTTATGGAGATGAAGTGGGATTTTATAATGAAATGAGTCGAGTTCACTGTACTACGGTACATTTATGACAGAATTATGCAGCAGTCCTAAATGAAACAAATGACATTTGCTGAAATAGGGAAATGCTTCCACATTTTGCATGACTTTATTTTGACCTGCTGGATTCATTTAATTAAGATTGATTACTCTTTTAAATTGAATAGAACTTTTTATGCGTAGAATTTATGCGTAGAACTTTTTGAGGTAGAATTTGAAAATCCAGCCTATAGGATTCTCTGATTGCAGGCCTTGACCTGGCTATGGGTGATGGGATTTGGTTTGTCATTAAAGAGATAGTTTGCCCCAGAATAATCATTCTGCCAGTATTTACTTACCCTCATGTCGTTCAAAAGCTGTTGGACTTGTTTTGAATGTTGAGAAATAAATGTCATTAATGCCCATTGACTTTCATCGTATGCAAAAAACACATGACATTCTTCAAAATATCATCTTTTTCCTTCCACAGAAGAAAAATAATTCATTAGGGTGAAAAAAATTGACAATTTTACTTGATGTATATTATTGTCGCCATATATATCTTTCCTACGATGAGACTTAAGAGATGAGAAATTATTCATAATTGTGTTGGTGACAAACATGAACCATTTTTCCAAATTTGAATATATATATTTTAGATGCTGTAAATCGTTTCCATTTTCTGCAGTGGTAAAATTATAAATAATTTGTGGTCTTTGAGTTTAGTATGAGGTTGTAAACATGTTTTAATGATCCAAGCATTAGAGAATGTTTTTAAAATAGTAGAGGTGTAACGATACACACGTCAATGATTCGGTTTGTTACATGATACCATACTCTCACAATACTTTAAACAGCCAAAGTAGTTAAAATTAGGGGTAGACCGATTATCGGCCTGGCCGATTATTGGCACCGATATTAAGCATTTTTATGATAATCGGTATTGGTCATTTTCAAAACCGATGTGCCTATAAAATTATTTAATTTTGAAACGCGCTATTTGGCGGCAGGTTGTATTTAGGATTGAAAGTTGAGATCATGTCTCTAAATCCCTTGTCCTCCACCATGGACAGTGGCCTCATATCGGTCACGAGCATCTGATTTGTTTAGAGTCAGGAGTCCGACCAATCAACGTGGAAGACTAAAGGCACTCTCACACCGAAAGCGCTTGCTAACTGGTGCTGAATCGTCACAAATGGTTCTGTTCATTAACAAGAACATAAATATTCATGATCCCGCTTAGATAAAAATGCATTATTACAAACATATACTTTCAGTTTCACTCTGTCCCTGACATGCATTTAAAAAGCATAAATATTGTATTTTATAATTATTTGTTAAATATTGTATTTTTTTTTTTTTTACAATGTTTATTTGTAATTTACAAATTTATATATGATTAAATAACACACTTTATTTTTCATTTATTAATAATAATTAACATGAAAGCTCAAATGTGTGATCTGGGTTTACCATAACATCAGGATCCAATATAGTATTTTATAAACATAAATATTCCTTAATTTTACACATTTTTATTAAATAATGAATTTTTTTAATAATAATGAAAATTAAAGCTCAATTGTGTGACCTTCTGTGTTTAACATATTTGGTATAATATTGTATTTTAGAAATATTTGTAAATTATAAATATTATATAAATAATCTTATAAATTTGTAAGTGATAAAAAGTTTCATTTTATCAAATAATGCATTTAATTTTTAATTATTAAATAATAATCAACATAAAAGCTCAATTGTGTGACCTTCTGGGTTTAACATATTTGGTATAATATTGTATTTTAGAAATATCTGTAAATTATAAATATTATAGAAATAATCTTATAAATTTGTAAATTATAAAAAGTGTTACATTTGATCAAATAATGCATTTAATGTTTCATTGTTAAATAATAATCAACATAAAAGCTCAAATGTGTGACCTTCTGGGTTCGCCACGTTTTATGTGCAATTACCAAATATGATGCTAAATTAAATCTGTCTAAACTTTCATTCTGAATAAATGATCCACGATGCATATTGTTGCAGTTTTGTGTTGTGACCGGATATATTGTTACAGCCCTGTAAACCCGTGATTTATGGAGCTGGAAGCTGCTGTCAGTGCTTGACATTTGATGTCAGCTGGCTGTTCTGTGGCTGAAGCATCATCATCCAGCAGCAGTCATTCAGGAAGTCTGCAGTCAGCACAATGCACAATAAATGACAATATCATGTGTCTATTATTAGCTGCTCCAGACATGAGATTCTGTAAGAGTCACATGTTGTTAAGGACTATTTGCGATGGGTTGATTTGTTCCTCATGGCTCTTGTGACCTTTTAGACATTGGAGTAGCTTATAGCTTTAGTAGTAACCCACTGTGTAGTTCTAGTATGATACATTACTATAGTGTAGGCTTATATTTCCAAGTCATTTTGTGAGATTATGTTACCATGTAATTTTTCTGTAAAATATAGATGTCTTTTACTCTCAAGTGTTATTTTAGTATCATTAGTAGTTTTTGTTAACATTGAGTTAGATTGAATTTTTATATTTTCACTTTAATTTGTCACTATTTTATTAAAAAAAAAATTAAATGTATATATTTTTTTCTTCATATTTTAAGTTTTTATGATTTTATTTAACTATAAATATTTGAATAAACTCCTTAGATAAGATACTGCAGGTTTTATTTTTATATTTTCTGTTTTCATTTTAATTTTGGTTCAAGTATTTTGTTGTGTTTGTTATTTTTATTATTTCTTAAATAATTAGTTATTTCTTTAGTAATTTAGAAATGATTCATTTTAGTTTATTTTAGTACTTGAAACTAACTGAAAAAGTCTACTTTGAAAATGTATTTCATATTTTATTTCGGTTAATGTTTTTGTTTTTCAAGTAACACGTTTTTTTATGGTTTTAGATTGTTTTATTTAACTATAATCTGACTGTTTTAATGAAAACTTTGAATTATGCATAAATGTTTTTTTTAATAATTATCAGAATTTTGTTGCCTCTGCTTCAATTTCCTACCGTCTTGCAGAATTAAATCTTCCCCTTTCCATCTCTTTGCTGCTGTTTAAGTGAGAGTGTGTTAATTGTATCGACAGAGAAAGCCTGCTGAGTCTGAAGGAGTTGTTCCTCTAATATTCAGTCTGCGAGCGCGAGGAGAAATACTGCTGCTGCATCAGAACTCATTCTGTTGTTTTCCCATCGTCCTCTTGCAATTTTAATGATGTCTTTTGTGACAGTATGCTAGTTTTTGCAGAGGTCAGGGAAGAAATCACTGAGGAACAAACTCAACAGCGCCAGTGAAGGGCAAAGCAAGAGAAAACAGTGCAGAGATTGAGAAAGACAGCCAGTAGGTCATTTACTCCCATTTAAGGGTGAAACTCATTAAAACAGGTCCAGGTCATGTTTCACCCCAGAGTCAAAAGAATTCAGATTTCTCATTAATTCTGATGATTTCTTACTTTTTAGTGATTCCTATTACTGTAAATAAATGGTTATAAATTATAAAAAGTTTTTCCATTTTAATAATAATTTAAGGTTTAAATGATTTTATTTCAAATTTATTAAAAAAATTACAATTAATAAAATTAATTCAGAAAATAAAATGCAAATTTAGTTTGTATAATCAAAGTCAGTAATCTGTGAAATGGTTCCTACCTATATTATAGTAAAAAAGATTTTCAGTTTTAATAATAATTAAATATTTAATATTAAATAAACAAATGTAAGAAATAAAATAAATTACAATTAAAGATGAATCAATTTAATTTATAAAAAGAATTACAAATTTAGTTTGTGTAACCAAAGTTTGTCAGAATTCCGTTGATACAATTTGTCAGGAATAGAAAATCTGATACAATGATATCATAAATAGTGTTTTCGAAGCTAAAAGTGCTATTTTGAGGCCGATCCAGTCCACATACACATTGTGATGTTTTTGGAAATGGTCTGTTCTCTTTGATTATTGAGGGTGTATCTGGCATGCTCTTGACGGAGTCATCATTACTGGAGGGCATTAGATCAGCGCAGCCGAACTCGCTCGAGTTACAGGAAGCTGCAGGGAAAACGTTCATGAATGGAGATGAAGTGAGATCCTCCTGAAGACAGCTTGCTGTATAATCAGAGCTCTGCAGTCTTCAGCGTTTAAGATTGTGTTTTAAAGGCAAATACACTTCTATTGATTTATGTCAGCATTCAGACTTGAGCCACTGCTTGTTTCATGCTGTTCATTTTTTATGGTTTTAGTTAACTATAATAACTATAATATAAACTTCTTAGATGAGATACTGCATATTTTATTTTTAGATTTTCTTAGTTTGTTGTTGTTTGTCGTTTTTATTAGTTTTAGTTTTTAGTACTTCAGACTAGCTGAAATCATGTCGTGTTGTATTTTTAATGTTTTATGTTAATGTTTAATCCAAGTAAAGAAAATGTTTGTTTTTCTTTTATATGGTAATATAACCCTGTTTTAATGACAATTTGTTCATTTTAGTAATTGTATTGTATATATATATATATATACACACATTTACATCAAATTGTATTTATTAGTTCTAGAATATTTAGGTTGTTATTTTAGTTATTAGCTGAAATGTGTACTTTTTAAAAATGTATTTCATATTTTTCAGTTTATTTCAGTCTGCTTGTCTGGGTACAAACTCACGAGGTTTTTTGTGCTAAAGAATAAGAAATGCTTTTTTCTGTTGTTGAAAAGCTTCAGTAAAAATAAAAGCTAAACCTCTCCGTTCACGTTATTGGGGAAGGTTTGAGGTGTTTTTGAGGAATCGGTCTCGGTGGGAAACATCAGTTGATCTTTTCTGTCCGTGTTTGTGCTGCAGCTCATTTGGATTTCTTGTCATCTCTCCTGCTTTTCTCTGTTTTGGTAGGAAAACAAGTCAGAACAAAACTCTCGCAAGCGTTCAACCACTGGCTCAACGTCCCAGAGGACAAGCTTCAGGTAAGGCTTTGTTTGTGTTTATCAGGAAGTGTTTCTGCATTCACAGTATTGTTGAAATATATTGTGGAAGGCGAGAAACAAAGTTTAAATTAAATATTCTCTATTGTAATGTGAATATTTAGCAGTTCACACTTTTCTGTACAGTTTACAATAAAAAAATAGACTCTTTATCTCTCAATTCTGACTTTTTCCCCCTTGCAATTCTGATGTTAACTGAAAAAAAAAAAAAAAAGTCAGAATTGCAAGACGAAAGGATGCCTTAATTTATATTTATTTAAAAAAAAAAAAACTTTTTTTTTTTATTACCTTATTTTATTTCTTAATTTAAAATTTATTTATTGTATTTTATTTAGATTTTTAATATTTTTCATTTATTTTTATTTTATTTTTTTATTTTATTTTATTTGAACAGGCTTCCTCAGATCTGTGCATGTTATTGACAGGTTTAGTTTAGATTGTCCTTGTGGTATTCTCTCCCTGAGGTTTCTATTAGATTTGTGTTGATTTTTATTTCAGTCAGCTTGTGTTTGCCGAGGGCAAAGCTTAAACAGACATAGAACAGAAAGTGAAACAGATCTGCTGCTTTGTTGAGGAACTCACGACTTGGCAGAAAACCTGTCTCAGTTGCTAATTAAGAGAACAGATGTTTTCACACTACACTGGCTTTTATCTTTAATCAACTAGTCTACATGCTTCTAAGGTTTAACATGACTAATGTTAGTTAGGATTGATCAGATCATTTTCCAGCCTCTTGCCTGTTTCTGAATCGCTGCAGTACCTTCAAACGTTTATATGTAAATGAACTCTTATGGTGTTGATGTGTAAATGTGGTTGGGATGTCATAACCCTGGCATCAGCGATTTCTAGTTATTTCATCAGATTGCATGCCTACTTTTAAATGTCTGTCAGCTGAGAGAGTTGCTTTGCATGATGCATGGTGATTTAGTTACGTCATCAATCTACTATTGGAAGGTTTTGTCTTTTTTTTTATTTTTTTTATGCGGTTATGGTTAGTTCAGAAGGCCCACAATCATTTCTACATGCTTTTGCAGCTTAACTTCCATGCAAACCTTTTTTGTGCAAACTGGCCATTTCCTGTTTTGTCTTGTTGTTTTTCTGCGCTGGCATTGCAGAGACTGAAAATGATCAATGCAAATAGATTTTAGCTCTTAACCATCACATCATGGGCCATGTTCAGCATTCGGCCCTTCAGATTGAGTCGAGGCGTTCATGACGGGATCGTGTTACAGCAGAGAGAAATACATGCACATGAAGGATACGAGAAGCTTTTGAAGGAACGGTTCACCCAGAGTTCTCCATTATTCCTAGTGTTTTTCATTATGTTGTGATTAGTGTTTTTATTGTATTACAGTTTTAAAAAATTGTAATATGATTTATTTAATCAAATTATTTATTGTTTTGAAGATGTGACATAAAAAAGGTGAATTTTTCTCACAATTCATACTTTTTTCTTAAATGTAATTATTATTAGTAGTATTATCATCATCATAAAGTTTGTCATATATGTGTATATTATATAATAACAATAATAATTTATTATTATTATCATATTACCTTATTTGTATATTATTACTATTATTATTAGCATAATTATTAATAGTAATAATACTGGATAAAAATTAATAATACTGTATAATATATGTACATATGTACTTGTGTGTGTGTGTGTATATTATTTATTTATTATTAATTAACGTTATATTTGTGTATTATATAATACTAATTTTATTAATAATAATAATACTGGGTAATTTTTTTAATATATATATATCTGCAATGCCATATATATATATATATATATATATATATATATATATATATATATATATATGTGTGTATATATGTATGTGTATATATGTATATGTATATGTAATTTTATAAAAAATATAAAATTATTTATGCAATTTAATATTTTTTATATTAATAATAATAATTAATATGAATACTGTGCAAAAATACCTACTAATACTGTATGTAATATTTACTGCATATAATCCTTTACATGATTATTTTCATTGTTGTTGTGGAAAGCTCCAGTTTGACCCATTAGTACAGATGGTCATTAGAATATTGTTGTAGACATTGCAATTTTATGTGCCAGATGAAGTATTTACATTTTATTAAACTGGACACTGCCTGTATATTTTTGTTTATATGTAATATTAAGCCCTGATTTGGTTCGGACTCGTCATGAATCAAGCAGCAAGTGTAAAAATGTATGCATAATACATCAATGAGCTACAGGATTGCTTCAAGAGCAAGAAGTCTTGAATTTGTGACCGTTTCTCACACAGAGCTATTGTTTGCACATACAGCACCCAAGATACCGTAAGTCAATATGAGTCTGCTTTGATTTGGTTTAGTCGTACAACAGTTGTTTTTAAATGAATGTGATTGAAATACTTCTTAAATAACCAGATATGAGATCTGAATCTCTTCTTGTACATGTTTTTGATGTTCAAACACATGCAGTCTGTTAGCGGTGAAAGTTTTTGGTGGGTTAAGTGCGTATGAAAGGGCAAAATCTCATTATACCCATTAAACCCCTTCATATAGTTATGCCAACAATACACAATGCTCTAAACAGTGCTCTACATGCTAATGCTAAACAATCCAGCAGCCATAAAATGGAGGAAAAAAAATCATGTAATTAATTTTTTGGCAATCCTGCTGTTTTCTCTCCAGCATTGCAGATATCTGTACCGCTGACTGACACATGAGCAATCTCATTAATGCAGAAGGACACTTTGCAATGATTATTAGATATTGTCAGTGGCATATTCTTAGTACAGCACTGGATTGTGTTGGAGGAAAGGGCTCTTAATCAATGAAAAATCATTTGAGAGCCGCTGAAGAGGTTTTAAGTGTTTTTTGTTGCATCAGTTCCAGGTTTGAATTCATGTGCTACTATTTCTGTGCTACTGATTGTTAAAGATAATTGAGTCTTCCCTTTCAAAAGGTTTGTTTTTAAAGAACAGTTCTCCCAAAAATGAAAATCTGCTGACAATTTACTCCCCTTTAGGTCATCTGAGATTAGGATGAGTTTGTTTCTTCATCAGATTTGTAGAAATGTGTCTCTGCATCAGTGTCTCAGCAATAGATCCTCTGCAGTGAATGGGTGCCGTCAGAATGAGAGTCCAAACAGCTGATAAAAACATCACTATAATCCACACCACTCCAGTCCATCAGTTAACATCTGGAGAAGACAAAATGCTGTGGATTATTGTGATGTTTTTATCAGCTCTCATTCTGACGGCACCCATTCACTGCAGAGCATCCATTGCTGAGACACTGATGCAGTGCTACATTTCTCCAAATCTGATGAAGAAACAAACTCATCTACATCTTGGATGGCCTGATGGTGAGTACATTTTCTTTAATGTATGATGTGAGTATGGAAAGAAATATTGTTATACATCATAGGATTTATTTTGAAACTTTGAATTTTCTCACTTTAATTCTATTAAACTTAAATGACAAAGTAATATCAAATTCAACATTACATTTTAAAGTCGAAAGACTGAACTAGCATTATCTTGTAAAACATACTCCAATAATCTTTATTTGCACCTTTTGTACGGCGTCGTCAGTGTTAATTAGCGCTCTAAGCTTTGAAGGCATTAGTCTGAGAGATCGTACTGAACTCGTATCTGGTCCAGTGATTAAACCATGTTAATCTTGTCATAGTGAATCTGTCAGAGCTCGGTGTTTTCAGTTTAGTCCATCAGATCACATTCAACCAGCTGTTCGACAGCTTTCTTTTTATCCTGAATATTTCATTAAAGCTCTTCAGACGGGGCAAAGTCAGCCGTTCGTGTCATTAAAGCTGTTTTACGGAGCTTGTTTTCTCCACTTCCAAGTTTACTTGATCTTGTGAATAGAAAACAGCTTCCTTTTTGGATGCGTGTAATGCGGTTTAATCATTATTAGGCTTGTTTATATCAGGTTGGTTTTCCTGTTTCACAGGGCTTGAAAATTTGATCATTCCAGCACGTTTCATGTTCATAATGCAGGATTATTTTTTACGCCTATTGTCATTGCAGTAACGTAGACACAAATCTTTTTCAAGATGTCTTTCAGACGTTATTCGGAAACAGAGGATCATTAGTTTGTCTTGATTTTTGATTGGCAAGCAGTAATAAATGTCTGGTTGTAATTACAGCGTTTGCTTTGCTTTCTCGAGTCTGAAACAATCATTTAGTGGATTAGTCTCAAATTGTCTTTCATGTGACACTTCTGATTAATAATGAATATGCATTCATTTTATACTATTTACTGGTCAATTAAGTAATTATATCGGTTTGTGAATTATATTCAAGGGCTGGAGTGATTGCTCATATTTCTGATTGGTCTCCTTGAATCTCTCTGTCTCTCTCTCTCTCTCTCTCTCTCTGTGTCTCTGTCTCTGTCTCTGTGGCGTGGTTTATCCGGCTGTAAACTCTTGTTGAACCGTCAGCATGATTGCACATGCGCTGTATCACACACGCCACACTGCACTGACGCCTGCCAACAGATCGCTTCTCATTCACCGTTCACTGAACAGCTTCAAATCTAAAAATATAAAGACCGTATTTTGATTCTGAAGTGCACTGAATAGTGCCAGTGTTTCCTCACAGACGTTGATTTTCTGACTTTAGAGGACGTAGTGCCTGAGTTTCCCATCTGTTTGTGTGTTTAGAGGGTTTAAAGTGGCAGAAATCCTGTTTTCCTGAGATGTTTTGGGAATGCTGGTGTTTTAAGAGCTTGTGATTTGACCCGAGTTTCAGAAAGGTTTATCTGCCGGATCGACGAGTTCACTGCACTTCAGTCAGAGGTCAGAATAGCCAAATAAAAATGGGGGAATCTCACAAAAACATGTCCAGGTTGTTGTCTTTAATGTGTGTGTGTGTGTGCACTTGGTTTATGCTACATTGTGGGGACCAAATGTCCCCACAAGGATAGTAAAACCTGAAATATGACATTGTGGGGTCCCCACAAGGGGAAAAAAATATTGAAAATAATAAATGATATTTTTCTGAAAGTGTAAGAATGCAACAGGTAAGGGGTAGGTTAGGGGATAGAAAGTATCGTTTAGTCAGTATAAAAGTAATAGAAGTCTATGGAAAGTCCCCTCAAACGTTTGTGTTTGTGTTTGTGTTTGTGTCTGTGTGTGTGTGTGTGTGTTTGTGTTTGTGTGTGTTTTAAAGCCAAAAAAGGGAAAACAACTGTTTTGCATAAAATAATTACTTGCTTGTAAATTAATTTGTATTCATGTATTCATTTTTTTTATTTTAATATATATTAAATATTACTTTTTTATTTTAAAGATTTATTTATTTAAATTTTATATAAAATCATAGCATAGTTGAACTAGTTGCCTTTCATTTAAATCATCTTCAAAATGCATTTATTCAAATTGCTTACAATCACCATATATTGGGTCATTGTGAAATGGGAAATTTATTTAGTTAAATAGGTTGCTGTGGAACAAGCAATATCTAATTAGTTCAAATATAGAGAGTGAAATGCGTTGGATTTATTAATAAATATACTTTTATTTACTTATTTTTTAATGTTTGTATTTGTCTAAATGTTTATTTAAAAAAAATGGCATATTTTAACTAGTTGCATCTATTTGATTTTATTTAAACCTTATTTTTAGAATGCATTTATTCCAGTTGCGTATTGAATCAGCATAAATGTTCATTGTAAATAAATAAATAATAATAATAGTTATTCAGTTAAATAGGACAACCTTGATTGAAATATTGCTAGCTGTAAAACAAGCAATATTTTTTAATCCGTATCTTTATCTTTAAATGTGTATATAAATATCTTGAACTATTTGCATCTATTTAAATATGCATTTATTCAAATAGTTTATACTGAAACGCATTGGATTTGATGATGAATATACTTTTTCTTATATTTTTAAATAAATTTTATTTAGATGACTTAATTTTGCTTTCACACTACAAAGAATCTTGTTGTTAATCAGTGTATTTGTCTTTACTTCAGTACAGATATCTAAGCATTCCTCTGGAAAACAGTCAAGACTGATCCAGATTTTTTGCAGGCATCTGTAATCAAGCAGCAACGCTGGTGATGTAATGTTTCTAGAAGGCAGACAAATACAGTAGTAATCTCTGTCTTACTGTGTAAAATGCTTTCCAAGAATCAGAATCAGCGCTTGCTCTTACAGATGTCACACTGATATACCCGAGGTGTGTGTGTGTGTGTGTGTGTGTGTGTGTGTGATTATAGGGTCTCTACAGGGGCGGTTTCTTACTGTAAGCAGCGTGTTTGCAGGATGAATGTGTGAGGGCCTCTGATGCTGGCTGGAAGCCCAGCACACGCTTCATTACTACGACAGCGAACGAACTTTAACTTTGTCTCAGAGCAGCTCTTGATCCTCACTTGTTAAGGTCAAACTCTCAGCAGTTCTTCAGTCTCTGAAATCTTCCACGCCTGTCTTTCCGCTGGAACTTTTTCTTTCTCTGCATTCACCATGTTTGAAGCGGATGCCAGCGCTGATGCCCCCTGCTGGTCGCTCCGGTGCGGCAGCTTTTTTTCCATGTGGAGTTTTTGGTGGTTTTTTGTTTGTTGTTTTTGAAAGTAAAGATCAGTCTCTATTTAAACCCTTTAAAGTAGGTTACTATAATTCATCTAAATGCACTTTTGGGCCTGTAAATCAACGTTTAGGCCTGTTTCACAGCCCGTATCACTCAAATATTTAGGCCTAAATTTAAGATTTAAGCATATAAAACACCCATGCATTTGGATTGGGCACTGTTTTAACAAAGTAATACACTTAATGTGATGCATTATTTGTCAGTCATACATGAATGAAACAAATCAGATTTATGCACTCTAAAGTCATGCTGTAGTTTATTAACTATTGCATCTATTTAATTTTATTTAAATAATAATTTTCAAAATGCATTTATTGAAATTTCTTAGAATCAACAAAAAACTGTTCATTGTGAATTACATTTAGTCAGTTAAGAAAAACATGCTTAAAATATGGCTATAAAACTTGGATCGATTTTGTATTACAGTAATAACAGTGTTAATGTTTTAAAAACTAATCATTTGTTACTTAAACTAAACTGAAATAACATGTAAATACTAGTTTTTAAAAAATGATTTCAGCTACATTTCCAATTTAAATTTATTTGAACTTTATGTAATGAGAAATTGAAACTGAAATAAAAATCAATTAAAAATATGCTACTAAAAATTACAAACACAAAATAGTAAAACTTTTACTCGAATTAAAATAATGAAAATAAAAACTGATTCAAAATATTAATAGAAATTATAATCTCAATTATATTAAAATAACACTGTTAACAACTTAATTTGGTGCATATTTGTCAGTTACACATAAATTAAACTTATTAACTATTTGCATGTATTTGATTTAAATAAATGCATTTTGAAATATGATTATTCCACTTGCTTAGAATCAGCATAAATGGATATGAAACATTTTAACCGATAACCGATAATTAAGTCCTTCTCATGCCCGATACCGATAAGTTCATATTTTTATATTATAATCTGCAGTTTGTGCACCCAGGAGAATTCACTGATTAAACTGATATTTTAGTAGCTCTGGCTACTATTTGAAATTTCTATTCAAATATTTCATGCATAAAGAAATGCATGTATTCAACGTTTTTAGTGCACGAGGATGAGAAAGTTATAGTCTTTAAGCAGTGTTGGGAGTAAGGCGTTACAAAAGTAATGCATTAACTTATAACTTTTTGCTGTAAAGCAGTAGTGTAAGGCATTACTAATCAATTTTCAGTAATATTTTACTCGGTACATGTTCAGTAACGCTTGCATTACAACACACTTTTAGCCCCCAATTATTATTGTTTTTTTTAAAATTTAATTTAAAGTCGGGCTCCTACTTTTTTATGTCCCTAGGGCCAGGCTTCGGGCCAATATTCACATCATAGTTCAGATGCGGGCCGGGCCTCGGGCCTGTTTTAGGCTTCTCCTTATCTTTATATTTTAGACATCCATCAATTATTGATGAAAAACAATTGCCGCACTGGTGGAAACAACATGAGTCCGTGCTGCCGCGACTGAGAGCGACTCGACGGTGTTTAGTGTCCCGCAGCAGCTGCAAGCCATCAGCACAGATGAAGAGTTCTGATTCAAATACACGCAATAAAGAAAAAGTAATTGCCATGAATGTGTCCGGGGGAAATCGTAAGGATTCACCATCTCCTCGTTAGACGCGCCTTTAGAGAGAAGTGCATCTTCACGGATAACGATTGTATTAAATAGTTTTTGTTTTTATTTATTTCGTTAAGTAGCAATTTAAAGCTTTCTTTAGATATATTTATCATGTCTGTGAGGCATGTATTTCGGTACTTTTATAATACATTATAAAAAAATGCATTGACATTTGTCAGCCTCAAAAAAAAAAGAAAAACAAAAGTGCATGCTCAACAAAAACAAAGTGCATCCTCATACCAAGGTTAAGTCGCAACACCAGTTATCACTTGCCCACCGCAGCACCGTCCCTCACCGTCATTTTGATTTTAGTAATAAAAATCATTTAGTTCAGTTAGAGAACAGACACTACAATTAGAACTGAACGCGGCTGCTCAATGCAGCACACCGAACGAACGACAGTCGCGCATCACAGATCAGATTTCATTTATCACCTGAGGAGAGAGAGTCGAGCTGACTGATGAAGAGTGAGGTGAAAAACACAAGACGATGGCAGAAGAGTTTCAAAACCAAATGTAAAAGCGCCTGTTTCAAAAATATTTTTGGATTTTGAAAAGCCTGTTGACCTGCCATTTATCTAAGGTGATATTGGAAGGTCTATTTATTTATTTTTTAAACATTCGTTTCTCATTTAGCCTATTTGGTTCCACAGTATTTGCTGATTTTTATTTTATTTAAACTGTGATATTTTTCCCATTATTTTACATCAAGGTGTATGCAGTCCGTGCCTCAAAACTTCCCATCTCACTAATAAACGCTCTATAATTATTATAATTATTTGTTCCTCAGTCTTTACTGATTTTCAGTTTTGTATAGGCCTACCATGCATATTAAGTTATTTGTTATTTTATAGGCATATAGCATGGTGCATTTTTATTTGTTTTGTTAATAAACTGTGTTGTATTTTGTTGTTGCTTGAATTGAATTCAAGCAATTGATGCCGAATTGCCGTTAATTTAAAAGTGAAAATAAAATACGCGCGGTGCTTTTACAAGCTATTTAAGCAAAGGAATTTATCGGAGCAATAAAAATGACGTCATTTTCTCTCATATCGGTCGATAATTTATCTGTCCGATAAATATTGTGCATCCCTAATTTAATTAATAAGTATGAAGATGGTTAAAATATGGCTAGCTGTTGATCCTATTCAAATAGTTCAAATCTATGGGATTCAATTAAATGGTTGATTGATTTAAAAATATATATATGAATCTGGTTGTTGTGTATTTAAAACACATTCAGTTGATTAGTAGCTACTATGACCTGTTTCATTTATATGAATGATGAATATGCATCACTTTAAGTTTATGCATGGCCCTAAATAGTTTTGCATGGATTTATTATGGTTTACAGTATTGTCTAGGAGTGTGAAAGCCGAGCGCTCACTTGCCGCTGTGACTGACAGGTGGGTTTACTCACGCGGCGTGTTTGTTCTGCTGTCTGTGTGAGTGTATGTGGCTCAGAGGTCATCTGAGGTCATGTAAAGCGCTCGGCTGTGGACGGACCCCGAGGACTCGACCCACCGTGTCAGCGCTGATTACTTTAACGAGTGAATGCGTTAGCTGGCCTCCCCTCTGCTCACCATATGCTCCCTATCAGCGCTGATCGGAAACACTTTCACTCGTCAAGAACTGCACTGCCTTTATGGAATACAAAACAAGTGTGAATAATTAATTATATTACACTAAATAAATCATTTATTTATGTGACAATTATATTATGCATTTTCTCACTTGTGCTATATTCTTAAAAGAACATTATTGTAGATTTAAGCACTGATTTTTGTTTTTTACATTATATAAATACTACTTTAGCATCAGTAGGTTGTCATAAAGATTGTATTACTGTTGCATTTAAAGAACTTAAAAATTTTCCTAAATTAACTTTGTTTAATGTTATGATATTATGTTATTTTAACTGATTGATTAAAACGTAATTCTAATCGTATTAATGTAGCGTTTTAATTATTATAAAATGAATTGCATTAAAATAACTTTTAAATTGGCCTACACGCTTTAATGTCATAAAATAATATTTTATTATTTTCATTGATTGATTAATGTAATTGTAGTGTTTTTAGTTATTATTTTTTTTTATTATTATAAATTAATTTGCACAAATTATATGAAATTATTAGGTATATTTTATTATGTATTTTAATACTAATTTATTTTAGATCTCTTTAAAAACATATTATTTTATATTCATTAGTGTCTCTTTATATTCTCTGTTAGCCTGGTATTATATTTGTTACAAAAATGAAAGTTTCTGTAGTTTTAGTCGAGCACCGTTTACCTACAATTATCAAACCGTTTAATAATCAAAGATACAGTTATGCATGTCACATTCAGATTTGCTTCCTTTGAAACATGTTTGCTGATCATGACACGATGTGTCTGCGCAGACCTTCACTAAATACACAACACAGGGATGTTAGTCAGCATTTCAGACACACCCTGATTGTGAACCCTATCTAGTGCTGCCCTCTCCAGGCCATTACATACATTACAGTTCATGCAGATCTGTGCACTCCTCAGTCTCTGCTGATCTCACCACAGCTTTTCTGATGAGACAGACTGCCATTTATGTCTGGTAATCATTTCTTTGAGCTTTTACATGACTGCACACATCACATACAACAATAGGAAGCTATTAATACACAAAGTAAATTAAAGCAATAAGCCCCAAGAAGCCGTGGTTTACAGTGCATTTATAACAGTGCCTAAAACCCCCTTAGCTGTTATAAATTCACTGTAAACCATGGCTTCACGGAGCTTATTGATTTTATAAAACGGTTATTCCGTATACGTAGCAAGGTTTCACAGAATAAAACAAAGCAAATAAAATGTAATGATATTAATAAAAAACAGTGTAGTTCCTCAGAAACGGTTGTGGTTGCAGCAAACGCAGAAACAAAGAGGTGTGTGTTTGTAGAGTAATTTACAACAGCTTCAAACGCAGCTCAACCGATCGTATTAACAGCCCTTTAATTACAGAAACAGAGTAGAATAATCATAAGATATGCAAACGTAAAAGAAAACTAGACGCAAGAACAGCGGTTACTTCCCAACTTGTTAATGAAAACAAGGATATAATCAAAGGAAAATTTGGAATTGGGATAACCTCCAAACCCAAAGGTGATACCTTTTTAAAAGCTCATTATCGTCCAATGTTTCTAAAATGTTCAAGTTCCGAGGTAGATTGCCAGCAACAGACATTTTAGGATCGTTTGTGATTTGGTCTTAGTCCTCTTCACTACTCCTAACGTTTCACAGATTTAGGAGCTAGTTTTAGTGCTAAAACGTTTTGTGAAACACTCTCAGAGCAAAAATTGTTCTAAATTTAGGACTGACGCCCATTATTTTTAAGATTTTCTCCTAAATGTGACCCTGGACCACACAAGCAGTCTTAGGTCGCTGGGGTATATTTGTAGCAATAGCCAAAAATACATTGTATGGGTCAAAATTATCCATTTATCTTTAGGAATAAATCATTAGGATATTAAAGGGTTAGTTCGCCCAAATATGAAAATTCTGTCATTAATCACTCACCCTCATGTCATTCCAAACCCATACGACCTTTGTTCATGTTCAGAACACAAATTAAGATATTTGTGATCAAATCTGAGAGCTCTCTGTCCCTCCGTATACATCAACACAACTGCAACGTTCACAGGTCCAGAAACGCAGCGATGTGACATCAGTGTTTCAACTGTACTTTTACGAAGCTACAAGAATTTGTGCACAAAGAAAACAATAATAACAACAATTTATTCAACAATTCTTCTCCCCGAGTTACCGTCTTCCACCATTTTGAAGAGTACCCCAGAACACAATCAACGTAATCAGTATTTTTGGACCTGGGAACGTTGCAGTTGTATTGCTATCTATGGAGGGACAGAGAGCTCTCAGATTTGATCACAAATATCTTAATTTGTGTTCTGAAGATGAATGACGGTCTTACGGGTTTGGAACGACATGAGGGTGACAATTTAAATTTTTGGGTGAACCATCCCTTTAAGTAAAGATCATGTAAATATCAAAACTTAATTTTTGATAAGTAATATGCATTACGAAGAACTTCATTTGGACAACTTTAAAGGCGATTTTCTCAATATAAATTTTTTTTGCACCCTCAGATTCCAGATTAGTTGTATCTGGGCCAAATATTGTCCGATCCTAACAAACCATACATCAATGGAAAGCTTATTTATTCAGCTTTCAGATGATGTATAAATCTCAATTTCAAAAAATTTACCCTTATGCCTGGTTTTGTGGTCCAGGGTCACAAATTGGCGAGTTATGAGCTACTTTGAGCCTTAAGATGTTTTGTGAATACAGGCTCTGGTTTTCACAATGATCTTATATTTGTCTCCCCAGGTGATTATCGAGGTGACTGAGATGCTGCACAACGCCAGTCTGCTGATCGACGACATTGAAGACAGCTCCAACCTGCGGCGTGGTTTCCCGGTGGCCCACAGCATCTACGGCATCCCGTCGGTCATCAACTCCGCCAACTACGTCTACTTCCTCGGCTTGGAGAAGGTGCTGACGCTGGAGCACCCCGAGGCCGTGCACGTCTTCACCCGTCAGCTGCTGGAGCTGCACCGCGGCCAGGGCCTGGACATCCACTGGAGGGACACCTACACCTGCCCAAGCGAGGATGAGTACCGCGGCATGGTGCTGCAGAAAACCGGCGGTCTCTTCGGCCTCGCCGTGGGCCTCATGCAGCTCTTCTCCCACTGGAAACAAGATCTGAAGCCACTTTTGGACACACTGGGGCTCTTCTTCCAGATACGGGATGACTACGCCAACCTGAACTCGACAGAGTACAGCGAAAACAAGAGCTTCTGCGAGGATCTGACGGAAGGCAAGTTCTCCTTCCCCACCATTCACGCCATCTGGTCGCGTCCCGAGAGCACGCAGGTGCAGAACATCCTCCGGCAGCGCACGGAGAACGTGGATATCAAGCGCTACTGCGTGGATTATCTGGAGAAGGTGGGCTCGTTCGCTTACACCCGTCAGACGCTGCTGGATCTGGAAGCCGAAGCCTATCGGTTGATCGCTGAGCTCGGAGGGAATCCCGAACTGGAGGCTTTGGTGCAGCATCTGAGTCGCATGTATAAAGAGCCAGAGGGCGGAGCTTCGGCTGGCCAATCAAAAGAGCACCGGGGCGGAGCTGGAGCCGGCCAATTGAAATAATGACTTTGCACTGTACTGTTATTTTGACTCCACAGCCATTGCCTTCAGTCCAAAGTCTGTCGTTTTGTCTCGTTCACATTTCAAGGCGTTGTAGCTGACATGTGAAGTGTAACAGGAACTTGACTGTCCTCTTAGTCTGCAATATTTGGTCAATATTTATGTACTGTAATTAGCATCTAACAGTGGATAAGTTTCTGTTTGTTTCATTATAAATGCTAACTGTAAACAAACAGTCAGATAAAACAAACATTTAACGTTTAAACCATGTCTGTCATTTCACCACAAAATCAAAGCAAATACATTATTTTGCTTTAAGAAAATTAAGACAATTTTATGGTTCTTTACTATCTTCATGACAATTATTTGTAATAATAATAATAATAATTATTATTATTATTATTTAAATTATCATTATTATTACTACTACAATGTCGGATGAAATAATGTCATTTCACTACAAAATTAAAACTAATTATTTTGCTTTGATAAAACGAAGTCATTTTTTGCATTGTACAATTATTGTCATGACAATAACTAATTTATATAAATGATATTATTATTATTATTAAAACAGTAAATATTATTAGAGAGGAATTATTATTATTATATTTAAACATCTGCTGTACTGCCTGAATTATTTAAAATCAGCATATAATATAGGTCACTGTAATAGTGAAAATTTGATGATAATCACCAGTGTAAATAACTGAAATGTCAAGGAACAATAATATGAATTTGGAGGCAGAATATTCGTGGTATGATATTCTCACAGGGAATAATAAAAATAAATAATTATTTTTTTCTTTTTTTGCTTATGATTTTGGGGTGAAATTTGATATATTTCTCATTAAAATTAATTAAGACATGATTGCCTTTCCCAAACAGCAAAATAGTGCTAGTGTCTGAACCTTGTCCTGTGTTTTTGCTGTGACCGTGACGAGGCCTTGCGGTCACCTGTGGACGCTTTAACACTCCTCAAGTCAAGTTAATGTCCTTCCACATTTTAGCAGCTCTTGGTTTTTGAGATGAGATCTCACGTTTGATGTTTGACAGGTCACTGGGTTTTACCTTTGAACAAAATAGACGGTTATGTGTGCATTTATCAGATTCATTCTTTATATGCAATTTTGTGTTTTGGATGTTTTTTTTAAACGACTATTCTATGAATAAACACACTTTCATACACTTCAGTCTCCTTTGAGTGTGTTTTGTGCTATTGTTGTTCTCATGAAGAGAAAATGTATATCTTTTGCAAGCATGAATAGATTTACTTATTTTACTTAATAATTGTGTTTTGCATTTACAGCTCCGATATTTATTGTGAGTGAAAAGTTGTTATTCTTGATGCAGTACTAATTTTGCAAGTCCGTTGCATTTTCAGGTCTGATCTTTCCTCTTATGAAATGACAGAACAGGATCAACCACTTAGTGGCGCAAGAGACCAAAGCAACAGCTAGAATTACTGTAGAACAGAGCAGGGCAGCGAATAGAGTTATTTCACACTGCAATAAGAGTCAGGTTTTATTCATCTCATTAATTATGCTGGTTTGTTCTTTGTCTTTGCTGTGCCATTTCTGCATGTTATATAAATGTCTTTGAAGATAAATTGTTCTGAACTGTATAAAAAGACAGAAACTAGAATGCTATTTGAAGGTGAATGAATTCATGTATAATTAAAGATTTGTTCAAGTAACTAACACTATTAAAGTGAAGTGCGTGCTATCCTGCAGCGTTGTGCTCTAGACATGAATGATTCTTCAAATCTGAGGAGCTGTTTCTTTACTTAGGATTTATTCTACTTATCTGAAGAGCTATAATAGAAATATGATGAAATGATTGAAAAAAATAAAATCATATTTTTAAATATGAAACTACCCTGCTGAAAAAAACAGCTAAAACCAGCCTAAGCTGTTTGGCTGGTTTTAACTGGTCATTCAGTCTGGTCATAGCTGGTTAGCAGGCTGGTTTTAGAGGGGTTTTGACCACTTTCCCAGCTGGCCAGGCTGATCTTAGCTGGTCAGGCTGGGAGACCAGCTAAAACCAGCTAAGACCAGCCAACCAGCCTAGGCTGTTTTTTTCAGCAGGGTAAAAAATGACAGTAGGTTGCGGTAAATCACTAGTGAGCGAGTTATTTAAGTTATTAGACCTATTCGTTCAAACACGCGATTCATTCAGTAGCCCCTCACTGCAGAACAAAGATCCAGGGGGCGGGGTTGGATCCACATATAGGGGGTGGAGATTGGTGGGTTTAGGGGTGGAGATGGGTGGGTTTAGGGGTGGAGATGGGTGGGTTTAGGGGTGGAGATGGGTGGGTTTAGGGGTGGGGATGGGTAGGTTTAGGGGTGGAGATGGGTAGGTTTAGGGGTGGAGATGGGTGGGTTTAGGGGTGGAGATGGGTGGGTTTAGGGGTGGAGATGGGTGGGTATAGGGGTGGGGATGGGTAGGTTTAGGGGTGGAGATGGGTAGGTTTAGGGGTGGAGATGGGTGGGTTTAGGGGTGGAGATGGGTAGGTTTAGGGGTGGAGATGGGTGGGTTTAGGGGTGGAGATGGGTAGGTTTAGGGGTGGAGATGGGTGGGTATAGGGGTGGGGATGGGTAGGTTTAGGGGTGGAGATGGGTAGGTTTAGGGATCAGGGGGTTGAGACGGGTAGGTTCGGGTATATGTAAGGTGGGAGGAGTTGGATCTAGATCCAACCACACCCCCTGAATCTTGTGTTCTGCAGTGAGGACCATCTCGATTCATTCAGAAACAAAAGTGCAAACAGCGATGTAGTTAGTTTAGAACTACTTTCAATGCCGAAATAGAGCGAAAACACTTCAGTACTTCTAAGTACATATTTCATGTCAAATCTGACACACACACAAATGTTTGGGAAGTCGTTAGGCTACTAATCAACACAAAATAAAATATTTTCTTTTCGAATGAAAACGATGCTATACTCAGTTCGAGGTTGTGTACGTTTAACGTTGCTGTTGATTAGCTGATAAAACACCCCTTAAAGAAAATACCCCTTAAAAATTAACAAACAAAAAAATTTAAGCTATATTGACATTCAGCCTATATTTATAGTCAGTGCTCCGTCACAACACCATTTTCATGACATGTATGGCGTTACTAAGGTCTATTCTACTACTGAGGGTGTTTATGATTATGGCGTTTAAGCAGGATTGTCTATTTTCAAGTCAAACACAATATGGTGGTATAGTGTTCTTTGAAAACCCATCTGCTGCATTAGCATCAGCATTAGCTCAGTCTCTCATCTCTAACACACTCCTCAGCCCTCATTATGAATAAAAACAAAACATTTTACACAACATGAAATGAAATCACAATGTTTGAGGGGTATTAGATTGTTGTGGATGAGTGGAAGACTCGCAAGGCAGCTGCAAATCAGCTTGAGTTGATTGATCTACAAATGAAGCCTGTGACAGATTTCAGCAAACTATTACCTGAGTTGTCTCTTACAGAGCAGACAAAAGAGATACAATCGCCCAAATGTGATCCCAAGTAGAGACCTTATGACCTCTACCACAAATTAAAAATATTGAGTTAGATTTTGTTAATGTCTTTAAAACTACACCCAAAAACCGGATAGTAACCTCCTAGTGAGGCCTACATACTACATGCTTGAACCTTCAAATGGCTCAGGTATTAAAATTGCATTAGAATTCCAGGCAAGTCTTTGTCAAGCCAACACACTAGTTTGTCTTGAACTTCTAGTTCTTCATTTTATATTTAATATTTCGATGCATTTTTAAATGTTGTTAAAGCATGCCAGGATCCGTTTGGAATGAATTATGGGATTATATAATTTTGACTCCAGATGGTGGCATTAAACTGAAATGATCTGCATTAAGAGAAACTTGAGGCCTGTGTTGTCAAAACGGCCAAGAATAGTTTCTGGAGGAGCTCTTAGCGCTCCTCTCTCCATCCGTTCACTAAAAGCTCAGAGAATAACATGCAGAAACAGATGGGTTATTCTGAGGTTGTTTCTTCACATCTTTTTACTTTACAGATGATTCAGGCAATACCATCATGAAAGGGCATTCGCTAGAAAAAGGAGATGAACATATCTCATTTCAGTTTTGTATAATTTCTTGACATCATGTGGAGAGAAATGATGAGAAAGTTTAGCAAATACCAGCGCGCAGCATGAACTATGAGCTCATTGCTGATATTTCTATGTTTGAGGTAAATCTGGATGAAGTGACGCATTAAATATGAAACAAACCACATTACAGCTCTATAACCTCATATTAGCTCCAGCCAACAGTCATTTTGTTTATAGCTTAACAGCAACAGTATGAGAGACTTGTTCACCAGCCACTTTTTAGTATCCAAGAATCCTCCAAAATCCAAGAATCGTCAGTCAAACTTGACATTTTTAATAAGGCAAGACACTACAGACATTGTTTTTCATGCAACAGTCAATTTTGGGCTATTGTGCTTTCATAACGTTTCAGACTGAAAAACATTCGAAGCACTTTTAAAGAGGACCTATAATGCAAAAATGGCTTTTATAAGGTGTTTGAACACAGTTGTGTGGCAACAACCAGTCTAATGTTAAAAATCCACCAACTAATTTTTTTATAAAACCAATAAATCATGAACAGTCTCCCCAAACGAGCTGTTTCAGATTCTCCCTCCTAAGCCTACCAAAGAGGCTTTACAAGTGTAGTGTTTTGGGATGCACTAATGAACATAGGAGTCGCCATAATCTCCCCTCATCTGAGCCGAGGACACTGTGGTTCAATTTCATTTTCAAAGGAAATATCCTGGAAAAAATCTGTAACGTCCCCTAAATGTTTAGGAATCAATACCAACGCTTCGTGCATGAACATCAGCTCCAGACAAAGTAAGTATCACGCGTTTGTTTTCCAAATTGCCTTTCTGAAAGAGCTTCTTGGAACTCTGTAAGGCTAATTGCTAAAGCTATCAATGTCATGTTTTCACTGATGCTGTCTTCACGTGCTGTCAGAATGATCATGAACAGGAATGTGGTTGTTAAAAGTTGCATATGAAAGCAATGTGAGTCGATCACTTGAAGTTGTCGAGCTCATAATCAGAAGTGGGACTTATAAAGTTTGTGATAGCATGAGACCAGCTATGTTGTTATTTTTATCCCGCTGTGCTCCCCATCTGTGTAATTCATAAATGCAAATTTATTATGCACAGTATAATCAGATGACTGACTTTGAAACAGTATGTTTTCTGTAAAGATAACAGGCTTGTATTAATAGTGAAATGTTTATTTGCGAAGGCTAGCACTGCTAATGCCAGAGCTCTTGAAGCTCCGCCCTCTTCTCCGGGAGCAACAGCTCATTTGCATTTAAAGCAACATACTCAAAATCAGCGCGTTTTGGCTCACACCCTAAAAGTGGCCATTTTAACATGCTATAAAACATTATCTGTGGGGTATTCTGAGCTAAATCTTCACATATACACTCTGGGGACATCAGAGACTTATTTTATTTACATCTTATAAAAAGGGGCATAATAGGTCCCCTTTAAGTTTTTATTTAATTGCATGTTATGTTTTTTTCTGTAGATTTCAATTACAATACTTTCTCAAAAATTGCATGTAGCCTACCAAAATTTACAGTTTTATTCCTATCTATATTTTGAAGGATTTTATAGAGGGGTTTGTTCATATAACATTCACTTGATTTTATACATTTCATTTATTAATAAAAAATTTTCAATTACAATACATATCTTTAAAGCTGTTTTTATTTATTTTATTTCATTAACACTAACATACACCAGACAGTTTTATTCCCCTCTTCAGTATATTCTGAATTGTTTTACAGATGGGTTTGATCATATATCGTTCGCATGATTTTATATACTTGTTGAAATGTATGATTCTTTTCTGGCTGTTTACGGTATTTTTAGATTTATGGAGTGAAAAAAGAAAAAAAGAAAGAAAGAGAGAAATCCAAAATTCCAAACCTTTAACTCCAAAATGTCAACTTTGATCCTGGTTTTTCCAATGCTCAGATTTTTGCTCTCTCGCTCTCTCTCTCTCCCTCTCTCTCTCTCTCTATACACTTGCCTAAAGGATTATTAGGAACACCTGTTCAATTTCTCATTAATGCAATTATCTAAATCAACCAATCACATGGCAGTTGCTTCAATGCATTTAGGGGTGTGGTCCTGGTCAAGACAATCTCCTGAACTCCAAACTGAATGTCAGAATAGGAAAGAAAGGTGATTTAAGCAATTTTGAGCGTGGCATGGTTGTTGGTGCCAGACGGGCCGGTCTGAGTATTTCACAATCTGCTCAGTTACTGGGATTTTCACGCACAACCATTTCTAGGGTTTACAAAGAATGGTGTGAAAAGGGAAAAACATCCAGTATGCGGCAGTCCTGTGGGCGAAAATGCCTTGTTGATGCTAGAGGTCAGAGGAGAATGGGCCGACTGATTCAAGCTGATAGAAGAGCAACTTTGACTGAAATAACCACTCGTTACAACCGAGGTATGCAGCAAAGCATTTGTGAAGCCACAACACGCACAACCTTGAGGCGGATGGGCTACAACAGCAGAAGACCCCACCGGGTACCACTCATCTCCACTACAAATAGGAAAAAGAGGCTACAATTTGCACGAGCTCACCAAAATTGGACGGTTGAAGACTGGAAAAATGTTGCCTGGTCTGATGAGTCTCGATTTCTGTTGAGACATTCAGATGGTAGAGTCAGAATTTGGCGTAAACAGAATGAGAACATGGATCCATCATGCCTTGTTACCACTGTGCAGGCTGGTGGTGGTGGTGTAATGGTGTGGGGGATGTTTTCTTGGCACACTTTAGGCCCCTTAGTGCCAATTGGGCATCGTTTAAATGCCACGGCCTACCTGAGCATTGTTTCTGACCATGTCCATCCCTTTATGACCACCATGTACCCATCCTCTGCTGGCTACTTCCAGCAGGATAATGCACCATGTCACAAAGCTCGAATCATTTCAAATTGGTTTCTTGAACATGACAATGAGTTCACTTTACTAAAATGGCCCCCACAGTCACCAGATCTCAACCCAATAGAGCATCTTTGGGATGTGGTGGAACGGGAGCTTCGTGCCCTGGATGTGCATCCCACAAATCTCCATCAACTGCAAGATGCTATCCTATCAATATGGGCCAACATTTCTAAAGAATGCTTTCAGCACCTTGTTGAATCAATGCCACGTAGAATTAAGGCAGTTCTGAAGGCGAAAGGGGGTCAAACACAGTATTAGTATGGTGTTCCTAATAATCCTTTAGGTGAGTGTATATATATATATATGCAAATTAGTGCATAATTAGATGCATTATTTGAATGCATTATTTGCATATGGGAGAGTATGGTGACATCTTCTAGAGATATTTTAAACCTGTCTCACCTGTAGTGTCTTGCCATTAGAAGTTGCTTTATGTTGATTTGTCAGCACACAGACACATTTGCATCCTGTTGTAACGTTTTATTGTTCATAAATGAACATTTCGGTGTAACAATTTTGGCTTCCAGCTAAGATAAAAGCAGTGAAAAGGATTTGTGTGCTTTGCGATTTCAAGATCTCTCAGCAACAGAGAACGGAAAGTGACAAAGATAGGCAACAAGAGGAAGAACGGGTAAAGCTGCCCTGGCGATTCTCAAACCTTGTGTTAATTTGACATCTGGTGGTGGATCTACAAAGCCAATAACAGAGCAGGCTTATAAAGGACAAGTAAACATGATTAGTGTGTCGTATTGATGTGTGGTGGGAAAATGTGAAGAAACCGAACAGAGATCTCAAAGCCGTCAGTCAAGAGCTCGTTGTGAACATGGATGTGTCAGTGTTTGGTCCAGGCGCAGCCGCAGGGATCGCCGCACTTCCTCTTCCTGTCCCAGAGTGAGCGCAGCTCCTGCGGCGAGTGCTGCGGCGACGACAGCATGTCCACGTAACACTCCTTCTCACACAGCCAGCCTGAATCCTGACAAACACACACTACATTACGACCAGTTCTCTCCCTACAGCATTAATGTAGGTCATGGGCTGGATTACAGTGTATGTATATATATATATGTGTGTGTGTAATATATTTAAATATTATTTGTCTTGATTAATGCTTAATTTAAACATTACATAAAATATATATTTTAATATATATATATATATATGTGTAAATATAATAGTATAGTAATATATTAATATATAAGTATTTTTGTTCATAATGTCTTAAATCTTTATTTTAGCTTTTATATAAATGTATAGGTTTATATAAATATAAGAATCACGAATAATCACATCCAAAATTGAATAACAAAAAGTTTTTGTTTGAATAATGTGTATATATTTATTATGTATATATAAATACACACATATACATGTATATATTTCACAAAATGTTATTTTTATATATTACATATACTTATTTATAATATAAATTATATTAATATAAATATAAACATGTGAATACATTTAAATCTTTTTAAAATATATACTGTATGTGTGTGTATTTATATATACATAATAAATATACACAGAACACACACATATATTATTCAAACAATTTCTTTTTATTTTGGATGCAATTAATCGCATATGTATATATTTTATATAGCTATTTACATACATATTAATTAATGTTTGTGTGTGTTTTTGATTTAATTAATTAATTTCCAATAAAGAAAGAATATATAAATAAAGACATTATGAACAAAAAAATACTGAAATATTAAACAGATAGCGTTTGATTATATTGATCAAAGCAGTAGTTGGTTTCTGAAGGTGTGCAGCTGAAAATGAATGTCTTTTTTCACCTGATATTTGCGAGGCCCGACGGCAGCCATCCAGATGCCCATGCTCACATCCTCTCCCTGTAAAAACACATTTACATGCTGAAAACCCTCATAAACCTACTGTATCCATCATCAGAATGAGTTCAGCAGATTCAGCGGTGACAAACGGATTAGAGACTCTGCGTCCAGAACAAATGTGTGAGATTCAGAAAGAATGAAATCGTTACTGACGTATCTGCAAGCATTGATCTCATCTTTGCTAAACTCAGACGGTATCAAATCATTACTCTGCTAGCAAAAGAAATCATCACTTATCAACGGGCTCGCATGTCTTTGCTATTATGGCTCTCAGCTCATAGGAGTTTTTTTATTATAATACAGCTGCATGCTGGGTAATTCCAACAAACAGGGCTATTGTATTCTGAAGATTATTATCAAACACATCGTATTGTTGCATATCTGTAGGTAACATAAGGAGATGAGGAGGGTACGGGACGGGACCTGGTAAGCTTTGAGATGTTGAGCGTTGCTGGCTAGCCACTCCACCAGATCCCTGGACACCACATATCCAGACCCACAGGCGAAGGCTGGATACGCTGGACTCGCGTACTCCAGCTCCTGCCATTTACCCACACGATCCACGGCCCAGTTCTGCCGGAAACTGATCAACAACGACCACAAGACACAGATAATGAGATCAAACCTCTTCTCTGATGTGATACCCTGATAAACAAAGCTAAATTTATATTTTTAGATAAGAATAAAGTATACTTCCTTTCAACAAATACATCCATACATACATACATCTATATAAAAATACACATATATATGTATTTGTTGAAAAAAATTATATATATATATATATATATATATATATATATATATATATATATATTCTTAACAACAAGCATACTTCCTTACAACAAATTATTCTTTTACCAGGAAATGTTTGTCACTTATATTTTTTGATATATAAAAAATGTATATAAATATATATATATATATATATAAAAAATTGTAAAATAAAATATTTAAAATTTTAGATAATTTATCAGAAAATGGTTGTCACTTGTACTTTCTGATATATCAAAATTATATAAATATATATTTATATAAATTATATATTTTTAGATAAGAATAACAAGCATACTTCCTTTCAATTAATAATTATTTGACCAAAAAATGGTTGTCACTTATGTTTTTACATTTAAAATATACATAAAATTAAATATACATACAAATATAGAATATATAAAAATGTAATATAAAAAGATAGATATATAAAAAAAGCTATACAGATATATAAAACTGTAATATAAAATATACATAAAAAAATCATAACTTTAGATAATAGCCATACTTTCTTTCTACAAATTATCCTTTTACCAGAAAATTGTCACATATATTTTAGATATGCATAAAAATTATATAAATATATAAAACTAATATAAAAGCATACTTCCGTTCTACAAATCATACAAAATTATCTACATTAATTTTATTATTCTTTTACCAGAAAATGATACAATATAATATTATATATATATAATAATATTTATTTAATTTTTTTACTGTAACTGCATCGCAAGGAAAACCTTTCTGGCACTACCATTAATTACACTGATATAAGTTTAAAGTGTTTATTTAGAGCAATTATGCTTATAGCAATCAAACTTTTAAGACTAACTGTCAAGACAAATCTATAATTCTAAGATGTCTCTTTTTGCTCTCTCTAATCTCTTCTATTTTATTGAATTACGGGGTATATTGTGAGAGCAGAAGGACTCACTTTCCCCACCACAGGCTGCTCTGTGAGAGGCGTTTGTGCTCCGTCTTCAGCAGGACGGCATCCACGTCGATATAGCAGTCATCATCTGTCTTCAGCAGCAGCTTGAAATCAGCGTTTCCCACCGACCTGTTCGCACGGGGAATTCACACGCTTCATTACAAACCCCAAACCGCCCGAGCTCTGCTTTGACTGAGTGCCTTCACAAGCCAAGACAACTGTGAGCATGAGACTAATACAGACAAAAACCCTGGGGAAATCAGTTACCATAGTAACCCCTTACTACGATTTCTGTCAGATGGGCAAGTTTATTAGATAATGTTAATCATGTCAGAATAATTCATCAGTCTTACAGAATTAAATTGCATTAATCAGCATTAAATTGATCAAAAGTGACAATTGTTAAAAAAGATTTATATATAATGCCTCCTTGCTAAATAGAAGTATTAATTTCTTAAAAATAAAAAAAAAACTCATTAACATACTATTATAGTTTATTTAAAAATTATTTTTATATATTAATTTTCATTATAGTTTTTGTTAAGTTTTAGTCATTTTGTTGTGTTTTAGTCATTTTTATTAGTTTGAATTCATTTTTTATTTCATTGTTATTTCAGTACATTAAGTTAAACTAATTGAAAATGCTACATAAACTCGATGTATATAAATTAAAAATATTAAAATAATAATAATAAACTAAATTCAGCAACACTTTATATTAAAGTGTCCTTGTGACATGTACTTACTATTATAATAGCATTAAATTATGCATAATTACATGCAAGTAACCCTAAACCAAACCCTACTCATATAATAAGTACATGTAGTTCATTAATATTACTCAGTACTTAAATATATAATTACACTGTAACAAGAACACAAAATAATTCAATCTCACTAATCAACGAGCAGGTTATGGTCAACTACTCACTCCAATAAAATAGTAATAATTAGCAAAGTTGTTGTATTACTCTACGCTCCTCACAAATCTGCCAAAAATATACCTGGAGAACGAGGTCTGAGAGGAGATTGGGTGCGACACTAACCATTTATAAAACTGCAGCAGTTTTAAAGGCACGTTCCTGTAGGTGTCCACCACATCCACAAACACCATGTCTCCATGTCTGAGGCTCTCCTCCCGCAGGGCCTGGTCCTCCTCTCTCAGCTGAGCCTCGCGGATCCGCTGCCGTCCTGCTCGACCACGCAGCAGCTCCGACAACGCCTGGACATCTGAGAGAGAGATAGAGAGAGATATCTGTATATCTGTTCAATATAAAGCCCTTCTTGCCAATGAATTCCCCCCAGTTTCTCATCTTCTAAATACACTCGTGCTTAAACTAATGAATGAAATTCAAGCTGAGTCTAACTCCATCCCCAACATTCATAAAGAAACTGACTAAAATCTGAAGTATAATAATGATGAAAAATTCAAAAACTAATTTGACCTCCAAACCAAACTCCAGTGTAATTCGGCCCTAAACAGAACCACAAAATTGGCAAATTAATTATCAATCAAACAACAAAAAGAAAGACAAATCATTTCAAAATATCGACTCAGCAACTATGACTTAGTCTCTGTTCTCTAGGAATCCAGAATTCCTAGAGATCTCTGTGCAAACACTGTGACCTGAATCAAACACTTTCTTCTTGTCTGCCCCAAATACACCACAAGGAAAAAATTCTTTCCACAATTTGAAGTACTGAATTGTTCAGTTTTTTCTCTGGATGCCGCTATACAGGTACATCTCAAAAAATTAGAATATCGTGAAAAACTTCATTTTTTTTGTAACTTATTTCAAAAAGTGAAACTTTCATATGTATTTTACATTCATAACGTGTAAGACATTGTAAAGTAAGACATTTCAAAAGTTTTTTGTTTTAATTTTGATGATTAGAGCTTACAGCTCATGAAAGTCAAAAATCAGTATCTCAAAATATTAGATATTATATTAATATATTATATTAATATTAATATTATATTGTATTTATCTATTTATTTTCTCTCATTTATTGTCTCCTTTTTTACTTTGATGTGTAATCATGTTTTTTTATTCTGAATTCAAATGCTTTGGCAATACTGGAACACAAATGTCATGCCAATAAAGCAACTTGAACTTGAGACCTTGACTAACAATCTCTTTATTTACAACCGATTTTAGATAAACATTAATTCAATTTTAAAGCATAAGTAAAAGATGAATAGAATAAATGATGTCAGAACCAGCAGGTTTACAATCTTTCATCAATCAGACAAAAATTTGCAAACAACCATCATAATCGATTTCACAAATACATTGATTTATGCCCCATTTAGATCTAAAACTATCCAAGTCATCAGTTAATTTATAATAAGCATACTCTATGTTAATGCAGGATTTTATTAATCCCCTAAACACCAAAACAACATCAGTCAACTCCAAACCAAGCAGTTGTCTTTTACGTGACAAGCAAATGGCCAGTTTTGCTTCCCCAAATATAAAATTTAATAACTTGCATCTTGCTCCTGCTGTATTTAGGTCCATAAATAAAAAGTATAGGCGTAAAAACTCCCCCAGAGTTTGCCAGTATCCTTCCAATTGGTTAAAAACAGTTGTAGTCTTAAACGATTTTAAAAATTTAATAATAATTAGAAATGTTTGTTGAGCAGTAAATCAGTATATTAGAATGATTTCTGAAGATCATGTGACACTGAAGACTGCAGTAATGATGCTGAAAATACAGCTTTGATCACAGGAATAAATTACAGTTTAACAGATATTCACATAGAAAACAGCTGTTTTAAATTATAAAAATATTTCACAATATTCCTGTTTTTTTTAATCAAGTAAATGCAGCCTTGGTGATCATAAGAGACTTCTTTTAAAAACATTTTAAAAATCTAACCAACCGAAAATTTTGAATGGTAGTGTACGTATATTAATTTCTATTTCATAATGTCAAAATGCTGAAATCCATCAATTTATTGATCATCAAAACACAAGGCTGAATCACACAGAACACAAACACTACATAATTGATCTCATCGTACCGTACACTGAAAAAGTGAATCCTCCAGCTAAGCCCGGGAAGCCCAAAGCGCTCCTGTGAGGCAACGTTCCCTCCTCTATCTGAAGAAATACAGAAAATAACCATTAAAGATACTGCTGAAGTGTTATGTTTAAAAAAAATGATGTCAAGCACCACTATTGTTCATACTTTAGGTTAGAAGTTTGTTCAAAATACAAAAGAGCCATTTCTACAGACCAGAATATCACAGAGACGCTTTATTAGGGCCATTAAAGGTATAGTTCATCCAAAAATTAAAATTAGCTGAAAATATACTCACCATCAGATCATCCAAGATGTAGAGGAGTTTGTTTCTTCATCAGATTTGGAGAAATGTTGCATTACATCACTTGCTCACCAATGGATGCTCTGCAGTGAATGGGTGCCGTCAGAATGAGAGTCCAAACAGCTGATAAACACATATCAATAATCCACACCACTCCAGTCCATCAGAAACAAATCCATTAAGGCATCATTCAACTTGTTGCTTCTGGCCAAAATAGTCCATAATCCATAATAACACCAAGTTCCTCCAGTGAAAAAGTGCATCTCCTGTTGTCTCTCACATCAAAATCCAGCCACATATTTGTTTAGAGCTGTTTTGATCTGTGCAGATTTCTCTCCATATTCAAACCAGACCACTTTTTCATTGGAGGAAGCGTTATTAAGCGTTATGGACTCATATTTTAGCCGGAAGCAACCGCATCTTTTGTCTTCTCCAGATGTTAACTGATGGACTGGAGTGGTGTGGATTACTGTGATGTGTTTATCAGCTGTTTGGACTCTCATTCTGACGGCACCCATGCATTTCTCCAAATCTGATGAAGAAACAAACTCATCTACATCTTGGATGGAAAAGAGGGTGAGTAATTTTAAGCAAATGTTCATTTTTGGGTGAACTATGCCTTTAAGAAACCCTCCAGAACACCTAAAGCATCACAATGGGCCGTTTTGCCCATTCAAACACACTCAGCGTGCTGCTGCAATACAACCAAATGAACAGATGTTGTTTCCCTCACAGATCCAAACTTGAGCACGCCTCCTCCGTTACTCAGGTGGACCGCAGACGTGTTGACAGACATCAGGCCTGTCGAATCCTGAGCCTCCCACAGAAGAGTTCCCTCAAAACCCTGCAGATGAAGACGAGTTCACAAACATCCCGTCCTCCGGTGTGAGTGAAATCAGCAGCGGCAGTAACGTGCTATTCAGCATTCAACTACATTAATGATGTTTAAACGCTAATTAGTCATTAGTGTAGGTGGTTTCCTATAAATGCTCTTTTCTCATCGTGTCACCTTGGGAAGAATGAACTGCTCGACAGGTTTGTAAAACATCCCACCCACACGTGTGCCTGGACTCAGCGCGCTGAAGCGAGCGGTGACCACCGGCTCCTGCAAACACACACACGTTTGAACAATTTAGTTAAATCCGCTTAAAAGAAATTATTTACAGGGACATAAGACGCAGTGAAGGAGAGACATTGCAGGCAAAAACACTGTTTTATCATGCACCTGTTAAGTTTGAGATTTTGGACTCTTTGGTTTCTCATAAAGTATTTTTTCAGACTAGTGGAAAGAAAACATCCAAAAGACACTGTTAAGTGTTTCTCTTCTATCACTTTATCCATTTGCTTCAATAGATTTGAATTACAATACATATTTTAAAGGCCAAAATGAGTTCTCTCCTACACGGAGCCATAAATCTCCACTTCAGCAGCACTTACACACACCAAACTTGACATTTTTATTCCTGTCTATATCCTGAAGGTTTTTACAGAGGGATTTGTTCATATAGTATAATTTGCTTGATTATATACATTTTAATTCCCCCAAAATTTTGAAAATATAGTGTTTTCTGTCCGTTCTAAGCATTTTCTAAATTATGGAGTGACAAAAATTAGATTAAAACTTTTGACAAAAAATATCTTTTGAAACGGACATCATCCAGTGTTTAGATTTTTGTACTAGAAGTGTATGCAAATTAGCGCGTATTTCATTAAATAATGACTCATTTGCATATCTAAAACTAACATTTTAGAAAACTTGTAATACAAAATCTTTTTGCAATCATCAATGTAATCAATCAGCTGGCTAAGTAAGGCAATAACTATTAGTTATTTTTTGACCCTATTCACCTACAATAATAATACATGCACAAAATCATGGACCAGTGGCATACAGAAGACCTTCACGATATTAAGCATGTCACCCGTTGTTATGGGTATAAATAACAACGCCTCCGTCATATATGGCGGCTGCCCTAAACTGACAAATATAAAAACAAGTAGTCGGCCTGATAACCTCTCTCTAAAATAGTATTTAGGAGTTGTTGGTATTTAATGACTTTGGTCATAAAAGCTTCCTCCAAACTAGAGTCAAATGTACATGCAACCTCCAAAACAAAACGAACACATAATACACTCCTCATTAATCACAACATACACCAGATATTAGCAGACAAATGTGAAAAGATTTCAAAGTTACATCTGAAATACTGAAACATGGATGATTTTACACAAGAATGTTTGTATATTCTTACTAAAGGTAGAAATGATTTGATGTCTTTCACTAGAAGATTAAAAATATTATTCTGTCATGGCATGCTATGTACATTCTCACACACACACACACACACGGCTGTAAACGTGTCAACAGGATCACCACAGACTATATTTGCTCAGCTGCAGACAGTGATGTTCTCAGAATAAGCGTGACATGCACAGGTTGTGATTTCTGCATCCTCACTGGGTCTCAAGACGCCACAGCTTACAACATTTGCCCTGCTGCTGCTGACATTGTTCTGAACCAAGAAATGTCATTTCCATCACATCACACATAATCTGCTTATTTTGAAATTCTGTGGTGGTAATGGCATTTGAAGAATAAAATGCGTCTCGTTAAGGCTATTTTAGACAATCCTAAACGCACGCACATAATATTCTTTCATTTTTGCATGGCCACCTTATTTTATAACAAAAATAATAAAAAAATAAATAAATTTCTGAACCAGCAAATGTTGTTTCCATTAAATTATTTTTGTTAATTAATAAATATTCCGTAAAGCAAAAACAAATAAATAAAAAATTCTCTCTAAATATATTTTCTGAACCAGCAAATGTCATTTCATCACATTATTTTTTTTATTAATAACGATTCAGTAAAAAATGATCCGTCTCTTTCTCTATGAGAAAAAAAAAAAAAAAAAAATATATATATATATATATATATATATATAAAATATATATATTTTTTTGCATATGCAATTCAATTTAATTCTGTGGTGTTAAGGCTGTTTGTTAAGGCTATTTTATAAATCCTAGATACATGCATCCATAATTTGAAAAATCTCAGGGTTTTTTATAGCTAAATATATAAATAAATACATTTTGAAATGGTTAATTTCACTCTTTTTAAAATTTTTATTAAAGGTTATCATGTTACGTTTTAAAATATAATTATGCTTTTATGATAGATGTTCATATTTTAAAACTGAACATTTGGGTCTTGGATAAGAGTAATAAAATAAAAAAAATAAAATGCATTTTACAAGAAGCAAATGCATAAATGATGATTAAAAAGCATAATTAAAAAAACAAGTTTTAATCTGATCTTCCTATAACAAAAGAGGAAAAGACTGAAAAGATAAACCCCGGGACATAAAAGTGTCCTGAAATACTTTTTTCCTAATAAGTGCTGCAATTTTCTGCAGAAAATAAAGAAATCTGAATGAATCAATGTAACGGTACGTCGTTCCAGGAAACACAGGACGAGGGAATATATCAAAAGTGAGATTTAATAACAAAGAGCAGTGAAACAACGTTTCTAAATAACAGAAAGTTACTTTTAGACTGGACAAAAAGACTCACAAACTAATGAGCAAACGAGATAATTAACACAAGACTGAACGATAATTAACTAAACAAGGACAGGAAATGCCAAATAAGGACAAAACGGAAACTGAGGAAGAACACACTTAATCAAACAGACAGCACAATTTCCTCAAACTCAAAATGTATATGAACAGTATTATTATATTAAATATAACAGTCAATATTAGAGGCAAATGCTTCCAGTGGAAGTTGCATTTATAATTTCTAAAGGTCTTACTTCTATCCAGTCGATGTGTTTCATCTGGTTTTATTACTAATATCACAGTTAAACTACAGACACTGGGCTACATTTTCCCAAAACCAATGGCTTTAAATGCACAAATTCTGTTCGGTTCTAACGCTATAATAGAATAATTCACCAAAACAAGCACAAATACAGTACCTTGAGCATTTTTAACATATGCAACATAACTGGACTTATTGGTAAAATACAATCATAATATGACTATTATTGATTTCTCATGTTTTAGAGGCTCCTGATCCGTATCATCCCATCAGTCTGTTGACTTCGACGAAGCGTGGAAATGTAAGAAATCGTGGCATTAAGCGCTGTGTGATTGCATCACCTCTGCCCTCATCGAATGAAAGATCAGAGACTCTTCACAATCAAAGGCGCTGATAGAGAAGACTTTATTGAATTTGCTCTCCGCACATTTATCTCTACAGCTCGTCATGTCTTTTGGCTCGTGTTGCACAGTGCTGTCTCCATCCCGTCTCTCCAGTACATTTATCAAATACATGAGTAATGATGATGAAAACTCACCTTAAAAAGCCAACAGGATATTTTGGGTTTTTCTTGCGGCAAGAACAAATTGAATGACTTTACCAAAGTGCAATCTGAGTCTCTAAAAGAGTGTAATGGAGGACGACTGTTCTATGCATATTTTACAGCTCTGGTGGGTCGTGACCTGAAAATGGGTCACGAGTCTGTTCTGATCAGGTCAGAGAAGCCAATTTATCAACTTTTAATGGGACTTTTAATAACAGTAATAACAATGATCTCTATTATTACTGTTGTTGTTTACAACACCATTATTATTATTATTAAACAATGGTTTACATTAATAACAATAACAATGGTTTTATTTGTATTATTAAGGGATTATATATTATTATTATTAAGATAAAATATAATTCAATAATAATAATAGTTGTTATTATTTTACATGTCCTATTCCTTGAATGAAAACCATGAACATAAAGAAAATACAACCCAGAAGACAGTACATATCGGATCATTTGCATTGAGCACAAAACCATTTAAAGTCAAGCTGACGTTATGCATTTACAAAGTTGTCATTTTTCATATTTCTCTGTCATGTTCATAACTGTGCATACTGTTGGGTCTGTGCAGTTCATTGTAACATTAATTATTTTTATTTGATTTTAAAGGGCATTTTAGTTTTGTTTTTGTGTTTGTACTGTAATTATAAAGCTCCTGTACTATGATGTTGCGTCTGATGTGAAATCTTCGGAGTGAAACCAGTTGAGCAGCAGTGATTTACAGACTTCTTCATCTAATGCGTCATGTTGAGGTGACAGTGACTCCAGACTGTGTTTGTGCTTGTACCTCTTGGTCCACCTGGAAGAGCCGGACGGTGACGTTGCCCCTGAAGTCGTCTCGCGGTCCGTTGGGAAAGACGCCCAGCTGGGTGATGACCACAGAGTGAAGGACCTTGAAGTCCAGACTGACGGAGGAGACATCGGACGGCAGCAGCGCAGACGTGTCAGGAACGCTCAATATGGCCATCTCCTGCCCAGCAGCTGAAGCAGAGCTCAGGGGTCAGGTTAACTGCATCATTCATGCTTCTGCTTAAATACTGACATTAGTTCAGCAGGCAAATATCAATTCCTTAGAAAAAATAAAACCATTAATAATATGAGGTTTTATTTTATTATTCATTGTTTATATTTTATTCTATAATCTGTAATATTAGTAATGTAACTGATTACATTTGTTTACGTTTTTAAAGTAAAGACTCACAGTTCAAGAGATTGTGTTTGTGTTTTGGTGAATGCAAAAACCCATGAATTTTGTCATGTGACCAAACCCTGGTTAAATAAACAAATCCACCCAAGAAGAGTTAAAGATAAAGTCAGATGTCTTGAGCAGACGGAGCCGTTTTCACACGCCGCTGCACAATAATCCAAACATCAGCACTTTAAGAGACTCGTCTGCTCTGAACTACTGGCTCTGTTAATTAGAAAGCAGCCATTTATTACCCAGGAGATCAATTGGAGGAACAGAGTCGTTAATAGAGAAACGGGCCGCTTGTTCCGAGCAGCAGACTCACCGCTTCCCTTGTCCTTGAGACAAAAGCCAATTAAAGGCGGCGCAGACGAGAGGCAGAAGCGCACAGATGTGTGCTGAACAGCCATCAGGAAAAGCTTTTAGAGCCACACAGGATATTCTCACTGTTAAAGGCCTCATTAGCATAACGCTTCGCCAATCACCACTATCCAAGTCCAAAAGAATCCTTCTGAAAGCATCTTCAAAACACTGAAAACAGCTGCGGCTTGAATTTAAAGTTCAAACCGTAATTGTGTTTCAACTAGTGCTGTTAAAATTAGCGTTAACACAGGCGATTAATTTTTCAGTTTAATGCACACAAAGGCTCCAGTGCATGCAATGTCATAAATAAGTCAGGAAGTTACTAAAAAAGCTGCCTTAAAACTGTGCATGCATATAATATGATATATTTGTTACGTATGACATATTTTAAGAACATGTTTTTCCAAACCGTCCTGAAGCATCCCATTCTCGTCAGTTCATTAGTAGACTTTGAGACGTTAAGTGGGTCAGAAAATGTAGAGATTTGAGAGAAAATAGATGCGTGTCAGATCTGCGTCACGTTCAGCAGCGGCAGCTCTTAAAGTAATCGCAGCCAAAACGACCTAATAACCAGCTGCTGTCATGTCTGTTCATCAAAGAAAAAAGAGGAAATCAATAACGTTTATAGCTTGAAGGGGTTCATGTATATTTAATTTAGAATTTAGTGTTTGATAACTTTATTCAAATTCTGTATATTTCTGCTGAAGGGCACAGATAGCTAAATATGACATTTATTATAATGGGTTTACGTTAAGATTGTGTTAAGTTCACTTAAATTAGAAGTTTAATAAATGTTAAAATTGATAGCAAATTGATGTTGAATGGCTATAGTCAATGGTTAAATATTAGGGTAAAAATTATTTTATAGGGAAAATCAGTATTAATTGGTATCAGTGATACTGGCCTTCAGTCATAAAAAAGATGCCATTAAACAAATATTAAAAATATACTGTCCGTACATTAATTTGAAGATTGAATTATTGCAATATAAAAGTATATTTAAAAACTTTAATGTTAGGTGGGATTAATCTTTTGTTTTTTTAAACCAATTCACACTAATTTCACCCCCGAGTCGAACATTCTTACAACATGTATAGAAATATTAAGACAAAACATTGTTAAAGTGATGTTTATGGAACATTCTTACAAGTGATATACATTCTCATAATGTTTAGACAAAACGTTTTAGATCAACATTCTTAAAATGTCCATACAATGTTATTGGTCCTTGATGAACGCTCCGGGAAACGTTTATTTAATCATCACAACAATAAAACTGCACCTTTTAACATTCATAGAATATTAAAAATAAAAGTTCAGTAAAGTTAAAAGTTAGTAGAATATTGTAAACAATGTTTTTATAGCCTTTAAATAATGTTCTAAACACAACAAGGAAACTGGACATAGTAATGTTCTTGAATTAATAAAATAAACATTAAAATAATATAATATTTTGGGTGAGAATAAAGTTAGTAGATTAAACACTTATTTTTTCATCTTTAAATAACTAGGCATTTTAATGTCATTAGAATATTCAAAGTAAAAGTTCAAATAATGTTACATTTTGGGTGAAGAAGTTAGTAGAATGTTGTAAGACAACCTTTAAGTAATGTTCTAATCATCATTTAAAGTTCTTAGAATATTACAAATAAACATTAAAGTAACGTTACATTTTGGGTGAAAATACAGATAGTAGAATGTTATAAGAATGTTTTTGTAGCCTTTAAATAACATTCTAATCTAATCACAATATGAAAACATTTTAGAAACATTTCAAAACAATGTTTTATAAGCTAAATTTGTTATATAACATACATTAGGGTTTTCCCCAGCTAACAGGGAATGTTCAAACGACTTTATAAATGTTATGACAAAAAAAATCATTTTTATAGAACATTCTTATAAGTTTGATATACATTCTCATAATGTTGAGAAAAAAAACTTTCTGAGATCTCAAAATATCCTTATACTGTTACTTGATGAACATTCTAAGAAACGTTTTTGTAACCTTTCAATAATGTTCTAATCTCAACATGAAATCTGGACATTTTAATGTTCTTAGAATTTCCAATCTTACAGTAGCCCACATTTAGGAACAGCCCAGATCAAAAGCATAAGCGTGTGTGTGTGTGTGTATATATACACAGTACACACACACACGTTACAGACAACAAATAAATATTTTCATCAAATGTTACATATATGACTGTGTTTGCTTGGATTGAAACATATGAAGGGCAAATATATTATAAGTGTTTTTACAAATGTATTTATATTTTCTAAAACATATTTCCAAAAATAAAAAACAAAAAAAAATATTGATAGAAAATATATTCACGTAAATATATTTTATGGCACTTTTTTGTAAATTTTTGAGCAATCAATTCTATGTTGAATCAAAATATTTCATTCTAAAGCTACTTTTTTAATGTATATTTAACGCTTTTCACATTTAACACAATAATGACTTTTGGGGGTTAATGTCCCAGGCCAAATGGATGTGCAATTAATTCAATAAATGAATCAGCCCATCACCAAATTAATTAGATTAAACATTTTAATCACTTGACAGCCCTGTTACTTTTCCTGAAAGTAGATTTTTTTACATTTTCAATTTCCGATGAACTCTTCCTCTAACTGATGATGATGTTGAAGATGTGGCTAAACCATGAAAATGAAGAACAGAAGCTGGAATCACAATGTTATAACGGGATGTCCCACTGAAATCTGCTGGAAGCCAAAACATGCTGACTATTAAGAAGAGAATGTGATTTCAGGCCACATGCTGCGAGATTCATGTCTGAGCAGGGGGGCTATGAAACAAACACGTCCTGTATCGCACAGAGGAAACGAGGCAGAAAAGCACTTTTTTGTATCGTAACGTACAAACTGCAGCAAAGCGCCCCACGAAACGGCCTGCTCTGAATGAGGAACATACCAGGGACTCTGGCTTAATCAGAGATGAATTCACCTGTCTCTGTGAGGTTCAGCAGCGAGCAGGAATACGGGTCTTCACGATCTTCCTCCGGCACAGAGCAGCCATGCTCACCAATGATGAACTTCACCATCACTCTTTCAAATAAAACAGCAGACCACATCAATGCATCATTCTCAGTTCTGACTGGCTGGTAAGTGTGTAACATCAAGTGTAATTTAATTGTTCATGGTTACCGAGCAACATCACAATCTGCTGCATTAATAAAGACGTGCATCACAGATGTGTATGTGCTATTTTACAGCAGTTTGCTGAATTTAGACTCTGTTTTACAATATTAATTATAAAAGATTCTTGTGTTTAGGACTCAAGTGTGTCATACTGTAAAGCTGTTTATCTGATCTGTCCATTTGTGTCCATTGATTTAGATTAAATCAAATTATAATTTGTGGTTTTTGCAGTAATTTATTAACCAGATTATGCTGTATGCATATAAGCACATGGCTATTAAAATAAATCATTTAATAATATGAATAATAATAATAATTATTATTATTTAAAATGTATTTTATTTTTAGCATCTTGAGGCTGCAAAAAAAAAACTTTAGCTTTTTTTCTTCATTATTTTCCAACCACTTTATTTATTCCAACCCACATGGTTATTAAAATTAATAGACCATACAATAATATAATGCATTTCTTCTTGTATTTATGTATTTATTTGTTTAATTTTTGGTTTATGACATACCCTAATTGTCATATTAAAAAGAAAAAAAGCTATATACCATCTATGTAAAAAAAAACAAAAACACATAATAAATATCAACATTAATGTTAAACATATACATATAAATACATACACACACACACACATACATATACATATAGTTAGTATTTTTTGCCTGCAATAAACTGTCATATTTGAGCTTTTTTTCATCACTATTTTCCACCCACTCTCTGACCCTCAGAAATAAATGTTATGTTCTTTTTGCTCAAAAAGCTGTGGCCTTCAAACATCCAATGTATAATATTGCAGCTTTTGATGAGAAAATGCAGCGTACTTTCAAACATATTCATTTATTCATAATAAAACAGAATTGACTTGCAGCAGCGCTGGGCTGTGATTCGAACATTAAATCATGTTTGACCTATTTTAATGAGCATTTGCCTGAATGATCTTTAAACGTGGAATATTTATAAGGATTTTTATAAGGCTCGATAAAGTTTCAGGCCAAAACAAACAGCAAAAAAACCCTCAGATCAAGCAGTCAATTTTTTTAAGTCAATAACATGAGCCTAATCTTCTGAAAAAAATCAATGTCTGTCTGAAGTGAGAGTTTTAATGAAGCAGAAATGGAAAGATTCACATGCACAGGCGTGTTCAGAGTACCGACCGTTTCTGGAAGTGAGGGTGGTGTTTAAGGTACCCCAGCCATGTGTCTCTTATGGCCTGCCGGAGCTCATGATGATGCCGCGCTGACAAAACACCCACCAACACCTCATGCACAGCCTTCTGGTTGTCTGTCAACATAATATTGAACAGAAACACAATAATCAGAGCCTAATGATATTCACCAATGCTGCAAATGACTCAAACATGCAAAAAGCCTTTTTAAAAGAATAGTTCATACAAACATGAACATTTGCTGAAAATTAATTTATTCAACCTCAGGCCATCCGAGTTTCCTCATGGGAACAGATTTGGAGAAATGTAGCATTGCATCAGTGTCTCATGCTCTGCAGTGAATGGGTGCCGTCAGAATGAGAGTCCAAACAGCTGATAAAAACATCACAATAATCCACAGTCCATCAGTTAACATCTGGAGAAGACAAAAGCTGTGTGTCTGTAAAAAAACAAGTCCATCGTTAAGACATTTTTAACTTCAACCTGTTGCTTCCAGCCAAAATATGAGTCTATAATCCATAATAACGCTTCCTCCAGAGAAAAAGTTTTCACTCACATCAAAATCCAGCCACATATTTGTTTAGATCTGTTTTGTGCTTGATCTGTGCAGATTTCTCTCCTGATTCAGACCAGACCACTTTTTCACTGGAGGAAGAGTTATTATGGATTATGGACTCATATTTTATTTAAAAGCGTCTTAATGCTGGATTTGTTTGAGCTTTTGTCTTCTCCAGATGTTAACTGATGGACTGTGGATTATTGTGATGTTTTTATCAGCTGTTTGGACTCTCATTCTGACGGCACCCATTCACTGCAGAGCATCCATTGCTGAGACACTGATGCAATGCTACATTTCTCCAAATCTGATGAAGAAACAAACTCTACATTTTGGATGGCCTGAGGCTGAGTATTTTCAGCAAATGTTTATTTTTGGGTGAACTATTCCTTTATAAAGGCTTTTCTGGCAGGTTGAAGGCTCAAACACAGAACAGATGATGCAGTGAGATGAAAGTCTCTGGCAGCGGCCCTTTGTATCCCCTAATGGACTGTCACTTGTGTCCTATTAAACCATGTGTGACAAACATCAGTGCAAGTGTGTAATGCGCATCTGTGCCTTTGTTGCCAGGTAAATCTCTCCCGGAGTTCAATGAGATCTCAGATTCTTTCTACAGTCTCTCTTCTATTGTACACGACTTCACGTTCAAATCTGATACTTTCTTCAATCCGATCACTGTGGTTAACAAGCTGCCAGCATCTGCGTGCACAGCACACTAATGCAGCCTCCATCTAATGCATTAATTGCACATCTCAACCCCCCAGCAGAGCCCATTAGTGATATAAGTGAACTGCTGCAAACTGTTCAACATGCTTATAGATCATTAAAGTCAGTGCAATGATCAATGCATTCAGTATTAATGCTCATATGCATACAGTCAAGAATTATATATGCACTAAGCATTAAGGGTCTATACATTATATTATAGTATAATTATTATTATTCTTTATGCATTGATCATTAAAGTCCAATATGCATTAATACTGAAAATCAATGGTCTATAATATTAGATATAATCATGTATAAAGACCATTAACACTGAATGCATAAGGAACTTTAACATATAAAAAAAATTATCTGTGCTCCATATAAAATGAGCAATAGTTTGAGCAACTAAGCATCTGTTCTGTATGCATTCATTTTTCTATAGGAATTTAGCATTAATGTCCTATGAGAAAATAATATTAATTAATCGTTAAATGCTTTTTATGCGTTGCTTTTTATGCATTCTACATGCACTCAGCATTAAAATGTTCTATCATTTTCATTAATGGACTATATATATATATATATATGTTCTAAATGTATTATTTTTTCTATATGAAGTGAGAAAATGCAGAGTACTTCAAGCATTAGCATTATTTATTCAGTATCAATGCTCTGAGTAAAATGAGCATTAAGTTTCTATATGCATTAATATATTTATATGCATCAACAGCTTCATAAGAACCGAATAGTGCGAATTTATCTGCATTAATTGTTGTCTATTAATCCCTTGTGAATTCAGCATCTGTCTAATGCAGAGGTCACACCGACACACTTTCTATTCAACACAAACGGTCATGCCTGAAGATAACAGACTAACAGAGAAGAACAGAAAGTAGCAAGAAGTTGAGCGGTACCTGCAGAGCCGAAGCCCAACAGGAGCGCAGTTCTGTCGGTCCAGCCGAGCCAGTGAAGCAGCGCCGCGAACACACACGGAAACAGCGCCGCTGCCGCGCTTCTCATGGACGAACGGCTGGGTCCAGACACCGACGCTTAAGGGGCTGCGCACACAACGAACTGACCGGCGACCCGACGCGACGCGCATCGCTGATGTGATGAGTGTCGGACGCGCCGCGTCATATCTAACTGCACGCTGATGACGACAACACTCGGGCAGCCAATAGGAGTGGAGCCGTCGACGCGCTGTGCCTTCTGGGAAAAGTAGTTCAATAAGTTTCTCGTTGCCACGAAGATTACGTCAAATTAGCGATTTATTTTTCTTTATAACAACAAAAAGTGCATTCGCGTTTAATCTGATTAATATGTAAATGTAAGTCGTTTTGGATGAAAACGCCTGCTAAATGACTTAATTTAAATGTAAACATAAAAGTATCTATTTCAAATAGTTTTTTTCCTCTCTGATCACTTAATAATCTCAGCACTAATGTTCTGTTTTCATTTTTAACGGTGTATTTAATGTGCTAATTTAAATTTTCATAAAGTGTCAAAAGAACGATTTACACGAAAAACTGTCTGAAATATATCAAATATATTGTGTGCATAAATATTGTTGTCATGAATGTGTCTTGCATTTATTTTATAATCACAGAAATAGTGCAATACTGCGTCGCGCCGCCAGGGGTCTCCCTTGAACACAATATCATACACTTCTTCAAAAGGTATGTTAATGTCAGAGCAAACATATTAAATCAAGCATATCATTCTTATAATGCAAGCAGGCAAACTAAATATTGAATGCAGACAGTTTTAAAATGTTTATTAATTTGTACAACTGCACAGATCTAAACATTCAGACTTCTAAAAGAGAAAAGTGCAGAAAAGCACCAACAAATCCATACATTTAAGCATTGATTCAGTTACAAGGTATCTCTAATATTTAAATAGGGTAATCAGTCCATGCAAGTTATGTTTTTATAATAATAATAATAATAATAATAATATTTAAAAGTCAATTTACATTTTGGGGTTTAATTGTACCGTAATTCTGTAGAAATCAGCTGGACTCCATTTCATTCGCTTGGAAAACTCTCACATCTCACTGAACACATGGAGCATTTGCGCTACTATAAAAGTAAATATTAAGCGTTTAGAACACAATATCATTTTAAATACCCACCATACATACACACTCTGTGTTTTCTCTGAATTTAAAGGCGATCTCATGCAATGTTAGCAGTTTAAATATACATCTGTGCACTTTTCGAGGTGGATCTCCAGATATAAGATACGTTTGAGTGTCAAAAAGACCCTCCGTCCACCGTGGCACACGTTAAAGGGGCTTTAATACAGGTTACACAAGCAACACCTCAATCAGGTGCTGCGCAGTAGATATAATAACACTTGGTTTCGTATAAATTAGCAAAGGCTAGACTAAAATTACAGCGATATAAAGAAAAACATTTGACATTGTGCTTTTTTTGTTTGTTTGTTTTGAATAGGAAAAAGCCTGTGAAATAACAGTGTAGAGGACACGCCATAGTCACAGTACTTGGCACTCAGAAACCACCTCTCTATACACACACACACACACACACACACACAGCAGGTGAACACACATGCAGGCTCTCCGTTTGGCATTTCAGTCAAAGGCCTTGCTGTTTAAATCAGGCAAAACAACTCAAAAACCATGCCAGTGTTAGTAAGGCCATTCAGAAAGTGTGAAGAAATCATTAGCAGGGAGGTGATTTGAGGAAGATGTTTTCATTGAATAAATCTAACTCAGACTAAATTTAAAGGTGATGTGTGTCATTTCTTTTATATTCAAGGAATAGTTCAGGCAAAAATGAAAATTTGCTGAAAAATTACACATCCTCAGATCATCCAACATGTAGATGTTTCTTCATCAGGTTTGTAGAAATGTGTCTCTGCATCAGTGTCTCAGCAATGGATGCTCTGCAGTGAATGGGTGCCGTCAGAATGAGAGCTGATAAAAACATCACAATAATCCACAGCATTTTGTCTTCTCCAGATGTTAGTTGATGGACTGGAGTGGTGTGGATTATTGTGATGTTTTTATCAGCTGTTTGGACTCTCATTCTGACGGCACCCATTCACTGCAGAGCATCCACATATTTCTACAAACCAAAAAACAAACTCATAATGAGAGTCCAAACAGCTGATAAACACATATCAATAATCACGACAGTCCATCAGCTAATATCTTGAGAAGCCAAAAGATGAATCAGGAGAGAAATCTGCACAGATCAAGCACCGTTTACAAGACAAAACAGCTCTAAACACATATGTGAGTGGATTTTGATGTGAGAGACAACAGGAGATGCACTTTTTCACTGGAGGAAGCGTTATTATGGACTTGTATTTTAGCAGGAAGCAATGGTTTGAAGTTAAAAACATCTTCATGATGGATTTGTTTCAGCTTTTGTGTTCTCCAGATGTTAACTGATGGACTGGAGTGGTGTGGATTATTGTGATGTTTTTATCAGACTCTCATTCTGACGGCACCCATTCACTGCAGAGCATCCATTGCTGAGACACATTTCTACAAACCTGATGAAGAAACAAACTCATCCTAATCTCAAATGGCCTGAGGGTGAGTAAATTATAGGCATATGTTAATTTTTGGATGAACCATTTCTTTAAAATTTCCATTTAATGTGTGCTTCATTTGATTTCCCTACACAGCACAACACTGACTTTAGACTGTTACAATTGTTTGCAATCGCGAAATGACACACTTCAGCTTTGAATACTGTCTGTACGAAGGCGAAACATCCAAATAACTTTGTGATAAATAATGTGATCTCACAGTTATCGGCACAAACTCCCGTCCCGCTTGGTTTTATATGTCAGATGGGGCAGAAAATACATCTGTAGGGTCGAGACCTCATACAGATGCACAACGGGACACCTCGAGGGCAAACGCCTCCCAGAAACCAGCATGAGGATTACTGTCCAGTGTTTGAGCTCAAACTGAACTGATTCAGATTCAATATCTCAGGTCTGAAGGGCTGAAAGCTGGATTCATATCCCAAATGCTGAGGAGGCCTTTTCAGAGGTCTCCGGTTCTGTTTATCACAATGTCATTTGGAAACTGGATAAGATTTGATTCACATAAGCTGATAATAATATCTCAAATATCATCATATCGGAAAATGGGGAGAGATGGGAAATCATTCAAATGAAAATGCATTAGAGATGCACTACAAGTCAAAGGTTTGGACGCATCCGCTCGTTCTTTATTATGACTATTACTTCTTACGCTCACCAAGAAGGCAGCTATTTGATCAAAAATACAGTAAAATATTGTGAAATATTATTAGAATTTAAAACATCTGATTCTATTTGAAAATATTTTAAAATGTAATTTATTCCTGTGATGCAAAGCTGAATTTTCAGCAGCGATGACTTATTGAATAAAAAGAAGAAATTAAATAAAATAAGAATTTAAATCTAATTCTAAATACAGATCAAAGTCAAAAGATCGGATGCAATTTTTTTAATTATGACTAATATGCAAAAACAGACAATAGTTGGGAAACCTATGAAATAAAACAAATAGGAGTCTGGGAATAATGTAGAGATTAAAACATGCAACACAAATTAAATCTCATATTTGAGCTTCTTTCTCGTTGTGGATTTCAATCATTCAAAAAAAATTTTTTATTAAATCTATGGACGAATAAATATTTGCAATAGCAGGAAAGATGGATTGTGTTTATGACTTCATGATTTGACATATTTCCATCAATATAATTAATGTATGGATGCATAGGTAACCATTACTTTATTGAGTTCTGTTGTTTTTATCCTCAGTTTAAAGTTAAAAAATCATTTCAATTATTAATGCATAAGCTTTTTTTGAAGATTCGCTCAAGTGTGTCCAAACATTTGACCAGTAATGCATATCAAATAGCTTAAGTTTATAAAAATGTCTAAATATATTAGAAAACGGCCACCTGTCAGGGTTTCACATCCTCTGTGGCATGAGAAATGAGTCAAAACGAAACGAAAACACAAATCTCTCATCCCATAAGCAGTGAGAAAGGCTGTTCTCTAATTACGAAGCAATAACAAACCTATTTAACGAGACATGAGACGCTCTGACCGTGTTGCCAATTAACTGACTTCCCCCCCCCCCCCTACAAAAAAACCCCACAGGCGTCCAGGAGGGATCGGACCGTCAACAGATGCGGCGGCTGCCACTCAAACACAGCTCAACGGCAGTAGCCAGGGACGTGGAAACCTCACGGCAGAACCTGCAGCCCGGCCCGGCCTCAGAGGATGGTGCAGAAGAACTTCTTCTCCCGGAACGGGTTTTCTGACGCCGGGACAGGCACGATGAGCGGGTCCTCTCGTATATGAGCGTCACAGTACGCCATCAGGTCCGCCGCGGCCTTGGACACCTGAGGACAGAGTTAGGGGTTTAGATTAGGCATAGCTTTTAAAAGAAGTCTCTTCTGGGTGCTCACCAGGGTTGCATGTATTTAATCAAAATACAGTAAAAATACTGAAATATTTTTAACAATTTAAAACAACCGTTTTAAATTCTGTGATGCAGCGCTGAATTTTCAGCATCATTACTGCAGTCTTCAGTGTCACATGATCTTCAGAAATCATAATAATATACTGATTTACTGCTCAACAAACATTTCTGATTATTATCAATGTTGAACACTGTTGTGCTGCAGAATATTGTTGTGGAAATATTAATAAAAAGTTCAAAAGAACAGCATTTATTTGGAATATAGATCTTTTGTAACATTTTAAAATGTCTTTACTCTCGCTGTTACTTTCTTAAATGTGTCCTTGCTGAATAAAAGTACGATTTTTGTTTTTTTATTCGCCCCAAACCTTTGAATGGTGTATCATGGTTTCCACAAAAATATTTTATATTTTATTTTCCATAAAAGATTTCAGAAGAATCGTGTGACAATGGAAGTCTTGAGTAAAAAATGCTAGAAATTTGTCATAAATAAATTACATTTTTACATATATTCAATTTGAAAACCGTTATTTTAAATGGTAACAATATTTCACAATATTGCTGTTTTAACTTTTTTTTAATCAAATAAATGGTGAGTTTTCAAAAACATAAAAAAAATATTTTTTTTACTGATAGTTTGATATCAAAAGGTAAACATTATTATTATTATTATTATTCTAAAAACAATATTTTCCTATTAATTTTTCTTCCCCATATCACATCACAATGCTTTGGATCATCCAGGACACTGCAGTTCAGCAAACTAGCTCTATGACCAGAGCAGTGACCAGTGACCTAACAAACATCAGTATCTCCTCTCCTCTTGTCTGTGGCTCCATCAGCACCCAAAGTAAAGGGACAGACGGAGTCCACAGACTCTGAGAAAACTGCACTGGGTCATGTTTTTACAGCATTAGCTGGCTGCTGTACACAAATATATAGTCTGTGCAAAGACAAAAAAAGAAGTCTGAAAGAGGAAGATTTTAGTCTGCAAATGCCATGCTGAATAAACATGCCAAAGCATGACATTTATCACAGTCCATTATGTTCACTGCTATTTCTAGGCCCCTTTGTAGAATTTTGGCCTAAAATGGCCAGAGTGAAGCACAAACATACAGCCTCTTTCTGATCTTAAAAAGTCTGAGAAAAATACAAACTATTACTTAATTATTCAGTCATACAATACCGTTTTGCCTAACAAATAACAGGTATACAGGTGCATCTCAATAAATTAGAATGTCAGTAATTCAACTCAAATTGTGAAACTCATGTATTAAATAAATTCAATGCACACAGACTGAAGTAGTTTAAGTCTTTGGTTCTTTTAATTGTGATGCTCACATTTAACAAAAACCCACAAATTCACTATCTCAACAAATTAGAAAACTTCATAAGACCAATAAAAAAAAAAACATTTTTAGTGAATTGTTGGCCTTCTGGAAAGTATGTTCATTTATTGTATATGTACTCAATTCTTGGTATGGGCTCCTTTTGCATGAATTACTGCATCAATGCGGCGTGGCATGGAGGTGATCAGCCTGTGGCACTGCTCAGGTGTAATGGAAGCCCAGGTTGCTTTGATAGCGGCCTCCAGGTCATCTGCATTGTTGGGTCTGGTGTCTCTCATCTTCCTCTTGACAATACCCCATAGATTCTCTGTTAGGTTCAGGTCAGGCGAGTTTGCTGGCCAATCAAGCACAGTAACACCATGGTCATTGAACCAGCTTTTGATACCTTTGGCAGTGTGGGCAGGTGCCAAGTCCTGCTGGAAAATGAAATCAGCATCTCCATAAAGCTTGTCAGCAGAAGGAAGCATGAAGTGCTCTAAAATCTCCTGGTAGATGGCTGCGTTGACTGTGGACTTCAGAAAACACAGTGGACCAACACCAGCAGATGACATGGCAGCCCAAATCATCACTGACTGTGGAAACTTCACACTGGACTTCAAGCAACATGGATTCTGTGCCTCTCCACTCTTCCTCCAGACTCTGGGGCCTTGATTTCCAAATGAAATGCAAAATTTACTTTCATCTGAAAAGAGGACTTTGGACCACTGAGCAACAGTCCAGTTCTTTTCTCCACAGCCCAGGTAAGATGCTTCTGACGTTGTCTCTGGTTCAGAAGTGGCTTGGTAGCTCTTTTCCTGAAGACGTCTGAGCGTGGAGACTCTTGATGCACTGACTCCAGCTTCAGTTCACTCCTTCTGAAGCTCTCCCAAGTGTTTGAATCAGCTTTGCTTGACAGTATTCTCAAGCTTGCGGTCATCCCTGTTGCTTGTGCACCTTTTCCTACCCAAATTCTTCCTTCCAGTCAACTTTGCATTTAATATGCTTTGATACAGCACTCTGTAAACAGCCACAGCTTTCAGTAATGACCCTCTGTGACTTACACTCTTTGTGGAGGGCGTAAATGTTCGTCTTCTGGATCATTGCCAAGTCAGCAGTCTTCTCCATTATTGTGGTTTCAAAGAACAAGAGAAACCCAGAATTTATACTGTATGGATGGTCATTAATTGAAACTCAAATGTAAATATTCTAATATTTTGAGATACTGATTTTTGACTTTCATGAGCTGTAAGCTCGAATCATCAAAATTAAAACAAAAAAAAGTTTGAAATGTTTTACTTTACATGTAATGAATCTAAAATATATGAAAGTTTCACTTTTTGAAATAAGTTACAAGAAAAAATGAACAGTTGTTGTTTGTTTGTGGCTCTTTCTGCCTTTAGTCTTGTCTTCAGGGAGTGAACTGCGGCTCAATCGGGTTGAGATCAGGAGATCGCAGAATATTACACTTTCTTATCTTCAAAAACTCCTAAATCTGGGCAGAGAGTATATCTCTAGTCTATACACTTCAGAATTGATCCGGCTGCTTCTGTCTTCTTTCTCATCATCACTAAACAGCAGTAACCCAGAGCCACTGGAAGCCATGCTCCTGCATCACACTGCTCCATGTTCATGAGCTGCTCCAAGCCTTCTCCATACTTTTTTCTTCCCGTCATTCTGGTACAGGTTGAATTTATTTAGCCGTCCAAAGAATGATTTTCCAGGAGTGGTCTGGCATTTTTAGATGTTTTTTGGCAAAGTCTAATCTGGCCTTGTTTGCAGCTTGTTGTGGTGAACCCTCTGTATTTGCTCTGGTGAAGTCTTCTCTTGATTGTAGACACGTCTGCCTCCTGGAGAGTGTTCTTCTCTTGGCTGGATGTTGTGAAAGGGTTTTTCTTCACCACGGAGAGGATCCTCCGATCATCCACCACTGTTGTACTCTGTGGTCGTCCAGGCCTTTTTATGTTTCTGAGCTCACCAGTGCGTTCTTTTTTCTCAGAATGTACCAAACTGTTGATTTGGCCGCTCCTAATGTTCCTGCTATCTCTCTGATGGATTTGTTTTGTTTTTGAAGCCTAACAATTGTCTGTTTCTCTTGTATGGAGAGATCCTTTGACTGCATGATGTGGTTCACAGCAACAGCTTCCAAATGCAAACTTCTACAATTTTCCTTCAAAAAAAGCATTATGAAATGTCCATACTTCCAATGCACATATAAAAATAATTAGAAATTTTTATCTGATTTGCTGGTTGGTCTCCTGCTATAGAGAATGTGAAGTAATTAATACGGATACCTGCTTATCTTTTGTTTTGTTTTTGACTTTGGTTTTGTGGTCCAGGGTCACATTTTAGTCTTAAGTGTAAATTTTTCAAAATTGAGATTTATACAACGTTTTAATTACGAAGTATAATTATTGTCATTGTAAATATAAATTTTTCCATGGCCACGGAGGAGGATTAGAGATTGTGGGTCACATGAGCAAACAGACAAGCACACTGTATGTTTATATTAATTTCAACAAATGACAAAAAGTTAAGTCCCTGGAACAGTTTTGTAGCATTTTGAAATGCTGGTTTAATATAGTACGACAGTGATGCTAAAAGACATGCAGATGAGCCCAGAATATTAACTCAACTACTTTAAAATACATCCAAAGCATTTTCCTCCCTTTAGAAAATGAAGAAAAACACTTATGCATTAAGACAGACAGTATTTAAAGTTATTATTTAAAGTTTTTCTGCACATAGTTTGCTTTATTAGTAAGGTGTGTACAGAATGTGGTCTTTTAATATCCCTGTCTCGGTGCATAAGGGTTTAACAGGTAAATAAACGTGTTGTGTTTATATTTTGGGCTTATATGCGTACCTGCACATAGTATGCTTTACCATTTTGTGTTTATCACTATCTTGTTACCTTAAGCAACATTAAGCGTTTTTTGTGTTAAGCTTTTTTAATGTCCCTGTTCAAGTTCTGCTAATTCACAAGCCAAGTGAGAGTCATACTCGCAAAGGTGATGTTAATTATTAAACCAAACAGAATCAAACCTTTCAAAAACAAGCAGCAATGCTATTCTTTTATTGAGTGAATCTGGAATCGCTCTGAATCTAAACAACTAATAGAAAACACACACATTTATGCTGAAATATTATTCTTACGTCAGTATACGGTAATTTATCAGTAATACAAAAATAATATAATATTTAAGGTCGAAGGTCAGTTCAACTGAAACTTTGTAAAAACTGATATGAAACTATAACTTGAATGAATAATTCAGTGATGCAGTCAGCAGTGTGTGTTTTATGAATAGCTCATATGGTGTTGTTTCTCAAAGGAGCACGAGCGTGTGTGGTCCAGTAAAGAGTTTGATTCATTTGAGAGCTGATGATGAGAGAGACACAGCTGTTGGATGGGAATCAGGAGCTTCAGCCGTGTGTGTGACACTCACAGCCAGATGGTACAAAAAACACAAACGTCACGCTGAGCAAACAAACTACATTTCCCATCTTCTCACACATATGAGAGAAACTAAATATACCATAGCATTTTATGTAGCATATACCATAGTGTTTTTGGACATACACCATAATTTCTTGAAACACACATACATACATATATATATATATATATATATGAAGAGTTCATTTGCAAAAACCGATAACTTATTTTTTTTCAGAAATAATTTTTTAAATTGCGCATTCCAAGTATTCCACTACATTTGATCGATTGCTTCTGTCTGTCGTGCTGCTGAGAGGTTTGCTCTCATTAGAGTTACAAACGACCTGCTTTTATCATCTGATCGTGGTTGTATCTCTCTATTAGTGCTACTGGATCTTAGCACCGCGTTTGACACTATCGACCACAAAATGCTTTTAAATAGACTAGAAAATTATGTTGGCATTAGAGGAAGTGCACTAGCATGGTTCAAATCGTACTTATCTGACCGCCATCAATTTGTGGCAGTAAATGAAGCGGTATCATACCAATCACAAGTGCAGTATGGAGTACCTCAAGGCTCAGTGCTTGGCCCCTTAATTTTCACGCTTTACATGTTACCCTAGATATCATTAGGAAACATGGTGTTAGCTTTCACTGTTATGCTGATGATACCCAGCTCTATATTTCTTCGCGACCTGATGAAATTTACCATTTTGCAAAACTAACGGAATGTATAGTTGATATCACAAACTGGATGACTAGCAATTTCTTACTGCTAAATTCTGAAAAAACAGAGGTGTTAATTATTGGACAACCTATGTTAATTATAAATTACAACCTATGCTCTCAATGTCAAATGCAGAAACATTAATTCATGCATTCATGACCTCGAGGCTAGATTATTGTAATGCTTTATTGGGTGGTTGTTCTGCACGTTTAATAAACAAACTCCAGCTGGTTCAAAATGCAGCAGCTAGAGTTACTAGAACCAGGAAGTATGACCACATTAGCCCGGTTCTGTCAACACTGCACTGGCTCCCTATTAAACATCGTATACATTTTAAGATCTTGCTAATTACCTATAAAGCCCTGAATGGTTTGGTACCTCAGTATTTGAGTGAGCTCTTATCGCATTATAGTCCTTCACATCCGCTGCGATCTCAAAACTCTGTCCATATGATAATACCTAGAATATCAAAATCAACTGCATACGGGAGATCCTTTTCCTATTTAGCGCCCAAACTCTGGAACAATTGACCTAACACTGTTCAGGAAGCAGACACACTCTGTCAGTTTAAATCTAGATTAAAGACCCATCTCTTTAACCTGGCTTACACATAATACACTATCACATTTCTATGATTCAAATCCGTTAAAGGATTGTTAGGCTGCATTAATTAGGTCAACCGGAACCGGGAACACTTCCTAAAACACCTGATGTACTTGTCACATTGTTAGAAGAATGGCATCTAAGATAATATTAGTCTGTTTCTTTCTTATTCCGAGGTCACCGTAGCCACCCAGATCCAGACTGTATCCAGATCAGATGGTGGATCAGCACCTAGAGATGACCTCTACAGCCAGGACACCTAGATGAGCCCCAGAGACTGATCCCCAGTGAAGACCCCGTCTCCAAGACGGCCATCGGGACAAGACCACAGGAACCAGATGAGTCCTTTGCTCAATCTGATTCTGCTTTAGCCTAGATTTAAACTGCTGATTTTGTCTGGCCAGAGGAGAATGACACTATTTCGACAAACTATTTCCCGTCTAAATACTGTAAAGCTGATATAAAGCCACCCAGCTTTATATCAAGCTGATGTAAAGCTGCTTTGACACAATTTGCATTATTAAAAGCGCTATACAAATAATACTGACTTGATTTGACCAAGTAATATCAATCAAACGGCAGTTTGGTTGTTTTGATTAAGTAATAATAACTTAAACACAGGCAATTTACAAAATTAAAGTTCATTGAAAGTGTTTTTTTTTTTACATATTAAAAGTTTGTTTTATAGCAAAAGCAGATAACTCCACATTTCATGTGTTAGAGTTAAAAAAAAAGCACTGGTTTAATCTTTGTAATCTCCTCAGATGACAATAGATGCCTGACAAACGTTGTTGTTGTGATCATAGATTATGGATGTGATTACATGCAATACATGGGGCTTTTCCCTCACCATTGTAACGTGCAGCTTTCGCAAGGATCCATGAAAACATTTCAGCTTTTGTTTTTATTTTTCGCCCTGAAGAAGATATCACAGGTTCATCAAATTATCCATCCTCATTCACTTTTAGTCAGCTTTGACGAAACTCCTCTCAGGTAGCACGTCTTTTCATTGTGAAAGTAGCCTTGTCACCTGACCTGAATACAGCGTGCTGATTCGCTAAAATGGACTTATCTTCTGTTCAAAAACAACAAGGGCATTTGTCGGCTTCTGCAGTAAAACATGAACTCATGATGGCTTAAAAGTGGACAATACAGGCTTTTTTGACAAAACGTGTTTAGGTTTCAGATCGCACTATATGTGGAGAATTATGTACGGCACTCAGCTAATTTCTTTTTTTTTTTAAAGTGGCATTTATCGGTTTTTGCAAATTAACTCTGCATATATAGACATAGCTATATATAGATATGGGTTTGTGAGCTGATGAAAAGCTAGTAATTCATTAATTAATAAAATAATTGAATTATTTTCAAATACAAAAATCTAAATGAAACTTACAGATTAAAAAAAAAAAAAAAAAAAAAAAAAAAAAAAAAAGTAAATCTTTTTATATTTAATTTTTTCCTAGTAAATATTTTAACTCATTTTTATTGGCTGACAAAAAAACTTTGCACCCTACAGTGATAAAAATCCACCCACTCCTTATTTTGTAACCCCCTTTAAACCAAGTCAGTCTCACTAGGCCTGCCGTTATGACTCTCACCGCAGTGTGACGTCACATTTCTTAGGCCCCGCCCACAGCGGCTGATTGACAGCCCTGCATTGCTATGGTTTCCCCCTCAGAGGTTATGCTGTCCTCCATGTTCTCCGCGCTCGAGCAGATGTGATGTCAACAATGTCTCAAAAGCAATCCCGGTGCTCTGTGTTTGAATGCAAGACTGAAAATAAGAGTCTTCATTTTCTTCATGCTTTTTTAGCATGCAACAGCCTATCACTGCAGTACCTTATGAAAATGAACCGTGGTTTTACTACAGTGTTCGTAATTCAACTATAGCTATTTCTAGATTTTCATAGTTACCACTACAGTAAACATATTTGAATCACATATAAACAAAAAAATAACCTAATAAGTTGCAATTAAGGCATATTGAATGTTAAAATGGGTTTCAAATATAAAGTCAAGTGGGTATTATTACCCATTTTACTCTTAATTTAACAAATTTGATAAGTTAAAAGTTCGGTTTAGAAGCATCGTATTGTAAGCAGAGATGCATACACTTCTGGAGAAGGGGCAGGAATATGCAGCTCATTTGCATTTAAAGTGACCAAAACAGCTCTTTTTTTTTTAGACACGCCTCAAAAATGACATTTTCCAGATGTTATAATAAATGATGTTTGGGTTTTTTTGAGCTGACACTTCACAGACACATTCTGGGGACACCCAAGACCAACATAACATCTTGTAAGAAGGGGCATAATAGGTGCCCTGTAATGTCTCTTCTGCTCACAAGGCTGCATTTATTTAGTCAAAAATACAGTAAAACAGTAATATTATTACACTTTAAAAAAATATTTTCTATTTGAATATATATTAAAATCTATTAAAAAAATATTCTAATATGCTGATTTGGCTATTATCAATTATTATAAGTGCTCAATTATTAATAATGATTTTTATTATCAATGTTGAACAGTTTTTGCTGCTTAATATTTTTGTGAAAAAAAATAAATTTTTACAGGATTCCTTGCTAAATAGAAAGTTCAAAAGAGCAGCATTTGTTTGAAATATAAATATTTTGTAACAAATAAAAAGTCAAATTACTGTCACCTTTGGTCAATAGTTGAATAAAAGTAGTATTTTTATTTTCTTAAAACCTTTTAGTGGTAGGGTCTCATGATTTCCACAAAAATATTGGGCAGCACAACTGTTTTCAACATTAATAATAATCAGAAATGTTTTTACTGTATTTTTAGTCAAGTATATGCAGCCTTGGTGAGAAGAATAGACTTCCTTCAAAAACATAAAAATCTGAATTATTCCAAACTTAAAGACATGGTTTTAATGTGTCATTTGTTCAGTTTCATGGTAAAGCGTCTTGGTTGAAGTATATGTGTAAATGTCTTTGTGTGTATGTGAATTGGTTTATGTGTACTTGCTGAATATATGATTGTGTGCATTATAGCATCAAGGCATTAGTGTGTGTGTGTGTTGCTGTGTATTCCCTGATCTCACATCCACTATGGCTGTTTTGCACTAAAACCAATGAAAAGTTGATTGACAGGCTATGGTCACTTTAATGACAAATGAAATCATATTATATTAATTTATCTCTGTATTGAGCTTTGAAATGCCTGTAATTCCTGAGGAGCTGTTGTTATCTTTCAAGACCTGATGTTCATTACGATGGATATAACATTTTTTAAAAATCCTGTGTTCTGCAACTCTGAAAAATCTTCAAAATAACTTTGAATATTATCATTTGATAGTCTTAATTTTATAATAGGTGCAAGTTGATGATGCTACCATAAACATAAATCTGCATATAAAAAGTCTAGTTGGTTAGTCATGTCTCTCTTTTGTGATGCCTGTAGCTCAGATTAAGTTAGGAGTCATATCTTCATTGTGATTGGTTGATCAGGGACCAATCAGTGATCATGAAAACATAACATTTTATTGGTTTAAACAAAAAATCATGTGATGTCCATTTCAATGCACGCAGGGTCCGAAGGGGTTAACAGGAGTAAAAGTGTCACGTTGAGCCCTAATGGACTATTACAGTATTCACAGAGCTCCGTCCGGCCGCTGCGAGTCTGTAATTACAGCACACGAGCATCACTAATTAACACATATCACATTCCACTGTGATTGAGGAATTAATGAACACGACGAGCCTCCAATCAAACGGGCCACTCGCTCTCGTCCACACAGAAACATCTCAGTATGATTTAGAGAACCACATCTTTCTCTTGAACTGTCTTTCTTTGTGTTTCACTGCTTCATACAAACCGCTGCAGGTCACTATAAAGTTCACTTCCCACAATCCTGTTTAATCCTATGCATTTTGACATAATCGAGCTTCAGGACGAGACGCCGCGAGACACGAGCACATGAGACGCCTCACAGCAGTCAGATGATGAGAAGCTTTCTACTGATTACTGTGAGAATCTGTGTGTTAACTGACGACAAATTCACAATCCTCACACTTATTTACAACTTACAATCAAAATTAACTCGCTTTACTTTAATACATTTTGCCTGGTCTTATTGTGAATGATTCATCAAAACAAAACACTAAATAAAATAAAACATACAGTATATCATGTGTGTGTGTATCATTGAAATAATATAATAGTTTTTATCAATATTTGGAATTAATTGTAATTGTGTGCTTCATTTTAATTTTAGTTGCATTTAATGTTATAAAGGTTTTTTTTCCAGTATTTTTTTTTTAGTTACTGTAGTACATCAAGTTAAACTTGAAAATGCATGAAATACATGAAAATAATAAAAAAAAAAAAATGTAATATTTGAAATAATTAAAATAAAATATTGTATAAATATGCAAATATTTTATTTTAGTTAATGTTTAAGTAACACAAATGTTTTTTAAGGTTTTAGTTAACTATTAAAATAATTTTATATAATTTCCTGTATTGCGCTTCATAATATCATACACACACACACACACATGTGAGAAATTATATATGTTCATCAGGAGTAAATACAGGTTGTAAATGTAATTTGTAGTTGATTTTAATATTAAATGCAGCAATAGAGACTTGATTAGGAATTTTGCAATGATTATAAAATGTTTTGTTGTGTTGATTCAAACACAGACTGGTAGATTTTCCATTGGGAATCAGTCCACCTATAGATTGCTTCCCAAAATATTTCGCAGTGGTTAAAAGCAGAGGTCATATCTGATGTCAGTCAGAAAATATCTGCCATCTGCAGGAAGATGCTGAAGCAGGCAGATGAGAAACCTGTGCAGAATAGTCCAATCCATCTTTCCTCGCAGCTAAAGGCCACAGCTGAGCCTGTGCTCCTCTAAACACTCGCTCCGTCTCTCATCCCTTGGGTTTACAGGCTAAACACTCAGCCAGACCACACAACTAAAGCTAATGGCCACATTATGCTTCCTTAAAGAGCTTGCTTAGTCTTCTGGGCACATTAGAGGAGACAACAAAACAAATTCACTGCAAACATCTCCAGATGCTGCGGTCATCACGTCATGCATGATGGCATATGATTTGTTGCAAGCAGGCCATTGATTTACAATACAAATCTGCACCATAAATATGATTGTTTTAGAGGGTTAATGAAGGCACACTAGATGGGTTAAAATAGTTGATCTGTTCTGACTCAACCAATCACGTGAGTTTGGGCCGAGAATAAATGGCCACATGACAAATTAAAATTTGTGCACTGAAAAATCATTCACAACTGTTTGTATTTTATTGCCATTCCAGCTTCAATTGCTATTTTAGGACAGAAATGAATCAAACATTCGTTTAAATTCAGTTCAAACTGTTCCATACAAGAGGAAACTCTATAAAAGATTCTTACTTGTGATAAAAACCGTATGTGTTCTTGAGCCCATACCAGTGAATTAAACGGTCGATTCTGATGAGTTTCAAACACACAGACCTTTATCCTGTCCATGCAGGCCTCCATCTTCAGCTGCTCCACGGATTTCCGGGCCTGAGAGATGCTGGCGGTGCTGTTATTGGCCATTCCGTCCTTCATGATTGAGTCCTGCACACAAAACACACACCAGATGAGATCCTGAGAGTCTGTGAGCTCAGGAAATCAACATACGCCTGCTTCTGTATTATTACAGCACATCTGACTCCTGCAGGTCAGACTTCAACTCCAGGCAATCACGACAATATTAGATCTCACACTAACAAAAACTACACCAGTGTAGTACCATGGTATTCTTAGGAGTACCTTGGTGTATCAAGTAAAAACCATTGTATGTGAAGACTAATTATTCAGTACCATATAGTACTAACATTTTTACTAAAAATAATAAGTTATGTTCTTCCTACAAACTCATAGATGCTCAAGAGGTTAAAATGTAATAATGTGTAAAAGGTCAAATAAATTAAAACGTTATATCTGATATCAGCACTTTATCGTGGCATTACCACAGTACTTTACTGTAGCCATGTGACAGGATTTATTATACACACACCAATAAAAGTTTGTGGTCAGTAAGATTTTTTTATTCAAAATATATTTTTTTTAAATCAAGGATGCATTAATCTGATTGAAAGTGACAGTAGAGATATTTATAATGTTATGAAAGAATTCTATTTCAATTCATATCCTGTTCTTTAGAACTTTCTATTCATCAAAGAATGAAATGTAGCACAGTTTCTACAAAAATATTGTGCGGCACAACTGTTTTCATCATTGATAATAATCAGAAATGTTTCTTGATCATAAATCAGTACATTAGAATGATTTCTGAAGGATCATGTGACACTGAAGACTGGAGTAATGATGCTGAAAATACAGCTTTGATCAAAGAAATAAATTACATTTTAACATAGATTACAACAAAAAAGTCTGTTATTTTAAATTATAAAAATATTTAGCAATTTTACAACATTTTGGATCAAATAAATGCAGCCTCGGTGAGCAGAAGAGACGTTACAAACATTCTCGCTTACGGCAGTGTTTGGATGTGTATGTGCTCATTATCGAAATGCCCATGACTTTTAATTTTTTTATTCATTTCCGTGAATTTTTCAGAACTAATATGCACCAAACAATCACATTTCTCAAGATGCCAATGTTGTGATATAACAGCTCCAATAATACCTGTCCAACCGGTCAGAGGAGCAGCTAAGAGGTTTCTTTTACACAGCAACAGCATCAGAAGATGAGGTTAAAAAGGCGTTTCTGAAGCTCATGTAGCCTACATACAGTCATGATGCCACACCAATGCTGAATAAAGGCCAGAAGCACTGGAGCGTTTGACTGAATAACATGCTTCACAATTCAGCATCATAGAAATAAACCAGATTTACCCAAAGCTGTTTTAGCTTTCATAATGCTCATCATTTGTAGGCGACATGAAATCTAGAATCAGCAGAAACGCACGAGGGTCGTGATTATTATTCCTCCACTCGTTCATTCAAGGCCATTTGGTGAATTATCTCTGAACGCTTCTCACATCTGGATCTGTTTCGATTTAAAGGCGGTGGAATCAAACGCCCAATAGACGCGCTTCCAGCATCATTCCCCCCAAAAACACCCTGCGGGATCCATCCATCATCATCCCGCATCGCTTCAGACTGAGCGCGTGAAAATTCCAGAATAAGCGAATCCGTCACCCATAAAGCCGCGCTCGCGCCGGAATTGTAACAAACGCGCAGCGAATGATACAAAAACGTTCTAAAGTAACAGAACAGCAAACGCAGTTTAAGGTAATTAGCACAAATACCTGCTGAAGCACCCGAGCGCGTGCGAACACCCACCTGAAGTGTGTCACTGCTCAGTATGTGGCTCGACTCCACCCGAACGCGACGAGGAAAAACCCGCAACACCTCAAACACGGTTCATCCGCCGAACGCCGTTAAACGCTTTTCTGCTCCGGTGCTGGTGAGACGCGAGGGGAACCTCATGTGACGCACAAACGCAGGTGTCGCTGCGCCTTTAAGAAGCCCGCCGGACGCGGAGGGTGCGCGTTAATATCAGAAGACGCTCGGATCGCTAGGGCTCGGGTTTTGCAGGGCGTACCGGAGGCACGTGAGGTTTCCCTGCTTAATGTGACATCACCGGGTCTCCCAGTCACCGAGGTGACGTCACAGCCTCCGAAACACTCGCGCTGTGACGTAACACGGTGAAGAGTCTCTCGCGGTATTACAGCAAATTTTATTAATAAGCAAAGACAGCTGGGGGGGACTTGAATAGAATAGAATACTAGTTCAGTAATACAGAATATACCAAAATAGAAAAGAACTGAGGGTTACACTTTATTTTGATAGTCCACTTTAGACATTCTACTAACATCATGTCAACTAATTCTCATTCATTTGCAACTACATGTCTACTAACTCTCAGAGTAGACCGTTATAGGTTTAGTAGAATAAGTTGACATTCTTAGTATGTTGTGGACTCATCAAAATAAAGTGTTAGATATGAATCAGTCTACTAATACTCTAATGACTGCTAGTCCACATGGAGTTGCAAAGTTACTTACAGTAAGTAGAATATCTAAAGTGGACCATCAAAATAAAGTGCTACCAAACTGAGCAATACAGATTAAATTAAGCTTTATCTTCATCTAAATAAAGTTAATCACATTTTCCCCCCGCTATACAGTAAAAGGTTCTTTACACTAAGAAAACTGGTTCTGTTAAGACCTGAAAGATTCTTTGTGGAACCAGAAGTGGTTCTTCTGTGGTAACGCTATGAAATTCCTCTTTTGGATCCTTTTTAGAAGTTTAGAACTGAACAATATAGAATAAAATGAAGGCTCTTTATTGGCATGTGGTTCCATATAAAGAATGAAAATTAAGGCAACACCGTATGTCATGTTCTTTAAATGTAAACGAGTTCTATTAGCAACACTTCAGAGTTTGAAAATATGACTTCATACAGATATCTTCATCGGAAATCCATCAAAATGAAGTGTTTATAATTAAAAGAACAAATATCTGCCAATGGGCTCAGAAAAACACATACTCCATTGGCAACTCAGTTTATAAAACAATACTTCGTTCATTTTGCATCTCAATTAAATGTATCTTGATTTAAAAATGTTTAGATATTTGAATTAGAAAAATGAAATACTGAGGAAGATATCCACAGAAAAAAAGGGTTCTTTAAGTAAAGTGTTCTTCATATTAAGAAAAATGGTTCACTAAAAGATTCTTCTATGAAATCCCTGCAGAAAAAACTAAACAAAAAAACATTTGGAAGCTATTTTTAATACTGTACAGAAGAAACAAGTGCAACAAACCAAATCAAAATTTCTTGAATATTTATATTTATATTATATATAGGTGACACTTTATTACATTTTATAAATACAAAAAAAAAAAAAGTCCCAGCCAGGCCTTGGTGAACATATCAATCTTAAATGACACAAACCACTGTTAATTCAACAGAACGATAACAATAAGCCTTTTCGTGATAGTCATGTCAAACAATCTGACAGTAACATCAATCTCTTTCTGAGGGAACGCAAACATGACAATACTGTGCACGATAATTAAGAGATAAATGTGATGCAAGCATGGAAAATAGATTCAAAAACAAACATAAGGCTCTGAAAACACCAGATGATTCTCCCAAACTAGTCGACTGTCTTTCTGGATTCACACTGACTGAAAAACTTCATTTGAGGGTTGAAATGATACATACGGTAGATATTCCTGAAAATAATGAAAAACAAAGTACTAACGGGGGAAAAGGTAAAAGCGTTCCCTTTCTGGATAATTATATTAGTTGTAATGTAAGACTCGTGCTAACAGCAAATACAGAACAGGAAACAAGCAAACAACATTCTGGATCATGTTTAGATGGTGGACTCAAATTCAATTATTCTCCCTCCACATTTAAGGCTGTCAACACTTAAGACTTCAAGAGCATCTGAACCTTTTGTACTGACAGGGAATTGTAGTTTTTTAGGGATATAGTGTGGTCTTTGTACAATTAACAGGTTGTTTTTTATTGTAACCAGAAGTATTTCTAATTTTATTTGCCTTTTATTTGTAAAAGAGGCGCCTAGAGGTAGATCCGACTAAAGCTTATATTGTTAAATAATGTTCATGTGTTCAATATGTTCAATAAGTGATCATGCAACATCTAAAACTAGAACAGAAAATAGGAAAGCAGAACATGGTTTTAATGAACTATGATGTGGTAACTGGGACGTTTGTGTCTGTCAAACAAAGTCAGATGGAAAAGCACAGGATAAATATTAGCAGTCGGTGATTGACGAGTGACAAACGACCACCTTTGACATTCAGAAGATTGTCCCAATAGTCACAAGTGCATTTTATAATGAAGAACAAGAACCAGACGTTGAGATTGTGGCTTTCATCCTTGTTTATGTAAATATAGAGTAAATATTTCAGCAGTCTGTCAATGAGGGATGAAGTTTAAGAAGGCATTGCGTGCACACATTCATTACGCCGCTGCATGTCACTCATGCACAAGTTTTTAAACTTCCCGCTTAAAAGCTGCCGCATGGATCATGAATGCAGCTTCTGCAGGAGCGCAGACGGACGGTAGTGTTCAGATGACTGCAGTCTGGTTTGGCTTCGAAAGCGGGATTTCTATTCTCAGGATAGCAACGGGTGGGTGAGACGAGGGACAAAAAGAAGGAAAAGGCCTTCAAACGTTTGGTCTGGGCGGACCAGATTGTAGCAGCTTTCAAAATCAAACAACATGAATGCTACATGAATCAGTCAAAACAGACGAGGAGAAATGATGCGGGGAAAGGCTTGCGTTCGCTCTGCCGCACGAGTCGCTGCTCTTTATGGAGTATCATTAAGTGCCAACCGTTCCTATGGTGATTCAGGGGGCGGGGCTTTGTGCATGCTGGCTCCTCCTCTTCCTGGGTCGGCGGGGTCGCTCTCAGCGTCCGTCCGGTGTGGGTAACGGGCCGGCGTGACACAGGGTCAGCCTGCAGCGTAGCTGCTGAGGAACGAGTAAAACATGGGCAGCTTCAAGCGCTGCTGGTCTCGACGACACCACGCGATCACCGTGCCCTCGCTGTTAGCCGTGTAGAGGTGATGACCGTCACATGAGAATGTCAGACTGAGAGAAGATACAGAAGAAAACATCATTAACCACGTGACACTTACACTACCATTAAGATTTAAGTCTCTTCTGCTCATCAAGGCTGCAATTATTCAATCAAAAACACAGTAAAAATGTGTAATATTACATTTTAAAATAAGTATACATGTCTGTTAAAATGTAATTTATTTCTGTGATCTGCAGCTGTATTTTCAGCATCATTACTCCAGTCTTCAGTGTCACATGATCTTCAGAAATCATTCTAACATGCTGATTTGATCAAGAAACATTTCTGATTATTATCAATGTTGAAAACTGCTTAATTTTTATGTGGAAACTGATACATTTTATTTTTCAGGACTCTTTGATTAATAAAAAGTTCAAAAGAAGAGCATTTATTTGAAAAATAAATATTTTGGAACATTAAAAATGTCTTTACTGTCACTTTTGATCAATTTAATGGTATTGTATTAATTGAAGTATTTATTTATTTTTTAAAAGTTTTTTTTTTAACCCCAAACTTTTGAATGGTTGTGTAATCATGGTTTTTACAAATATATTTTATTTTACATAAAAATATGAAGATTTCTGAAGGATCATGTGAGTAATGATGAGTAATGATGCTGAAAATTCAGCGCTGCATCACAGCAATTGCATTTTAACATATTACAATAAAAGTCAGTTATTTTATACTGTAATAATATTTCACAATTTTTGCTGTTTTTTTGTTTAAAGAAATGCAGCCTTGGTAAGCAGAAGAGACTTCTTTCAAAAACAGTAAAAATTCACAAGTATTCCAAACTTTTGACTGGTGGTGCTTGTAACTTCTCTAATGCAGATATCAGAATAAATCAGAATAAATCTGTGTGATGTCATATAAGAGGTTAAAGTGTGTACCTTATGATAGGCCTGTTGGATTTTGGGAAGGTGATCTCTCTGACTGGCTTCAGGTCCCATGTGCTCCACAACCTGAAATATGATGATCCAGAATAAAGGTCGGAAAGCACTAATGAGAATCTTCTTAATATATATATATATATATCAGGGCTTGACATTAAGCATTCTCATCTTTACATTTGTCATTTACTTGTCCAAGTATAAAAGTTACTTGCCCGGAGAGAGAATTAAAAAAAAAAAATTAAGTTATAAATATAATTATTTAACACATTTAGTTTATTTAGTTAGATTTTTAAATAAAAATTTTTTTTTTAAAATAAAATAATGAAAAAAATAATTAAGTGTGATAAAAGTGTTGTATTTTAAAATAAAAAGGGAGTATTAATTACAAATACAATTATTTTATTTTAAACTTAACAATTAAATGCTAATATTTACTTCTTTATATATGAATTTTCAAACTTCAGTTTTAATCAGACAATTAGTAAAATAAGACATTTAGGCTGTTACCAAACAAATGAAATCAGTATCAACAAAATTCATCTTTGCAGTGCAGAGGAAACACAGAAGCTGCATCTGAAGTGGAACAGATATATACTGTTTAATGCAGCTCTGAAGGACATGGAATGTTTTAATCTGCAGTTACACATGAATAAATAATGTTTTGATTCATAAACGATGAAAACTGATATTTGAAATTATTAAAAAAAAATTAAAAATACTGTAAATGTGAAATTAAAACCACCAGTAGGTGGCATCAAGTCACTGTTAAGAAGTGATTCATTGCGACTGAACCGAATCATTTAAACGGTTGATTCTTTCAGGAACGAAGCACTGTTGTTGTTCAGAGATGCAGAACAGTGCTGTGGCTGTGTTTGGAATTATTTTTGTTGGTGAAACAGAGCAAAAACAGGAAATATGGTGTCTAAAACGCAAGTCTCTTAATGTTAACTTCTTGTTTATTGAACTGTTATAAAATCACATTTGTAATCATGATGGTTTTTGGAGCAAAAAAGAAAAACGGCGCTCGATCTTCGTGTGAAATTATATGAAATTATTTAAATATATACCTTTTCTTCTCCCATATCTTGAATTTTCTGATCATTCTTCATGCATGGTAATACTGAATCATGCAGTGAAAGAACGCACTCGCACGCGAGCTAGTCTAACCTAGACGACTTTACGTAATGTATGCGTGCACTCTGGGTGTTTTGATTCTTGCAGTACACTCGATAAAACAACGAAATGATCGCAAACGATATATATAATAACACCCCTATAACAAAGGCTATATCATAAATAAAGGCAGTTATTATTGTTTTTGGTATTGACTTTTTCAAGTCAAGTAAATTTCTCTTTCACTTGCCCGACCAAAACATTTACTTGTCCCGGACAAACGGACAAGCGTTAATGTCGAGCCCTGTATATATAAATAGAGTTAAAAAAATCTCTCTCTACTTTATTTGTAACCACTGTTTTTTCTATATGCATTTAATCTTTACACAAATAGTTGTGCATTTGTGTAGTTGTTATGCTTTGTCAAACTCAACTATTCAACCTTGTTTCCAAAGTTACTACAAGAAAAATAATCAAACAAATATTGTTTTTTTTAAATTAAAGCATAAGTTCATCAGTAAATCACTATTTTTTCCTAAACAGTGTAGAGTTTGTGGCTTCATGTTTACCTGACCACACCGTTCTCCAGTCCGCCAGCGATCACGTTGACCGACACTCCCTCCGGTTGATTGGAGAACGCCACCGAACAGATGATCTCTCGACAGTGAACGTGACCAATCAAATCTCCGTTGATCGTCCACAGCCTCAGATCACTTCCTCCACCCACTGCACACACGAAGAGAACATGAAATGATTACATTTATTCTATACAAACAGTTGCACTATTATTTCACCAACTTTAGCAGCTGGTTTACACTGTAACAGAAAACTTAATAAAGATAAAACAACCATTTATACATGGAAACACAACTCACCAGAATCACACACTGTGGCGATATCTCCTGTCGTCTCACTGGCTGACACTGCGTTCACTGGACTCTTATGACCCGTGAGACTCTGTACGTAACACAACCTAACACACAAAAAACACAATCTTCATTTTCTCAAAGAAAATACTGTATTAAACTGATTTACTGCTACTATGATGTAAAAGTACTTTAAATACACTGAAAAAAGTGGTGTAGCATTTATTTTGAAACAACTTTCAAATCATAAGTCACTAGTTTCATAAATAATTACAAAGAAATGGAGCGTGACATAACTTTACGCATCACAGTAATGAGAATTTGAGGGCAAAATGGGCAAAAATAGGCCTTTTCTTTATACAAATTTTAATGTCATCTACACTATAAAAATATTTTCTGAAAGTGTAAATTAGATTACAAGAGCACGTTTTACAGGAAAATACTATTTCTGTTTTCCTACTTAAAAATTTCAGGTTTAATTCAATAATTCTTTCTGAAATTTACTAGCAAAATCTGAGCAAAAATAGTTTCTGCACCAAATTTGTTCACGGTACTTTTATTTTTTTAATTCAAGCCAACTTTAATGTCTTGTCTGTATCTATACTCCTGTAATATATCTTAATATGCATCCTAGTTGTCTAATTAACCTGGCATTGTTTATTAAAAATATTGTTGGATAAATTGCCTTTGTTCCTCTTTTGTAAGTTGCTTTGAATAAAAGTGTCTGTTAAAGGCATAAATATATGAAATGACTCCAGTGATGCCAGAAGCACAGACCTGTTGAGGTCCCACAGGATGCAGGTCCCGTCTCGACTGACACTGATGAGGATGCTGTAGGGTTTACAGACGAACAGACCCGTGACCTCTGCCGTGTGGCCGTACAGGTGAACCTGCGTCTCCACCTCCATCTCTGTCGGCTGAAGGGATAAACAGACTTCATCACACGTCTCGATGGAGATTGACTGTAATAACACGCAGATCTAAAGGGTAAGGGTTTTGCTAATGGCCTCATTAGAGAACGGATAATGGCCTCAATAAGCAGAAGTGAGCTAAAAGACCGGTTTAACAGATGATTCTGATCTGCTTTTATGGTCCAGAGTAAACAAACCAGCACATGGCAGTACGGAGAGTGCAGCTAAGGGTTAAATCACCCCAAAATGAACATTCAACACTTCTAGGGTGATTTTGACAGCTTCTGGTCTTGAAAAAGATATTTTTCTAAATATAACTAAAAAAAATACTAATTTAATTAAATATATATTTTTTTTAGGGCTGCACGATTATGACAAAAATCTTAATTGTCGATTATTCCCTTGAGATTGTAATTGCGATTATTAATAATGATTATTTTTAACAGATTTATGTCATTGTTTGAAGCTGCATGTCATATTTTTTATACAAAATATACATTTAAAAAAAGGCTGAAAACACTCTTCCTGAACTTTTATTGCTTTTCTATAGCACTGAGCCTCAAATGTCAACTATACATTGGTTTGGTTTATCCTTTAAACAAAAAAAAGGTAAAATTATGCATGGTATAATAATGTTACACTAAAACTAAAAGAAAAAATGGTCTACTAAAGCTATATATTTCATTTACAGTTAAACAGACGAAATTTCAAATTACAGTAACATTTTACTGTACAATTAATATTATCAGGGCTCCAGACTAACATTGGAGAGCAGTGGCACCAGCACCTGATTTGGTAGCACTGAACATGTAATATATCGTTTCAAAGTTTTGTCTCATAGAAATGCACATTAGAACAGGAGCTTGAGTTGGGATGCAGATGTATATTTGACAGTACCATTGTGAAAACTGTAACAGCCTCATCTTTTATACATAACCAAAAGTACAGCACCTCATTACCATGGTACAAAAGTAGCCTAACTATAGGTTTCTATGGTGTTTGCATTGAAAAACAGTAAAATGCCTAAAGACATTCAGTCAATTACAAATCCACATCAACTGATAGAATAATTAACAAAATAATGTAATTATATTACTCCTTTAACATATTTAGTATATTAATAATATAATAATACTCAATTTGAATATCCTACTTTTCTGCCACCGTACCATTGTTACCGTTAGTGTTACTACAGTAAAACTATGGTAAATGTGGGTGATTTGTGGATTGAAACGTCTTCTAACTGGATCGTTGTTGTAGAGACCTGCATTTCGGCACGGGCCCGACGGGCCCAGACTTTTTTACGCCTCTAGGGCCGGGCTTCGGGCCAATTTCCACGTCATAGTTCAGAGGCGGGCCGGGCATCGGGCCTGTTTTGGGTTTCTCCTTATTTTTATATTGTAGACATCTATCGATTAGTGATGAAAAAAATCGCCGCGCTGGTGGAAACAACAGGAGACCGTGTATATAGTATATTAATAATATAATAATACTCATTTTGAATATCCTACTTTTCTGCCACCGTAAATAATTCAAATATCGTGGGACTGAGAGCAGCTCGATGGTGTTTAGTGTCCCGCAGCAGTAGCGTGCGCAAGTGACTTCAGCGCAGCCGAATAGTTCTGCGTTCAAATGCACGCAATAGACTAAAGCTTGCTGCAAAACCCCAGCAAACATAACCATGAATGTGTCTGCGGGAAATAGTAAGGCGATATTTTAATTATTTACTAATAAACTAATGTTTTCTGAGTCTGTGTCGCAAGGATGAAGCTGCTGATCCTGACTCGCCGTCTCCTCATTAGACGGCGTAGGCCATTTTAATTTGTTTCCACTGAAAAAAATCCAAAGCTGGTGCCTCCATGTCCTGCAGAGCGCGCTTTAGCTTCCACTCTCCGCACAAACTCAGATATAGGCTAGCGCACATTATTATTATAGCGCAGGTTTAATGTTTAAACATTGTTATATGCTTGAACTGTTTTAGTATATCTATAGATTTTATTTTAGGCAAGTCGTGATGATAAAGGCTAAATTTATCAAACATAGGCTATGATCAGCTCATGCCGCTGGCCGCTTGGTCGTTACTTAAAAAACCCAAAAACTTATTAGGCTATTTAACGAACAAAAATGCTCCAAACGTTTTTCTAAATTTACTTAATAAAAAAACAAAACGAAATAATAATTTTGCCATTACACACAAAACTGAACTATTTTAATAGCCGAAACAGTAGTATAAACTGTTTTAGGAGAAGGAGGAAAAAAAGGGCTCGGGTCGGAAATTCTGATAAGCTGTCGGACGTGGGCTGGGCTAGGGCCTAAATTTGAGGCCCGTGCAGGGCTCTATGTTGTTGACCTGTTTCTGCATCAGTGTTGATGAGAATAACAGCTCCGATTTATTTGGCTTTAAACTAGTTTAAATTAAAGAGACGTGATTTGTTCTGGAGAACTCTGCGCTGAACTCAAGTGCTTCTTACATGTTATAGATATAAAATCTGTTTTGTTTTCATTGTGAGTGTACACAAATAAAAGCAGACCTGTATACAGTGATTATTAATAAGACAATAAGTGTTTAAAGTTGATTCTGCTGGTATAAGGAAACAGTTGAAGTGTTTAGCGCGTTGTTTAGCACGTGATCGAGACTGGTCACGGTAAGAAACACATTCGCTCTAAGCTCGCGCTGCGCTGTTTTCTTTTGAGGCGAGCGGATAAAAGGTCTGTGTGTGGCGCAGTTCAAACGAGTACCGCTATTTTGTTCCGCTTTTGACATGTTTGGCATTTAACATATCTATCATGCACAACAGAGTGACAACGACTATCAGCTAGACAGAATGTCTTTTATCCAGTGTGTTTGAGTTTGTTAAACCCCGCGCTGCAAACACCTCTTAAGCACACAGAATAATGCAAGTGGGCATTTTTCACTGTTTATTTATTTTTGTAATCGCGGCTTTGAACGATTATGCAATCGTGGCATCCATAATCGTAATTAGAAATTGTATTAATTGTGCAGCCCTAATATATATATATATATATATATATATATATATATATATATATAAACTAAAAAATTTACTAATTTAATTAAATCAACTAATTAAAACATATATTAAAACAAAAATATCAATTGCACTATCAATAATTGTGATACTATTGGTATTGATTCACTTGAAATTAAATAATATCAATGCATTAAAATATATTTAAAATGATAATTTTGTGCATTATAGTAATGCACCATATTATAGTAATGAACACTCCTCAGAATACCTCATTTTATTTTTTGCTAGTTGCCAAGGCAACATCTCATTTTCATTTAGTTTAACTTGTAATATACTGTACTTGTAAATGTAATAACTACAATAGAAATAAAATGAATAAAAACTAAATATATTTAAATATTAAAAAAATTATAATAATTAATATTAAAGACAAAAACGCAACAAAATTACCAAAAGAGTAAAATTAAATTCAAAGTATTAATAAAAACTCAACAAAAATAATCAATACAAATCTTGACACTAATTGTGATATTGTTTGATTGCACTTTAAATTAAATAATATTTCAAAATATATTAAAATATATAATTATTTATATAAAACGATCATTCTGTGCATTACTGTAATGAAAAATAATGCTCATAAAACAGCATTCACTTTCTTTTTGCACAATTTATGGGGTAATTATGGGGTAAAAAAAAAAAAAAAAAAAGAGTTCCTGATCATTTTAACGTTGAAGTCTTTTCTGCTTCTATACCTGTTTAAGTCTACTGTATGTAGAATGTAAGAGTTAACTCAAAAATGAAAATGTTTCATAATTTTTATGGTGATTCTGACAGCCTTTGGTCTTGAAAAAGAGCAGTGTGAACAGTCTTCAGAATATCTTCCTTTGCATTCCACGGATGACATGAAGACAACATACATGAATGATGACAGAACTGAAATACTCCTGATGTCAGAAAGATTCATTTAAACAAACGTGAGAAGCAGAACGGCACCTGCGTTATCAATGAGAGAGCGTTTGAAAGAGCCGTCTGACGCCCAGACTTCAGCCCACCTGTGGGCCGCAGGAAATGTGTTTCTAGGGCAACAGGGAGATAACTAACAAGGCCACTACAAACACTGTGTGTGTGTGTGTGTGTAGGCGCTCTACAGGGAGTGATAATGGACGTGGGCGGCCGCGTGGGTGGGGGAAGAGGGGGGCATGTTGCCATGGTTACATACCATCGTGGTGGTGAAACGGTTGCTGTAGGCGGTTATGACTCCACACTTACTGCCTGTAAACAGCTGACAACTGTCCGGCACCCAGGCGCAACTAGTTACCTGAGGAGAGAGCAGAGATTTACATTTAGTCGTTTAGCAGACGCTTTTATCCAAAGTGACTTACAGATAATAACAATAGAAGCAATTAAAACCGACAAAAGAGCAATAATATGCTATATAATATATGACAAGTCATAGCACTTGCATCTATCTATCTATCATTAACACAGTGAAGACTAATTAATTTACACAATGTATGTAGCGTTTCTTGTTTATTGTAGTTTATTGTCCTATTGCTTGCAATCAGTTTCTTATCCTTATTTCATCACTGTTTATTTATCTTCAGTATAGAGCTTTTCTTTTTGGGTCTCTTTTTAAGGCTTGTATTAGTTTGATATTGACATTGGTGACAAGGATTATGAAAATCCTATGGTATCAAAGATTTGAATTACATATAAAAAATAAAATAACTATATAGTGATATATATCGTTATAGTGATATAAAATGAGTTATTTGTGATATAAGATTTTGGTCATATCGCCCACCCCTAGGTTAAGCTCAGGAAACATCATGTGTGAAAATGATTCCTCGTGCTCACTGAACCACTACTTCAAAAACTGGGTCCAATGCTGGGGTCGACAATATAATTGGCCCGGTGGCCCGGACGTACTTTTAAAACCGTCAGGGCCACCAGATCGCTCCAACCACTAGCCCGGTGGGGCCAGTAAAAATAATGCCTCGATTAAAAAAAAAGTCTAATTTCACATTAATTACCTGTGGTTCTGTGTTTTGATTTCTGTTAAATCGTCTCGGTAACCACCGCTAACACGTTACGTGATCCCGACAGCCTTACGCTCCGTCTGCACCGCCTTGCTCGCTCCCGCGGTTACGCGCGCAAACTGCACACTGCTGCTCAGCACCTACCTATAGCTACTATTAAGCTAGGCTACATGTTTCTGAAACCCACATCACCCGGCCAAACGCCGGGTAAAAAAGAGAAGGCAAGGAAGAGAAAATCACCAGAGGAATTGAGGGAAAGCGAAAGGGAATACGAAAAGAAAAGGCAGAGAAAGTTTCAGCCCCAGTGGCGAGACCGCTGGAATTGGCTGGGCTTAGGGGTGGACGATAAAAATGTCTCCACGATCTGCTTTTGAAGAAATATGGTAGTATCGTGCTACAGCACACATTATGTCAAATACAGTTCTGACGCCTCCGTCTCTATGTACTGTACAACACGACATACAGCAGTAGAGTTACTCAGACAGGACACTGCACTTATTCGCGATCGCAAAAGTACATTATTTGCACACAAGCCTTGCTGGTTAAATGTTTAATTCGCGCGCTGGTCTGACGTGCGCTTTTTCTGATCGCATACACCTGAAGCACGCGCACTAAAAAGCCTGTCTAACAGCGCCTGATTACTAACTAACTTATCTTTTGCGCTAATACTGTCAAAACACACAAGGTTTACATACAGACTGAGTTGGTTATCTCTAAAATGAAAGTAAATAGTTAAGAGAGAAACGGATGCGTGCCTGTACTGTATATTAGATGCGTGCAGCTCTTAAAGGGACAGGACACTAAACGTGCTGTCGACTGTCATTAAAGGGATAGTTCACCCTAAAATTTTATTTCTGTCATCATTTACTCACTCACATGTTGTCCCAAACCTCTATTCATTTCTTGTGCTGAACCCAAAAGAAGATATTTTGAAGAATGAGGGTAACCAAACAGTTGCTGGTCTACATTGACTTTGATAGAAAGAACAATCCTATGGAAGTCACTGAGGACCAGCAACTGTTTGGTTTTCCACCTTCTTCAAAATAGCATTTATGTTCAGCAGAAGAAAGAAACTCATTCAGGTTTAAAACAACTTGAGTAAATGATGGTATAAAAATAAAACATTATGACAGAATTGACAGACAGATGACAGAATATTTATTTTTGGGGGAACTAGTCATGTAATGTTAACACAACAAAACGCAAAGAGAAAAATCACTCACTATTCTTGACTGAAAAACTTTAATACAGTTGCTTTAGGAATCAGTCTATCTAGTGTTTTATTTTTATATTTGTTCATTCAATTTCATTGAATGCTCTGCTAAATACACCTATTGTACCTGAAAATAAAGCACTGTTTGTTTTATTTGTATATTATGTGTGTTTGTAATTTGTATCTCTGTTCTTATTTTTTAATAAGAAAGATAGAATGAACAAAGATTTTTTATCTTCGCCCACTTTGGCCTAAATATCTGCCATGTCTTTTTTTTTTTTTTTTGTTACCTTGAAAGGCTTTGTCTTTCTAGTTTGGCTGTAATGCTCAGACAACTTGTAAAACCAACATGACAAAGAATCGTGATAAAATCGTGAATCGTGATATTTCTAAAAAAAAATCGTGATATGATATTGTTCCCATATCGCCCACCCCTAGCTGGGCTACGATCAAGAAAAAAAAAGAGGTTTACTGTGAGCTCTGCAGATCAATGCCCACATATGCAGACAAGTAAGTTAGAGAAAAGTTAACGTGTATGAAACCTATGGTATGAACATAATATAATGAATTGCTGTGTGACTACGGAGAATGAATCCTATGCAATAGGTTTATTTGCACTTGTTTCATGTTTTTGCACAGTTTTGCTGCACTTTGCACTAAACCTACCTTAAAAAAAATAAATGTTATTCATGTTGTTCAAGCAAACTGTTCTTTTTCGTGATTATTGGGATCAATACCCGACGCGTTGACCTGGGCCAGTGAACTTCAAAAGACACTGGCCCGGAGGGCCAGTGGCAAATTTCCCTTATTGTCTACCCCTGCAATGCATTGTCATCCTGGAATATGAACATAGGTACATATTCCGACATGATTGTTTAAGAAATAAAAAGCTACACACGGCATTAGTTCAGGTTAAAAGAATTATTGCAAAACATACAACATGCCAGAAACATATTAGTCACTGCAATAATGATCCAATCCTAGACTCTCAGTATTTGCTTATTTAAATCCAAATTTTGGCCAGGCAGTGTATAGAGAGAGAGAAAGAAAGAGAGACAGTCAGAGAGTCTGTTTTTAGAACCATTACGATTTTTGCATTGTGACATTTTCATAATTAAAAACTAATGTACAATTAGGCAAAATATGTCTTGTTTTGTTCTTTTGATTTTGGGGTGATATTTACATTTACATTACATTTATTCATTTAGCTGACGCTTTTATCCAAAGCGACTTACAATTGCTATATATGTCAGAGGTCGCACGCCTCTGGAGCAACTAGGGGTTAAGTGTCTTGCTCAGGGACACATTGGTGTCTCACAGTGGATTCGAACCCGGGTCTCTCACACCAACGGCATGTGTCTTATCCACTGCGCCATCACCACATATTTAACCTGATATATTTTTGTGAGATACGTTTTATTATATTCAGTAGAGGGTGCTGTGGACGTCTATATGTAACAGATGAGTGCAATGCCACATCACAAAATGCTGTACAAGCTGAAATGTCTCAAACACGGATTCATCTGAAAACTGTCCAAGCGTAGCCTGTGTATGTTTGCAGTGTTTCTGGCTCTGACCTGGTGCAGCGGTGAGCACTGGATGAAGTTGATGGGCGGCTCGCTCTGTTTGCTCTTCAGACGCAGCATGTTGTCGGTGTAACCCCAGCTCAGAATAGCCGACCACTGTATGTCAGTGCTGTGCATGCTCCTTACACCTGAGAGACGAGGGGAAAACACTGCATCTGTACTTTGAGGTGATTTTCAACGACAGCACATTCACTTCATTCTCATTTCCTCTGGTTTTATGGGAACTGTGTTCATTCATGCGAATCATTGTGATAAGACAAAGGCAGATGCAATAAAAGCACTAGAAACTGGTCATGGACCAAAACACAGCCAAGATTAGTAATTGGCTGATATATTAGCAGTTTGGATTAATCATTCGATATTTTCATTTTCAGATAATGGCCATTGGATGCTGCTTTTCCCAATAAAACAGAAAAATCTTTATTTTACACCTGGTATTAACATCTGTTTGAATAAAAACATCTGCTAATAAATGCATAATTGTGGATAAATAAATTAAAATGCACTAAATACATCTGGAGCACATCCAAAATTCATAAACACTACTGTTCAAAATTTTGGGGTAAATTTTGATTACTGACATAATCAATACAGTGAAAACAGTAAAAATTGTGAAATATTATTACAATAAAACAGTTTTCTGCGTGAATATATTGTAAAATGTAATTTTTTTGCTGAATTTTTGAGGATCATTACTCAAGTCTTCAGTGTCACATGATCCTTCAGAAATAATTCTAACATGCTGATTTGATCAAGAAACATTTCTGATTATTATCAATGTTGAAAACAGTAGTGCTGCTTCATATTTTTGTGGAAACCGTGATACATTTTATTTTTTAGGATTCTTTAATGAACAGAAATTTTAAAAGAATAATGTTTATCAGAAACAAATCTTTTGAAACATTATAAATGTCCTTACTGTCACTTTTAATCAAACTGGGTATATCAGGTTATAATTTCATGTTTATTCATGATGAAGCAGTTTCTTGTGTGTGCTCTCCTTCACCTTGCTCTTTGCTGTAGATCATCATGAGGCAGAACTTGCGTGAGAGGCCGCAGATGGCACGCGTGGGCAGCGCCAGCAGGGAGCCGAAGTGTTCGCCGTGAGGTTGACTGAAACAGACCACGGGGTCCGGAGCACTGGGGGATCCCACATACTCGCCCCATTTCAAGCCCTTTATCCACGGCAGAGGACTCTAGAAATGACAAGAGGGATTGAAGACCAACTGGATGATCTGGGATTTAAATAAAATCTTTCGCTTTCAGAAGAACTGACCCTTTTCAACAACAAATAGGTAAACAAAAAATAAAGAAAACTCTTTTTATAGGAACATTTTCACCCAAAAATGAAATGTTTGTTTCTTTGTCCAGTTTGGAGAAATGTAGCATTCCATTCACTTGCTCAGCAATGTGTGAAAAATCTCCTGTCTCTCACATCAAAATCAGCCACATCTTTGTTTAGTGCTGTTTTGGACTGTTTTGGCTTGTAAACACTGCTTGATCTGTGCGGATTTCTCTCCTGATTCAGACCAGACCACTTTTACACTGGAGGAAGAGTTATTACGGATTATGGACTCAGATTTTGTCCAGAAGCAACAGTTTGAAGTTAAAAACATCTTAATGATGGATCTGTTTCAGCTTTTGTCTTCTCCAGATGTTAACTGATAGACTGGAGTGGTGTGAATTACTTGTGGATTATTGTGATGTTTTTATCAGCTGTTTGGACTCTCATTCTGACGGCACCCATTCACTGCAGAGCATCCATTGCTGAGCAAGTGATGGAATGCTACATTTCTCCAAATCTGATGAAGAAACAACCTCATCGATATCTTGGATGGCCTGAGAATGAGTACATCTTAAGCAAATATAAATTTTTTTGGTGTCAATGTGAATAATGCCAGCGCTGTATGTTTGCTGTACCGGGTAGACGATTTCTTTGGGCTGCTCGCGGCTCTCTCTGAAGGCCAGCTGCACCAGGAGGCCCATGGCTGCGGGCAGTTCTGCCTCTGATAGGAGTTTGGTTCCGGCTCGGCTGATGTGTGAGGCGTTGAACAGCTGTCTGGGTGTTTGGCCGTACGTCTTGATCATAGTTTCTAGAGCCCGACGCTGCACAGGGTCTTCAACGGCAGATACATCCATGCCAAAATAAGTCTAAAAAGGAGGGAGAGGAAAAATCAGATGCATACTAGTTGACAGGCTAAAGCTAATGAATGTGGCCATTATGGTTTATCAATGTCATTTTTTGTTTTAGAGACATTTCTGGCAGACATATAGTAATGCAATATATATATATATATATATATATATATATATATATATATATATATATATACACACTACCAATTCACTATGATATATACACTACCATTCAAAGGTTTGTGCTCAAGACGATTGATTTATGTAAAGAAATTATCAGCGTTAAGTGTTCTATAGCTGTACATAAAGAATCGTACTGCAGGATGAAAGACATTGATGGCCTGGACTGCAGCTTTGCCCTTTTGCTTGAGTCCAAACACCAGGTCAATCCACTGGCAGAGCGTCTGTGAGACCTGATCCGATTCCAGGGCCTGTCTGTGGATGAGGATGAAGAGTCGCGGGTCATTCCTGGCCCACGGTGGCAGATTCACGTGGTTCACCCGCTCGCTGTTCTGCCGCACGCCAAAGTCAAAACCTGCCAGAGGGGAAAGTGGGAAATACAACGCTAACATTAGAAGAGGGAAGATGTGTTCAAATAATTCAATTCTAATGTTTTACATGAATATTCATTGCTTACATCTTGAAGATCTAGGTTACTTAAAGGTTATTAGTGTTTTTATGGCACTAAAACTCACCAGCATTTCATTTGATAAAAACTATCTTCACATCAAATACAAGAAGCTTAAAGGTCTTTACAAGAAGTCAAGATAAAATTTCAGTTTAACTTGAAGAAATTATGACAGAAATATATTTTGTACAGTAGCATATACTTCAAGTAATAAAAAAAATATCAAAATTTTTCTTCCATTTTTAATTTTAAGTAAATCTCTGTTGTGCCGCACTTATTTTGTTAATGTTTTACGCCTTCATTTGATTACCACCATTTTTTATAATAACTTCATATTAAATTGTGAATCCAGAAAAATTAAAACAGACAATACGCTATTTCCAATAAAAAACAAACATAAGAAATTATTAAATTTAGTTCATTTTAGTGGAATTTATTTGATTATAAACGCTTCTTAACTATAAAAATCTTTAAAAAAAAAACGTTTACTAAATTGTAAAACTTTTAATAAATTGTTGTTAAATTGTTTAAATTAGCTTTTTGTGTAAGCATGTTTTTTAATTAAGAAATTTTATTTAACCATCAAAATGGAATCCAGAATTTTTTTTATGCAATTTGTAATATAAAATAAAATGGAATTTCATATGGCCCTGAAAATGTCATTATTGTTAAACCTTCAATAAATTGTTGTTAAATTGTGTAAGATTCAAGATTTGAAGTAAATAGGCATGCTTTTTGATTATTACAATTTCATTTAACCATTAAAACAGAGTCCAGAAAAAATAAAATAAAATTTGGAATCATGAAAGGTTGGATGCTAGAAGAGGAGGCCAAGAAAACCAGTAACAAAAGAGCGCCACCTTCTCTGTTGACCAGAAACTCGGGCAGGTAGAAGAACTCTGGGATGAGCTCTTTGACATCCGTCATGGACTCGTAGGATGACAGACGCCACGTGGTGTTCATGGAGTGGAACGTTCGGTCAGGAATATCAAAGCTCTGGTCTGCAAGACACACAAAACCTTTCATTAGTTTCTTGTGTAACCTGATATGGATAAACCAACTGAACTTAAAATAGACTGAGAAAGAAGGAAAGACGAATACAGAGGCTGGATGAAAGGCCTGATCATCTTTCTGAGGCTAATGCATGTAGCGTGAGACTTCAGAAAGGCTCTTTTCAATGACAACCTTTAAAAGCATCGCACTGACATGTTTGAAGACCTAGCTGCACACGCAGGAAACGCAGGTGCTGTTAAATATTAAAAAAGTAGCGATGCAGAATCCTAATTATGATGTTGAATAAACTCAACGAGCTGCAGCTGAGCAAGCGTTTCATACAGAGTTATGAACAGAAAACATCATGCATTCAGTCTTTATGAAGGCGCGGCTGAATCAGATTTGAAGTATTTGATTTCATGTTGCAGAGCTTCAGTCTTCTTGGTTATGCAAACTAATTAAGATACATTCAAAATGATAAAATTATGTAATAAGGTACCAAAATAATCAAAAATATCAATAATAGAGCAGTATTGCAATTTTTTAACCCTGTAAAGCCTGACATAAGAAATAATAGTCTGATTGTTTTTTTAACGGACATTTTAATCGACAAAATACAATTCAAATCTAAAACAATTGCATAGTTATTTTTGTGGAGCATCACATTTGATCTTTTATGGCTTATATAGTATGATATAGTGAGAATATGAAGGGAAAAAAACCCTTTAATTCAAAGTTTTATGCAGAGGCCCAAATTGAACAAAAATGTGCAGATGCTGATATTTATATGAACAAAAAGAGATTAGGCTTGCTGCGATAGATAGATGGTGCTGGCGGTGATGTTACGCCACAACACCGGTTACGTCACTTGCCCACCGCGGCACCGTTCCTCACCGTCATTTCGATTTTTTTTTAATAGTAATAAAAATTATTTAGTTCAGTTAGAGAACAGACACTACAATTACAACTGAACATCACAGATCAGATTTAATTTATCACCTGAGGAGAGTGAGTCGAGCTGACTGACAAGAAGAGTGAGGTGAGACAGATAAGACGGCAGAAGAGTTTCAAAACGTTTCTCATTTATTTGGATCCACGGTATTTGCTGATTTTGATATTTTATTTAAACTGTGTGATTTCCCCCCCATTATTTTACATCAAGGTATAAGCAGTCCGTGCCTCCAAACTTTCTTAATCATTTTGCTAATAAACATTCTGCGTTTTATAATTATGTGTTCCTCAGTTACTGATTTTTAGTTTTGTATATCTACAGTATTTAAATTTTGTAAGTTATTTGTTATTTTATATTAGGCATATAGTATGGTGTATTTTTATTCGTTTTGTTAATAAAATGTATTTGTTGTTGCTTGAATTGAATACAGAAAACGCATACAGAGCTTTTAAAAGCTATTTAAAACCGAAGGAAATCGAGAAACAGAGGGAAAAACTCTAACTTTTTTCAAATTCAAACTGACCTTGATAGGCCAGAAACATCTTGGTGAAGGGAGGCAGCCGGACGAGGAAGTGCAGGACGGTGCCGCTGTTGGAGTAGTGAGAGCCGTAGTGATAGGGCAGGACGGGGGGCATGGGGTCATCCTCTCTCTTGCCTTTCTTATACTCCTCCTCCAGATACTGTGGAGGAAATCAATGTTACTTACACTTACACACACCTCATAACATCAAACATGGAAGCTCATAAAGCAGTAATGAAATTCACTATGGATACAAATAATCAAAGAGTGTTATGCAGGTGTAGAATGAAAGAGCTTTGTGCGGCTCTGTATTGAGCCTTTCGTATTATAATACTTTGGCGCAATGAAACATTATTAATAGCCTTTCTTTTCTGTCCTATCTATCATATGTTGCTGCCTCCATTACTGTGCTGTACATTTTAAAGTATTTATATATAAATATATTTACTTGTTTATTTCACAACAATACAAAGAGCAATGTGTAACACTTTACCAGCTTCAGTCCTACACTGATTCACTTTTATTTGTTCCCCACTGAACAATGTTATTTCACTAAATGTTTAGATTTAATCAAATTGTGCACTCAAGATTTTTCTAGAATACCCTTTGCTGCTGAATTATCCACTAACCTAATAATAGCTTTTTTGTCATAGATTATGATTACATATTTTTCATTTGTCACGTGTTTTCGTGGGTGTATATGCATAGATCGAGCTTATATGTATAAGCGCGTGTCTACAGGTGTATGCATGCATCAAGTTTATATGCATACGCAAGTTATTATATAAGTGTATATGCATTCATTACTAACATAATATGTATTGGTATGGGTTTCATATTAGTGTGCACGTGTATTTCATATATATATATTTTGAACATCCAATAGTATACATGTATATGTGAGTAATTTATAGGTGTATATGCACGTGCTTTATGTTTGTATTGATAAGCAAAGTTTGATTTAAATCCTACGTGGCGCCTCATATAAAAATGCTGCCTACGTAGGCAGCTCAGAGGTTTTGGAACAGAGCCACAGTGTGATTGGTTAACAGGTGCTGGTGTAAACAGGAATTAGAACCTGCAGTGCTGCAATACCCTGTAATTGTCCACATAACGGTCTTCCTTCTCTTTAGACTGCACCGCGATGGGTTTGCTGAGGTTCCTGTTACATCAAAAAGAGATTCAGTGCCACTTTGTCAATTTCCATTTTCTGACGGCAATGCTAATATATCTATATTACAATAAAATAGTACAAATGGAAGTATGTAAATTCCATTCTGATCAACTACTACTTTAACAAATATAATTATAAATATTATTACTAATTTAAAAAAAATGTAATAATTATTTTATAACTTATTTTATGTATACATCTATTTCTATATCTGTATATATCTATATACAATTTATATATAAATGTATAGTAACTAATTCAATAATTCAATTATCTAATAATAATTCTAAAAACATAATAAATCTAATGATAATTTAATTCATACCTTCATATAAATCTATATTCACACTCATAAATGCACAAATCATCACAACTATGAAATAGAATGGAAGTATATACTAGTTTAACCACTAATTTTTTTTACCACATATTATGAAACATATCAAACAAAATCTAAAATATTTTAACATATGCTTTAGTTTTTTTGTTTTGTTTTTATAATATTTGATATTTTAAATAATTAAATATTTGTATAGAAAGATAGATAGACAGACACAGATAAATAGATGTGTGTGTTTACAATTTTTTAAATCATATTTTAGATATTTAAAAAAAAATTATAATTATGCGTGCTAAAAAATCTAACAAAATCTAAAATATTATATGTATCAGTTTTTATAATATTTTGTATTATTTAAATATCAAATATTTATAATGAAAAAAAGAATGCAACTAATAATCATCAGGTATATCAGACTATCATTACCGAGAAACACCACACAAATAGAGTCATAATTTCGGTTCTGGCCTGTAAATGGAGGTGTCCTGCAGGTCCAGCGTCTCACTGGTGTAGTCTCGCAGGATGAAGGGGAAGACGGGATACTGCATGAGGTCGTTGAAGGAGCGGCCCGCGTGCTTGTTGAGGTGGGTGAGGTACTCGAAGTTGGTTATCTGTCCTGAGCTCCACAGGTGCGTGAGGGCAGAGATGTTCCCGTACTCCAGCAGGTTGGGCAGCTCTGAGGTCAGGATGTTGTGGTAGACGTCATCACGGAACTGAGATGGAGACCAGAGAGTGGATCAACAGGAAGTTTGAGTTGGGCAGAATTGACATTGGAATGAGAGGAGGAATTTATTGAATTTAATAAATCATTCAGCAGCTAACGCTAATTACCTTGGTGGTATCAAACGCGAGCAGCAGCGTCCTGCCGTTGGTGAGGAAGATCTCCATAGCATTGTCTCTGAGCTGCCACCAGCGCTTGTGAACCTCCTTTATCTCCTCATACGTCCAGGAGAAGGAGGCTGGTTCCGTCTCTCCATGAGGACTCTGGTGAGAAAAAACACATTATCAACCTCTAAAACACACATATGCCTCATCATATCTATTAGGGGTGGTATGACCAAACTCTTATATCATGTTATGAGTAACTTCAGAGTAGGGCTGAAACGATTCCTTGAGTAACCAGAGTAATTCGAATACAAAAAATCTTCGAGGCAAATTATGTGCTTCAAAGAATCGTTTAGTCCATTTACTAGGGATGCACTGAATTTTCGGCCGCCGAAAATATATGCCGCACCGTTGTTCTACTTGGCGTAAATCAGTGGTCAGGTTTCACTCTCCTCCAGCCGTCATCACTGCGCCGTGTGACGCTCCGTTCAATATTCCGCTCTATGAATGTGCATTCTGCTCATTTAACGCTCATGCTCACCGGAAATGCCAAGTCCGCTCAAATAACGCGGCGACAAGAAATTTCTATGTAGTATACTTGTTCCTGCTTGCAGTAGCGCTACTGTGCTGTAACGTTACTGGGCAACCCTGGTTAAATCTCCTTCACTGATCTGCTTCTTCCGCTACGCTCTGCTCACATGCGCTGATAATAATAGCTTTGCCAGCTTTTTTAAATATTTTTATACATGTTTACTTAATATTTCTTTACACAGAATCATCATTTCTATTCATTTCCCACTGATTTACGCGATCTGATGAGCATTAACTCATATTACGCGATCATATCTCTGTATGAATGAATGGCAGAGACGCGCGTTTTCCTTTACCACACACACACACACACACGTGCGCGCGGTGACTTCAGCGTCTGCCGTCTCAGTGAGGACATAAACACACGAACAACATCTCCAGAACTGCTCTGAGAGCGTTTTACCGTTTCATTTGAGTAAAACTAGCGTCATATCATACACACACAGAAATTTAAAGGTATTCACGGCAACCCGTCAAAATAAAAGTCCGGTTTAATTTACACACACACACACACACCAGTATGCAGAGAGACATTTAAGAGGGTTCATTCTCCACATAACTTTAAATTCATGTTGCTGAAAAATGTGTTAAGAAATGTTATGTGTATGGACTCTTGTTTTTGTTCCACGTTAGCTTCCTGTCCACTAATTTTTGCCTCTTACAAAAGCCACAAAGCCTTCTAAGAATACAGTAAAGGCTTATGTCATGCCCGAGCTGTAGTTAGGCTGAAACTTGAACGTTAAGTTGCACATTGTTTAGGTTTTTTTTTTTTTTATTACTATTATTTTCATTTATGTCGAGTCTTAGGTTGTACTATGTTTACTTTTTTAAAGTAATTTGAAATTGATTTTTATATTTGTATTTTTAATGTAATATGGCAATTAAATGCACTAAATGGGTTTAGTTTTCAGTTATTAATATATGCAATTTCAGGCAATAACAATGTTAATTTGTCGAAAGAGGAAACAAATTACTTGTTAATTTAAAGAGACCTGTCTTATTTTCTTTTATATATTTAGTATTGCTCTTTAGCAAAGAAAAAGTACTTCTTATCCGATTACTTGATTAATCGATGGAATTTTCGGTAGAATACTCGATTACTAAAATATTTGATAGCTACAGCCCTACTTCAGAGTAACTAAAAAAAAAAAAGGTATGTTTGCTGGAACAAAATGAATATTGCTTTAGATCAGAGTTATTATCATAAACTAAAACTAAATAATAACTAATAAAACAAACATTAACTGAAATAAAATAAAAAAGGCTAACTTGTATTATGTTGCCACTTATTTTAAGTTACATTTCTAATTTTTATTTAAGTTGAAGTACTTAACTAAACGAAATAAACTATGTAGACATTAAAACAATGAATAATAAAGTTACAAAAACACAACAAAATTACTAAAACTAAAATGAAAGCATAAAATATACAAATTAAATATACTTCAAAATATGAACAATTTTTGAATAATTCAGAGAATTAAATATTTTACATGCATTTTTTCGTTTTGTCTGAAACTTTATGGACAAAAACTTAAAGCTCAGATTTTTCAAGTTAAATGAATGATACATTTTAACTATTACTTAGAACTGTATATTCCTAACGTTCAGCAAAAGAACTTACTTGGTTATCAAGTGTCTCAGCAACATTATCCTCCACAAAGTACATCCCAGATTTTCCTGCAGACCCGTAAAACAAAATTTTAGCGGTCAGTGAAGACGGTTAACAGCCAACACAAGACTCATGTTATGGAGGGTGGACGAGTCTTACCCAGCAACAACTCTCCTGCCGTCTCTCTAGAGGGCGCCACGCTTACGCACTTTCTCGTAAACCTAAATAGAAAGAAACAATTTTGTTTAGGTTTTTTAATCATTTGAAATTTTGCAATGTGACTCCAAAACAGACTAGCTACTAGCTTTGCGGTATCAGTACCTGATGGGCTCACTGGTAGCCTTGTCCTTCACTATGGATGAGGAGGAGTGAGTTTTGTCCTCAAACAGGAAGGCCAGAGGAGCCTTGATAGCATCTGTGATGGACAAACCACATGCATGAGACCAACAGCAGCATCAAAAGTGGAAGAGTTTCTAAGTTCTGGCAAAGTTCCATCATTCCAGCAACCACTTCCTGCACAGGCAGTACAGCGGAGGGTATCATGGTGATGATATCAGATGGCAACACCAAGTTACGATTAACATATTCATATACTATTCTGATTAAACAGCACTCCAATGTATTTATTTAGGGACCACAATGGAAATAAGTCTTTGGGCTTTATTGTGTCATCCCTGACTATTTATGTATTTTAATATATGACACAGAGTACTGTTTTCATATTTTTATATTTAAGTGGTCAAATAAAATCAATCAATCAATCAATCAATCAATTTGAAAAAATACCATGGTATTACACGCTTTGGTACTTTTGTGTCAGTGTTATACTCATTTGATCATCTAGAAAACACGTCCAGATCACGTCTCGAAATGTAAAAAAGTAAAAAAAAAAGTGTTAAAGTGTGTTTTTTTCACTTCATTTACTTTCACTTTTTCATTTGTTTGTTTACTTTTTATTTTCTTCTTATTTGACTTATTTACTCAGTAATTTATTTATTTTAGTAATTTATGTATTTTTTTTTTACTTATATACTTATTAATTTTACTTAATTACTTATTAAATGTACTTTTAAAAAAATAGTTTATTTATTTACTTATTTACTCATTAATTTTATTTATTTACTTAGTAACTGACTTCCTTTTACTTCCATTCACTTATATGCGTATTTACTAGGGGTGTAACGGAACACATATTCGTACCGAATGAAAACAGTTTTTTTTTTTCTTCAGGAAATTCAAATAATAAATGCCGTTTGACAGTCTTTGATGTGGCACGACAGATCACTGTATAAACGCCTTGCAGAGCCACTTCTGGGATGGTTCAGAAACGTGCTGGTATTAACCCAACACAAGCATTGACTCTAGCGGCCGCGATCAGCTCCGGTTTCCATGTCTGAGCCGTGACGTGCCACAGACTTGCGCCACAGGGCAAGTGAACGCCATCATTCCTTTCTCTGTACTACTAGTTGTAACGCGAATAAACATGACTGAACATCTCATGCCTCATGTAATTGCTCAATCAGTGTTTCAACCGCGGAAAGACATCAACAAAACAGCATGGAAATTAAAATGTCACACAGCATTTAATTTACCTCAGCAAGTCATCAGTGTCCACAGCTCGTTAGTTTACTAGAGAAATGAAGTCTAGAGAGGAGCATTTCGTGAAATCACACCATATACTCATATTTTACTAAACCTGTTAGTCTTAATTTTTATGTTTTAATGTTTAAATTAATCTGTTATGAAACATGCTATGACAGCTAGTGTGTAATTGAATATATTTTAACAAATAGCCTAGAAATTTTATTATTTATAAGTTCATTTAAAAACTGCATTATGTGCATACAATTTTTTTTTTGAAGTTGAGTGTTGATCATCTATTTAAAAATAAATAGTAAATTTAAGTTTGGGTTAAGTTGTTCGGCCTAACTGTAACCTTATAATGTAAAAGGGCTCCCTACAGTTTTAAGCATAAGCTGAGGTAGATTTTTATCACTAAAGAAAATTTAAACTATAACTGAATGTATTTAAAGAAAGAACAACTTGTTCAGTAACCTGAAACCTAAAGAATTTTAAGAAACCTAAAATTAGTGGACTAAATGACTACAGACCTGTGGCTCTAACATCTGTGGTCATGAAGTCATTTGAAAAACTGGTGCTGGCCCACCTGAAGGACATTACTGGACCCCTGCTGGATCCTATTCAGTTTGCTTACAGAGCAAAGAGGTCTGTGGATGATGCAGTCAACATGGGACTGCATTATGTTCTGCAACATCTAGACAGACCAGGGACTTGCGTGAGGATCCTGTTTGTGGACTTCAGCTTGGCTTTTAACACTATCATTCGAAACCTCCTCCTGCCCAAACTAACTCAGCTCTCCGTGCCCACCTCCATCTGTCAGTGGATCAACAGCTTCCTGGCAGACAGGCAGCAGCTAGTGAGGCTGGGAAAATTCTCATCCAGCACCTGCATAATCAGCACTGGTGACCCTCAGGGCTGCGTTCTCTCCCCACTGCTCTTCTCCCTCTACACTAACGACTGCACATCTAAAGACCCCTCTGTCAAGCTCCTAAAGTTTGCAGACGACACCACACTGATCGGCCTGGAGACAGGTGCAGTCTTAACAACCTGGAGCTCAACACGCTCAAAAAAGTGGAGATGATCGTGGACTTCAGGAGAAACCCCCTGCACTCCCCCACTCACCATCATGGACAGCACCATAACGACAGTGGAGACATTCAGGTTCCTGGGCACCACTATCTCTCAGGACCTGAAGTGGGACACTCACATTGACTAAAAAGGCCCAGCAGAGGTTGTATTTCCTTCGCCAGCTGAGGAAGTTCAATCTGCCACAGGAGCTGCTGGAACAGTTCTACTCTGCCATCACTGAATCCGTCCTCTGCAACCCGTCTGGTTCAGCTCAGCTACCAAATCTGACCGCAGAAGACTACGGAGGATAGTCTGGACTGCTGAGTGAATCATTGGTACAACCCTCCCCACTCTCCAAGAACTGTACTTATCCAGAGTGAGCAAAAGGGCTGGCAAAATCACTCTGGACCCCTCAGATCCAGCACACTCCCTCTTTGAACTGTTGCCGTCTGGTCGACGCTACAGAGCTCTGAGCACCAGAACGACCAGACACAGGAACAGTTTCTTCCCTCAGGCAATCCATCTCATGAATAGTGTTGTCACGATACTGGAATTTCTAACTTCGATACGATACCTTGAAAAATATCGATACTCGATACCATTTTCGATACCACGGAGAAAAAAACTGCCACAATATTAAGGGGGTAATTTTTTTTATTTAAAGATAAATGTAACAAGTCGAGAACATGCGGTATATTTTACATGAACAAAAAAATGTCTTGAGGTACTGCATTTGTTGATTTATTTATTAATCTTTTATTAATCTTAGTTAAATGTTAATTGAAACTAACGTTTACTAATACATGTACTAATTCAAATCCAAAGTTCTATTTGTTGATATTCTCATTTGCTTCATAACCAAAATATTTTCAGATAAAGGGCCCTATGAAATCCGTTTTATTTTTCCCCAAATTCCATTAAATTTTTTTCTACATTCAATTTTTTCCATTTTAATTTGTCTGGATTCCATTTTTTTCCGTTAGAATTTTTCTGGACTCTTTTTTTTTTTAATGGTCAAATTAAATGCTATTAATCTAAAAGCATGTCTAATTAATTAAAATCATGAAAATTGTACAATTTAACATTTAATTTATTAAAAGTGTAACAAAAATGACACGTTTAGGGCCGTATAAAATGTTTTATTTTTTTCTCACCTTATGTTTTATTGTTACCAAATTCTGTGTTTTAGCATGTCTATTAGGCTATTTGAATGCATACAAACAATTTTTATTTATTCTTACAGTAGCCTTATGAACTGTGTTTTCCCCCTCAGAAATTCTGTGTTGTGTATTTAAATTTTACTGGTTATCAGATGAAGGCATAAAACAATTTTAATTAATTTATATTTGAATTAATGAAAATTAAACATTTACATTTTTGGCAAATGAAGGGGATTTACTATTAAAATTAAAATCTTTTGTGATTATTTCTTTAAAAAAAATTAACAGTAGTAGTATTATGTACATTCTACTAAATAATAGTAATATAGTTAAACCGAACTTTTATTTTGACGGGTTGCCGTGAATACTTCTAAAGTTCTGTGTGTGTATGATATGATGCTAGTTTTACTCAAATTAAATGGTGAAATGCTCGTAAAGTGCCTTTCAGATCAGTTCTGGAGATATTGTTGATGTATTTATGTCCTCATTGAGACGGCAGACGCTGAAATCACCGCGAGCGCCACATTAGTAAACACAACCGCACGTGCAGCACATTCACACAGAGACGCGCAGAACATGCAGGATTCATATTTAAATCGACTTTTGCAGCTTAATATTTACAGATAATAGTCCATATCGCGATTTGATTTAAGTGTAATGACCTACCTTTGATTAATTCATCCAAACTTTGACAAATTCCGTGACATTCCGCGTTAAACTGTAAATTCCGTTTTTATGACTGGATTCCGTGCGCGTTCTCTGCATCGCGGAGATCATAGATCCTACAGATAGCGCTCCTGCTGTGTTCTTTAACAACCAGAGCAGTCATCTTTCTATTCACTTCACTTCTGCTATTTAACCAGAGCGAAGGAGACGAGTGCGGTCACGTGTGGTGCTTGTCCACGCGCCTTTGGCGAGAAGTGAAAGTGACAGCTCGGCTAGTATCGGTGTATCCATACTTCGGGAAATTAATATTGGTACCGTTCAGATATTTCAGTATCGATATTTATCGAAATATCGATATTTTTGACAACACTACTCATGAACACTTGACAATAAATGTAGAACACACGACACTATTTATACACTTATGTACTTATTTATCTAATGATAGCACTAACTGTAAAGTGTAACGGGGTAATCAAACTAGCCTTTTTACTCAATCTGTGCTTTTTTATTATTTTCATTTTTAGTTTAGTAAATTTTACTTCTGCTTTAAAAGCATTATTTTTGGTTTTAGATTGCAATGATACAATATTAGAATATAATGTGATTTTAACCCTTTTTTGCACATAATATATGCCTACTAGGGATGGGCATTTCAAGCAAAAGTAATATTCGAAAATTGCTAGGAATTATTCGAAAATAGCACCCCTTCCCTGTATGAATGCATGCACATCACGTTATCAGACTTTTAATCTGTATGATAACAAACTGTTTAATTTATTTAAAGATAGGCTATCTTAAATCAAGCCATATAATGATTGTAACGTACTGAAACATTAATACAATAAAAGTAACAGAATTTATTAACATTGCAGTCCAACCATTAGCATAAATCAACTGCTCATAAGGTATTAAACTGCTCAAAAAATATATTCCAATACTTTCTCTCGCAATTATATCGTTGGGTAATTATACTGTAAATTAACTGCGGGCATCAGTGAGCTGTTATTAATATGCGGGGCACTGAAAACGCTTTTGAATGTGCGTGTGTGCGACGGTTTTACTTTCACACGAGATTCGCAACCATGTGTTTATACTATGGAGCGGCAGTACTTACCGCACATTTTACATGATTAGATGTGTGTCAGTGGTGCTCGGGATCTACAAATCATTTGCCATCGTCCTACTCTGTTGCTGGAAAGTGAAACTGCATGTAATGTAAAAGGCTATCGCTAGCATGCGGCTAACCATATGCCCCTTTAGTGGCTCCGTAGAATGCGTTATTTATTTTCCGTGCCTTTCCATGTACGGATTCAGCACACCTCTAACCCAGTCGGGGATATTTGTGGTCCGCACAGAATCTTATTTGACGTTCGCGTGAGAGAGTGTGTTCTTCTGTTGTCTGACAACTTTTAGGTGCGTTATTGGTGCTTACCTCTGCTTACGTGTCACCACCGCATCAGCACCGAAAACATGGGGAATTTTTAGCAAAATATAAATCGCACAACCTATTCGATATTCTATGAATAAATCGACTAATCGAATATTCGAAAATCGCGACCCATCCCTAATATGCCTACATGCTTACATTCACTTTATTTGTTAAATCCAAATACAAAATACCAAGATATATTCCGTATAACACAAATCAGCCAAAAAATAGAGATATGAATTTCTACTCATATCACCCAGCCCTAAGATAATCTAGAAAACTGAAAGTGTTGAGTAGATGTTTGAAGTGCTTTCTCCAGTCAGAGTGCTTGAAGCTCACCGTCTAGTTTGTGCCGGTCTTTCAGCAGATATTTGTTAGGGATGGTCAGGTAGCAGCGCTGCAGGCGTCTCCGCTCTCGGTTGGGCCCCTCGGTGGGATCCAGCTGCCAGGAAGTGGGGTAAGATGACTGATCGTACCACACCGCCCTGGTCCATGAGAAAAAACAACATCACATGGTGATGAGAATGAGTAAATGACATGAGTGAACTTTTTAGCTGTAGCGCTCCAGTGAGCGATGCTGACCGGTCGTGAGTGAGCTGCTGCACAAGCTCCTGCCAGTGGCGGCTGGCGCTCAGGTCGGTCTTGTAAAGGCCTCTGATGTGCTGCATGACCTTCTTCCGCTCCATGCCCTGCCTGAGAGACACGTTCTGGGTGACGTCAGCGGCGATCTTCGAGATGTCCTTCGACTTCCCATCCAGCCTCTGCAACAAGCTGAAATAGAGAACAGAAGAGCTTAAAGAAAATCGCCTAAGAAGAGTGTTATTTTGAGATGTGTTTCTCTCAGGGCGCTCACCTCCTCTGCGTGTTGGCCAGCTTCTTTTCCCAGGCTCCTTTGCTGGTTCTTGCCTCTGACTCGTATTTCAGTTGCTCCTTAATAGGAAATAGTAAAACGGCTTCAGTTGAACATTAATAAAATACAAACACTTCAACTGAGCAGTTTTGAACTACAAACTATTTAAAAGTAGTCATATTACTAGCATTCACAATACAGGTATACTGTAAACTGAAAAAGCTCATGCAAACCTAGACTATTATTATACGCAGACCTCAGGGGGAAACTAAAATGCTACAAAAGTGCAGAATATCACCTTTATTACTCGAGAAACCAGTGCAATTCATCTAAGCAAATAAAAGTAAAAGACTAACAAATGAATATATGATACGCATGCATTATATATATGCCATGCGCACCTCTTTGATGGCTTTGAGGAGGTCTGGTTTGGCGGGAGCGCTGGGTGGGATGCAGCGGTGGCCGCAGAGTTTCAGCGCTGTCATGAAGGTGTTGGCAGCCACTTGTTCTTCTTTGCTCAGGGCGTCTTTGTGATCGTGTAACAGCTCGTACAGATACAGAGCCAGCTTGGGCCCATGCTAATAACAAAAACAACACCAATAGGAAGGATTTTGAGGAATTATTATTAGTGGTATTTATACTATATAAGCATGTCTGCTATTGGTCGCCCTCCACTGTAGATATCAGAACTAGTCATCCATAAAAACATACTGACCAACAACATAAATACGTTTGAAAAAACACATTTACAAACCCGATTTTGCGTGAATTTTATTTTTTTTCCACCCACAAGCATGTCTTTACGAAGCCATTAGTGATTAAAAAGCCATTTCATTCAAATTTGCATTGGGGTAAAAACGTTGCAAAAACAAAAATTGTGGTGCTATTTTGATACAGTATTGCAAGTTTGTATTTAAACCTATTTGTAAAAAAAATTTTTTCATTCAGTATGGATACAGTAATTAAAATAAATGTCACTATTAGACTATTTAAATATTTTAATATATGTATATAAAGCATATTTAAATTTAAGTCATTTTAACATCTCGTAATTAAAATGTTTATGTATTCTTACTATTTTTTCAGTCTTCATGTTGTACATTATTTCTAAATTATGGAATATTGTGTCAAATACTTGATCCAAAAGTGTTAGTTCATTTATCCCTTTAGCAAGCTGTGGCCATTAATATTAATTTTTTTTCCACCAAAACGATTGTTTTGATCAATTGAGTGTCAGCTACTGTTTTGTGTAGTTTTTACCCACATTTAGTCAAAATTAGGTGTTAGTTAATTGCTTTATGCAAATAATGCAATTCTGCTATGCTGGGTCTCTGAGGGTTAATGGTCTTTTCAGTGCCAGTCTACAGTAAAATGGAGAAAGCAGCGCTGGAGAGGACAGCACTGCTGCTATGGAAACAGTATCATGAAGATGTTTCTGTGGGTTATTTACTGTATGTCAGCAGTAGCGCAGTAGCGTCTTCCTCCCAAAAGAGGAAGTGTGCATGTGAGCTGTGCTTTGATTGGATACACAAATATGATAACTGTCAGCAAATAACCAAAGCAAAATGTCACACCGTCTCTGGTTGGCATGTAAAAACAAAATTTCTGTCAACATATCAACTGCAGCGTCCTCACCTCAAGGCCAGGAATCAGGCTTTCTCTGAGGATCTCTGAGTAGCTCTGCTCGTGGACGAACTCTAGCGCCTCCTTCCTGTCCTCCAGAGAAACCACGGGGCTGAGCGTGTGCACCAGCATGCGGCCGATCTGGACCCTGAACGTGTCGCGACAGGACCAGAGGATTCGCTTCCACTGCTGGCGAGGAGCGCCGCCACGACCCGTGCTGCCCTGAGAAGATAAACCATCACAAAAAACATGTGACACTGAAGCATCGAGAGAGACATAACGTTAACATATTTATTACATCAAGTCTTTTGCATTTTTATTTGGCCTTTAATTATTGCAAACGGAATGCATGTCAATAGACTGGGGTTTATTATCATCAAATTTAAACTAAAACTATAAAGAAAAAAACAACAACAAAAACATTACTTGAAAAATCTTTATAATTTCAGCTAGCCGCCAAGGCAAAATTTCTTATTTTCCTTTGGTTTAAGTTCAAGAGCTAAAATAAAAATTAAAACTTAATTAAAATGTAAACAAATACATTAATAATAAAAATGACAAAAACACAAAACAAAATTACTAAAACTTTAACTAAAATTTTACAATTTCTATCTTTTGCTGTAGTGTGTGAGTAGGAAATATCAGTTTATATTTCCAAACATTCATTTTGCCATTAATTGTAATAATCCAGTGATATTTTTGTTTGTGCTCCACACAGAGATCTGATCTGATCATCATCAGTCTGTCTGGAAAGACATGAAGAACAGAACAAACTGAGACAGACTCAATCCAGAAGAACTGTGTCTCCAAGACGCTTCAAGAAACCTCCTGCAAAGCTCCTGAGAAACTCTGCTCAAGTGCACCGAGGACAAAAGCTGCTTTAAACACAAAGGATGCTCACACCAAATGATGATTTGATTTAGTTAATAGAAGTTAACTGATAAAGAAAATCTATTTATGACATTATTTTTGACAGCATCCTAAAACATCAAGTGTCTAAAACTGTTAATAGCACTGTAGTTTTGCAGGTAAGTTTCTTGAAGAGTCTTTCTTGCCAGCTTTCTTGCCAGTTCTTCTGGATTTAGTCTGTCTCAGTTTGTTCTGTTTCTTCATGTCATTCCAGACAGACTGGATGATGATCAGATCAGATCTCTGTGTGGAGCACAAACAAAAATATTACTATTAGGGATGTCAGTATATTTAACTTGACAGTTAAAAAAAAAATCTAATACATTACACAATGCACTGATAATCAAATCATATATAAATTCATAACCAAATACAACAATGTTTGCTGAGAAAAGTCCCCAAATGAAGATAATTCAAAGATAATAGTCGACACTAGTGGAATAAAGTGTATTGAATCAAAAGAATAAAACCAGTAAGAAACAAAAAAAGGATCACTTGAATTGTAATGCTGATGTCTACTGTAAGCGACTCACCAAGCAGATCTTTATGCCCTCCATCATTAGTTTGAGAATATCTTTGCGGAAGCTCTTCATGTTGCCCGGTGGGATCGGGGTGGACGGCGTGGAGTTGTTCTCATCTGTCGTCTGCTCACCAGGTAACGGCATGGACATCGAGTGATCAGGAGACTCGGGAAAGTTCAGGAAGTCAAAGAAATCATGGTTGATATCTGAAGAATAATGACAAACTGTTAGAGTGGACCAAATGTATTCAGTCTACATGGATTGTTTCTTATCACTAACAAAAAAGTACAGTACCATGGTAGAATGCATATACTTTCAGAACCATGTAAATTGAATTAAAGTGGCTTATGGTTGCTCACATCAGATGATAATGTTCATGAGCAGATATTATCACAGATTTGATGTCTGTCTTCTGTACCTTGATAGATGAGTCTGTTAACGGCCAGAACCACGAGTCTCTGCAGTCTCTGGACCAGCTCCGTCTCGCTGGCTCTGATGGGGTTTTCTTGACTCATCCTGCGCTGCATCATCTGGTTAAGCTCATCGCTGGCCACCGAGCGCATTCGCGTCAGCAGCGAGTCTGACTGGGCCACCGTGAACCGCCTCCGACCTGATAAAAACAGGTGTGTAGTGAACACAACAACATGCTTACTGAACTACAGGAACCGTTCGTAAAGAGCAAGAGGACCATAAATCACACAAATACATAGGGATCAAGAGGCAGACAGAAAGACAGCTGCAGATATTAACATCCGTCTAATTGAAGATTAAGTGGTTAGTTAGTATAGGCAGGTTGTCATTTACACCTGAAATGCAACATGCATCCTAGAAAAGATGATTTTGAAAGAAGTCTCCTCTGCTTACCAAGGCTGCATTTATTTGATCAAAAATAAAGTAAATGTGAAATATTATTAGAATACAGTTATGTTCATTTATATAGTAATATATGTTAAAACTAAATTTATTTCTGTGATCAAAGCTGTATTTTCAGCATCATTACTCCAGTCGTCAGTGTCACATGATCTTCAGAAATCATTCTAATATGCTGATTTGCTGCTCAAGAAACAGTTGAAAACAGTTGTGCTGCTTCATTTTTTTTTTTTTGTAGAAACCATCATACATTTTATTTTTCAGGATTCTTTGATGAATAAAAAGTTTAAAAGAGCATCATTTATTTGAATTAGAAATCTTTTGGAACATTATAAATGTCTTTACTGTCACTTTTGATCAATTTAATGCGTCTTTGCTGAATCAAACATTTCTCATTTCTTTCAAAAAAAGATGGATGTTAATGGCAGGTGTAAATGAGAGAGAATGCAAATGATAAATCAACAGACAAGTCTTCGAGTCCTGGTGCAACTGAGTTGATTTATTCTGGGTAATTGAGGATAAAACACACAGGCACCAGTAGTCCAGGACACTGGGCGAACGAGCAGCAGACACGCTTTAATCACTTCACTGTACGCACTCAACATCCCTGAAAGAGCCAGGATGTTGTGGCCTGTTTTTTTTGCGGATGGGGTCGATGGCTACCTGCGTCTGAGGGGAACATGTAGGAGTTTGCTCCGGTTGGGGAAGGGAGGGGGGAATCCTGGGACAGGAAGCTGAACGGGGAGGGCAGAGGAATCAGGCCATAAGAACAGTAGTGCTGCCGGGGAATTCTGGGAATTATGGAGTCTTTCAGCCCCATTGAACCTTGGGAGTATGAGGGGAGGTGATAATACAACAGAAACACATGAACGGTGAAGTGTTACATCCAGGGCTGATGGTTAAGACAAGATGAATGGAGATGAAACACAAATGTATATAAATGTGCATATTTAAATTTACCAACAAAAATCAGACCTAAAAGATACGGGAAAGAGGCTAAATGTGTTTTACAGAAGTAATTTGAGACACATCTAACTAATAGATGTAAAAAAAAAAAAAAACACAACAATAAATAAATAATTATTATTATTATACTTCCATGTGTTAAGCCACAGATTACTTTTGGGTCAAAACTGGTTAACCAAAACTATCAAAACACATACATCATTTAAAAAATAATGCATAAATATAGCATAAAATTTGATAAAACTATAATAATAAAAAAATAGAAAGTGCACTAAAACAAAAATACTTTTGAATGAAAAAATAAAATAAAAATTTGAATGAATTTCTGCTAGTTTACAAAGAAACATTTCTTTCAATAATAAAAAAATAAAAATGAAATATGAATAAAAAAATATTTAGATGCATATAGAGCTAATAAAAAATACAATGAAAATGGAAAATATAAAGACAAAAGTTCTAAATATTAATAAAAACTGTAATAGTATATTAACGATACACTGAACAACATGAGGGTGAGTAAATGATGACAAAAGTTTAATTCTAGGGTGAACTATGCTTTTAAAGGCATTTCAATAACCTGAACCATCACATAATCAAGACAAATGCCATCCCCTTTGACCTCCAGACCTGCTCACCTGCGATGCTCTTGCGTTTCTGCTGTAGAGCGTGATGCGGTGAAGTGGGCACGTGAACGTAGCTGCTGGATTTCTGAGGGTCCTGATTGGCCGTGGTCTTAATGAAATCAATGGCTGCCTGGATCACGCGGAACTGCAGTGCTGTGGCCATTTCTGAAGCGACAGCAGAGAATTTCCTATTTCATTTGAATGACACGTCACATGTCATTGTAGTATAAAAGTATTAGTCTTCTTTACCCTGTGTGCGCCGAACTTTGCTGGTTTGCATGTAGCCCAACAGGGTGATCAGGTCTTCAATGATGCGGAAGTACTGAGATCCCGAGGAGCTGCAGGAGTGGATGGTGACGGCCACCAGAAGCTGCTGAATATCACACACCACCAGCTTGTAGTCATTCGGAGGAATCCTACAGAGCAACAACATCATGTAGCCTAGAAAACCACAGTTTCAAAGTAGTTTCCCCAACACTAGCTGCGTTTACATGGACCCTAATAATCCGATCAGAATAGGACTGGGTTTCCGTTGTCCGGTAATTGCCGGACATTGGCCGGAAAAAAAATGAAATGTCCGACAAAATTAAATCTCTCCGGTCAAATTGTCCGATTAAAATGGCCTAATAATCCCGCCCCACTAACACAATTTGAATTTGAGAATAAGACTAAAATGTATAAAGCAAAAATACACCGACCTTTGGCTATGTTATAAAGGAACAGGCTCTGCCGTTTGAAAGTTATTAAACAACATCGCATGCTGCATTTAAAATAAAGCGCACGCCTAAGAGGGGCCGCTCACATATCGCGTCTTTTGCGCGCTCAAGTTCGTTATTTCAAATGGAGACGCTCATAATGAAAGCGACGCGCTCGTTTTTTCCAGGCGCGTCCGCGCCGCATCGAGATAAAAACATCTCAACTTTTCAGAATGCCGCAAGCGCACCGCAGGTCATGTGACAAGAACCAACCAATCAGCTTCCTCACCTTTTCCGTTACTTTGAAACCTCAGCAGCGTTTTTGAAGTATGGGGTGCACCCAAACACTGCGGCGTTTTTTCATTTTCTTAGTAAATAAATCTTGTAACAGAGTTACAGCAAGTGTTTTTCGGTGTTGGAAATCCATTGCTGAAATGTCCTTGTTGTAACGGAGAGCGCAGCTGATGGTTGTTTAGCAACGACAGACGCCTCCGGAGCGCAACCGCCCGAGCGCTTTGGAAAAACAGAGAAAGCGGCGCGCCTAGCGTTTTCCACGCGTTTTTAGGCGCGATATGTGAATGGCCCCTGAGACGTCTATTTATAATAAGCGCAGCATTCTTTTGTAGGCCTATAATTCTAATATCGGTCTCACCTATATTATATTATCTTATGCTCTTCAATAATATGCAGAACCAGCGATCAGAAGGATTATTTGCCATTTTACAAGCATTGAGTCTGCGGACACCGCTCCTCTTATCGATGCCATAAGCCTGCGACGTGATGCCCTCGCTGTCATGACAGAGCTCCGTGGCTATGGAGGATTGCATTTCTCCACAGCCTGCGAAGTCCTCATATGTGATTTCAACTAAATGTATCCAGAGTGGACCAAGCTCGCCAAGATAGCCTGTGTAATCCCTGTCTCGAGTGTTCCTACAGAGAGGGGGTTCTCGCTGCAGAATCGGATCAAGACGAAGCAGCGAAGTCGCCTTGCGGAGAACAAGGTTACGCGCCTTATGCGCATTGCAAGTTGTGGAGAGACTCTGGGAAGTTTTGATTTTAAGTCGGCAGCTGCACAATTCAGCACTGCAAAACAGCGTAAAAAGTAGCCTAAAATGACAGTGTTATAGGCCTAGTCATTTGTTTGTTCCAGTTAATTTGACAAGGAGTCATTTCACGGTGGCCAATTTAAATGTTACCAGTTAAATGAGACATATTGAGAGTGTATAATTAAGTTCGCTTGAGTAAAAACAATAGGCTACTATTCAGATATTTTATGTGGGGAAGGGGGATTGGTTTGTTAAACTATGAATGTGAAACCATAGTAAAAACAATTGGCGTTGATTGATGCCAATCGGACGTTCATGTTTTTTCCGTCTATTTGAAAGTATAGGCTAATAAACGTTGCATTCTATACAGCCTGATTATGTCATTTTTTAAGTTACATAGCCTGCCTCCAGTTTTCCTCAACTTGACTAATTAAGAGGCGATATTTGACCGGCACATCACCAAAATGTCCGGAAAACGAAACCTCTGCCGGTCACTTTGACCGGCATCATTTTTTTCTAGCGGAAACTCTGGAATAGGACTAGAAGCACAATCAGAATAAAAAAGTCACATGTAACCACATCAATCGGATTGAATTGGCCAGATCCAATTAAAATTCCAATCGGATTGTAATGGGTGGTTTATTCCTTTTGCAGTGACATTAAAATAATGTAATGACATATGACGTGCGGAACGAGCTGCTCTTTTGTGAATAAAGTGTCATAAATGAGTGCCCAGTCATTCTAAAATTCTGCTTTCATTCAGCGTCTGTGAAGTGGAGCAGGACAACGTCCCACCAGTCCTTGTTTAAGACTCATCCATAGACGACTGCTTTTGGGCACGGGAAGGGGCACTTTTACTGCTTTCTAAAGTAAGCAGCACAGCACAACACTTCATGTGCTGGTTGTAGGGGTGTGCGATATATATCATCTGCAATAATATCGTAATTGTAGTTTTAATGATGTGCAATTTGACATTATCGAGTATTTTGTAAAAGCCATTCAAAACACCCCTACAGAGTACATGCATTACGTGAAGTCTAGACTAGTGCGTGTGCGCATTTAGAGTGTGTTCTTTCACTGCACGATTCAGTCTATTAAGATGCATTTACAATGATTACAAAATTCAAGACATGGGAAATTTATATTTATATCATTTCATATAGCTAATCAATATAACACAAAGAGTGTCGGGTTTTTTTCTCCCAAAATTACCATGATTACAAATGTAATATACATTTTTTAACAACAGTTTAACAAAAAGAATTCCAAACACACCACAGCACTGTTTTGCGTCTCTGAGCGCGGTTCGTTCCTGAATGAATCAACTGTTTAAATTATTCGGTTCAATCGCTATGACTCACTTATTAACAGTGACTTGCTGCCACCTAAATTTAATATCAAAATAGTATTTATGCATTTGTAATTGCAGGTTCAATGCATTCGTGTTCTATACTAAACAGTAATGTTTTATTATTCTAATTCACTGATTAAATGTAAGAATTCGACTCAAAGGACATTGCACTCTTTTAGAAAAATGGCTTTATAAAGGTAAAATGCCCATAAAAGGTAAAAAATCTATTTAAATTTATTGGGAAAGATTAATTTCTATCAGTGTGAACTGACCACCACACAGAAAATGAAGAATATCAAAAACTTTATGAGTAAGCTGTCCACGGTAGTCAGCACAATAACACACTCAGCAAAATATAGTCTAAAATCGATAAAATCCCAGAATATATCGAGATATGATTTTTTGTCAGTATCGCATGCCCCTAGCTGGTCGTCGCCTAATTTAGACCTAAAGTAGATAAATATCAAGTGTGCTTTTTAAAACAGTATGCAACACCAGCGGGAAACCCTGTATATTCATGCAGTGTGTGCTAGGGCAGGACAAGAATATTCGATTATTCGAATATTCGTTCGGTGGGTTGGCATTCGATTTTCAAATTTTCTTTTCTTTTTTTTTTCCTCGAACACCTGGCATCCTCCGCGAATCGGTTCTCATTCGCATTTGAATATATTGCCCATGAGTGAACGTCATGATTCAGTTCGGCTGGAAGAGAAGATAAAAAAACACAGAAGACCTCAGCTTGAGTGAGGACAAGACAAAGGCAGTGTGCCAAATATGCGATTTGAAACTGGCCTAATTTACCACAACAGCACATCAAGTTAAAAAAATCACCTGACTACTGTAAGTGGTACGCCTATAGCCTATATTGTTGGTGTAAAAAAAAAAAAAAAACGAGCTGCTTTTATCCGCCATGTTAATCAGTAATTTTACACGATAAAAACATGCACTTAATTTGCTTGGAAAATACTTGTGAATAACGGAGAAAAGACAGAGAGAGATACCAGATGCCAGAGTGGAGTTCATTGCTATGGATATGAGACCCATTAATTTAGAAATATGAGCTGTCTAGCCAGCCTAACGTTATGTTGTTCTGTTTAAGGGAATTCATTTAATTTTATTTGAACTGTTCATTAATTAAAATGTGTGATGCTGTTATTGAAAAGTATGCTACCGTGTTCTTTATTTATTACAGTTCGTTGAACTTCATTCATTTATTTTTTGTTCTTCTTTTATTTAAATAGCCTACCCTTTGCGGTGTCAGTAGTTACTGTGCTGCTAATTTCTGATTTGTTTGTTAGAAAAATGTTAGGGTACCTTATTAAAAGTATTGATCTTAGTCTTAACAGACCTGTGTGTTTTGTACCTCTAGTTCAGTGTCCTTTCTCTGAGCATATAAGCCCTGTCCGTGTGAAGCGCGCCGCTTCCGGCTCACTCTGTTCTGTAGTTTATTAAAAGTGTATTAATTCTGAACGTGTCGCGTGTCCATATTGCACCAAAATGCGACACTGCACTCCCTTGGGTCTGCAGCAACACACCTGCCACACGTGAAGTCGATTGGATGAACGGTTCTCGACATAATAAAAATGCAAACAGACGCACAGAGATTCCTGCCTTTATAAGAGAGAAGAATATGTTCAGCCCCCTCCCAAAAAATGGTATTCGGACCAGCCCTAGAGTGTGCATGTCAAAACATTAAATCCGATCAGAAATGCGCATATCAACCCGATCACTTTATTTAGCATTCATGTAAACACTGCGTTTGGATTCGTCAATCAGAATGAAGCAATGGAAGCAAAAAGTGTCCATGTAAACGTAGCTAGTGACGTCAAATACAGTACATTACCCGTTCTCCAGGCCGTTGAGGGTGGACAGCGTGTTGAAGAGCACGTAGAGTAAGCCATGGTCCAGCAGGATGTCGGCCAGCTTCGGGCAGGCGTTGAACAGCTGTAGCAGCAGACACAGGCCGTTGTGCACGAGCGAGTTCTCGTACAGAGAGTTCTCCAGCAGACCCAGCACAGGGATGATACAGCGCTTCCTGAACGGAGAGATGTTCTCCATATCCTCCAGATCCAGACTGAGAGAAGAGAGCAATACTGGCTGTCATTGACAAGGATGCTGCTGGGTAAAGTTTCATTCAGTAGACATCATGCAGAAGGTTTTTGAATGGGTTTCCACACAAATATTTATTGCAGTAAAACGAAATGTAAATTTTTTTAACATGATATAATTTCAAATGAATAACTGTTTACTATAGTCTTTTTAGAGCTGCTTTACAGCAGAATTTAATTTGGCTTGTATCACTGAATCACTATTTTCTTGCTTAACACTGTAAAGCTGCTTTGAAACAATCTGTATTGCATAAAGTACTATATAAATAAAGGTGACTCTTGATTACAATATATAGTATAAATATGTTATTTTTGCATCCTTAATATACCATTGTAGTATTTACTAATATTTTGATATGTTTATTAATTTAGCTTGTTTTTGTTTTCTAAAATGTATTTGTTTTTATATATTTTTTGTTTATTTTTTCATTTTTAGTACTTCAACTTAATGAAAATTACTGTGCGTTCACACCGCCGCCGGCGAGAGCGTCAAAATTCACTCTGGCCGCCCTGCCAGCGACGCTGTAGAAAGATTCATTGACGCTCTGACGATCGAGCGCTTGGTCTTGTATTTAAAGGAGCCGCAAAGGAAACAAGCAGGTTGATCTTGTGTAGACTGACCACAAGTAGGGTACAAGTTAACCTCAAGAAATATTTTAATTGTGAAAGTAAGAAATTGATCGATGGAAAGAACTTAATTATAGTTACATGTTTGCTAATGAAATAAACCAATAAAAGCCCTTTGTGTGGAGTGTTTTTGTGTTCATGGTTTACTAGCCTAGGTCTTTAATTAATATTAACATTAATTTGTGCGCAGCCTACAATCCAAACGGTCCTGGTTGAAGTGCAGCCTAAATGCAATTGGTCAAATCGGTGTTGTTTTGAGCAAATGAATTTAATTTATGCTAAAAAACAAGCGTTCTAGCGTGAAAATGCTTGGGAACTAATGTGGTCGGAACCAAAGTTTACATAATACATACATACATGCATACATACACACTCACACACACACATACAGTATGATGATGATATTTGTAATGTATAAAATTATAATACGATTATTTTAATAAAAATAATTTTATAAATGTAGAAACAAATAAAAATAATTCTTATTTTGATAAATAAACAAATTTAATAAACTAAACAAAATAAATTAAACAAAACAAAACATATAGCTGGTACATTTTCTCAATTCACCCTCCAAAACTCATCTCATTAGGCTGAGCACTCATGGTCAGATTGTTGGCATACTACTCACTCTTCCTCGATCCCAACTGGTCGTCCAAACAGCATTTCCAGGAAACACTCCAGCAGACCCTGTGAACCCTGGTTCAGGTACAGCTGATTGGCCAGCAGTGAAAACCCATGATTCTTCAGGAACTTCTCCTTCTGCTCTTTCTGAGCGCGGCTTAAGTAGGCGTCCAGGACCTACATGAATAAACGTACATGTTTGCGTATCCATGCATGTATGAGATAATACATAAAATACATAAAAAATAAATAAATTAAACCCATTACTCAAGCTCCCCTCTTACCAGAGTAGTCAATAAAACTGAATCAACTAACAAACCATTTTCATATCAGCTTAAATAAACAAAGCACAGCAGCAGATGTGATAAACAGTTATGAATAGAGAGATAGTGAAAAGGCCAGTCATTTTATTGTCCTAAAGAAAACCTTTTGTGTCATGTTTTTTTAATTCGTCCATAAACATTAAATTATCTACTTCAATTGAAATTTTTAGAAATTTCAAGGGGTCTATAAAAAAAAAAAAAAAAAAAGTCATGAATTTATGTATTCTCCTAAAAATACTAATACTATTTGTAAAAAAAACAAAAAAAAAAAATACTATTTTGTCATCACAAAATTAATTCTGTGAAGTGACTCACAAAAGTAAATTTTTAAATGGATTCCTGATTTTTTTTTGCAACTAAGAACCCCCAAAATAAGCAATTATTAATAATATTATTTAAATGTAATAAAAATTTTCAAATTAAGAAGAGGGAAAGTTTTAACTATTACTATTACAGGGGTCATCAGATTTAAAATTCACTTTTACATATTGTTTGAACATAAATGTGTGTTGGCAGTGTGTGTACACAACCACCCTATAATGATAAAAATCCATAAAATAAGATATATTTGTATGGATGCAGCACATGAGAGTCTAATTGTGACATGCCAAACAGTTTAATACCCTGAAAGGTACTGTGGTGTGATTTAAAAATCACACTGTATTTTCAATGCAGTCTTCACGAGTTCATATAAACTGACAGACTTTGTGGAATATTTGTATTTTCTAAAACATTTGTGTCACACTGCAAGACCTTTAAAAATGAACGAGTGAAGGCAAAAAAAAAAAGCAGCCATGTTCATTTGTCAAATACCCAAAGACAAGTAAATGTGAGCGGACCTTCATGACGCCCTGCTGTATGAGAGGAGAAGAGTGGTTGACCAGGACAAGAAGAGCCTCCGGCTGGACGAGTTTGTCCATCACCTCTTCCAGCATGAGGTCCGGCAGCAGGAGCAGAACTCCTCTCAGCAGATCGTACAGACCACAGCAGATCAGAACCAGACAGTCTTCAGCACTGGACCTGAATGATTCAGAAAACACACATGAATCATCACTGCGAAAAGGAGAAACATCAGATCTTCAGCTGTGACTCAGCATGCAAAATACACACCTTTTTTTTTTTTTTTCATTGAATTGTCACAAAAATAACTACAATGTTCCCATGACAGAAATTACTCGTACTGTGATATCAGTACAAACAAAAAGGAAATAAATATTTGATAGACTTGGATAAAAAAAGCAAAGTGTTTCCCAACAAGAGCACCAATGACAGCTCGGATACATCTATAAAGCTGAAATATGGTTTGTGGATAGGAGCTCGGAGTTTAAAGTCGTTAACATTTAATGAGTTTAAGTGATTATACAGTAGATGGAATATATCTTTAGTGCAGGAAAGGCAATAACGAAGACAGGAGGCAATTACCCAGAAACTGTTGACTGAAAGAGCACATTAAAGAGATGATGTAACTTATAAATGAAGGCTAATATTACAAGCCATTCAGCTCCAAAACTCAGCAGCAGAAATTAGCATAATTAAAGAGTGTTATTCATCACATGGAATTTAAAAGATATATTACGCACTTCTAGAACAATTAAACACATTATACAACGCATTTGAAAAAGGCTAGACTCCATCATGGAGCGGCATTTAATACACAGAGCCGTAGTTCACTGACAAGCTACGCAATATTGCGTTCATTATCACAGGCGATACATCGCTGAAGCACGTGATGGAGATTTACTACTAATCACAGAACTGGCTTTACTGACGAGATGCACATGATAACCGCATTTGATTATTTGCACAGCCCTACACTAAAGTGAAATAATTTGGCCTGAATCATCACAACAATATGAATTTATAAAATATATATATTTTGGTTAATGACGACTTTTCTCATGTGGCTTGATCATAATTACTAATTACATTATGAGACATTTTCTGTTAATCAAAATGTCATAACTGGATCTTCCAGTGAAAAATCAGACTTCAAATTATTTACTGCGCTTAAACTCCACCTCTGCAGGCTCACACTCATCTGCATACACTTTTGAATGCTACACCCACATCTCAACATCCAATCAACAAACGATGCACAGAACCGAGGCCCTGTCCCAAATTTTTCATTCGGATGCACTTTAGCTTTATCGTGTTTACAATGTTGGCTACAATTTTTCTCTCTTTGCATGGAAAATGCTAGGATTTCCAACAATATAAAACCATCTGGTATTTTCAGAGTACCTGTCATTACTGGAGTCCGCCTTGCTGTGTCTGTCATACCCGGGTGAGTAGGTGTAACTTTCCCAGTCGTCCGGTGGAGCAGCACGGTCAGCCACGGTGGGCCAGCGAGCGATAGTCAGAGAGCCGTTCTGTGCGGGAAAAGCCAAACCCAGACTGGCCAGGTTACTGTGGCTCCTCTGGAAGGACTGGATTCCCTTCAGGCTGTCCGGTCGGCGTGGAGCTTCCTCGCTGGTCCAATCGAAATGGTCCTCAGAGTCCACCTGGCTGCCCGCTGGGCCGTCTTGCTCCTCCTCTACGCTGATGGAGGGCGTTCGGTTTCCCGCGACGCTGCTCTCCTCATCACCACCCACGTTCCGAGAGTCACATATGGTCTTTGCTGACTCACAGCTGCTGAGGAGCTGCTCTTCTTCGGCCCGCTTCAGGGTCTCCGTGCTGCCCAGGCCCGGTTGGGTACTCAGGGACGCCCCCTCCTCAGGCTCGGCGGTCCCCATCATGCTCCCCTGAGTCAGACGGGGCGTCAGGGCCGGAGAAGAGTGCGGAGACGGGCCAATGCTTGGGGGCTGCAGTGACAGATCTTCATCACCATGCTCAGGGGAGGAAGTGTGGCGCACTGTGGGACAAACACACATTTGGTCAGAAACTGCGTGTTCAAGACAAGTTTGACAATGATACATTTTTAATGCTCAGATTTGCCTCTTCTATTTTCACAAAGTGTGAGCTCTTCTTTCTCTGCTGCACGTTTTTAACATATACTTTATGTAAAGTTCGATATATATCCAAATTGATCTGGATACATACAGTACACTCGGATATGGCGATAATACTGTAGAGCAAATCTTAACTGCTTGAAAGTTTACATCATCACAAAATGTAACTATATTAAAATCACACAGCTCTACAGTATATATATATATATATTACTATTGATTGCGAGGAAAGAGTGCTTAGAAATAGGCAACTACCAATTCAAATTCATACATTTGGATTTTTTCATCTTCAGAACATCGTTTCATCGTTTCAGTTTCATCATATGAATAAAACATTTTAACTTGCAATGTTTGTTTGAGAGGCAACACATCTTATTCTTACCAATAGTAATAAAATAAGTAATAAAAAAAGACTTCTACGTTTGAGTAACTGCACCAATAAATGGCATTTCCATCAGTTATATCGGTAAAAACTGATGGGTTAAACCCCAAAAAATCCTTGGATGGAAGCCTGGTTTATAAGGCATGAAGATATTAAGATAATATAAACATTAAAATCATGCTTTTCTCTAAAGCTGCTTTCAGATTAAGTATATTGTGAAACCGCTATATAAATCAATTTGACTTGACAGGCAGGTCTGAGCTGTAATTGATTTGTATTCGTCAAAGGTCACGCATTTCAAAGCTTAATAAGGCGCAGCAGCGGCATACAGTCAGATAAGGACATTTCCAGTGAATAAGGCTAATAAAGTGCAACAGAATGAGTAAGCATGATTTATTATTTTTGGATTTCGACCTTCTCATGAATAACCACATTATCCTCAGAGGATGGCCGGGAGTTAATGTTTGTAAGTCTGCTGCTTTAATGTGACTGCAGGTGGCGCTGACCTCGAGGCGGCAGTGATGCGTTACCTTCGGCGGGCGTCTCTGTGAATACGCTGGGAGAGAGTGAAAGCACAGAGCTGCAGGCTGATTTGCCTCCACTGCTGGAGTGCCGCAGGTACATCATGGACTGAACCTTCTCCTGGTACAGCTTACCATCTGAGGAGAAAAAAACATGAACTAAAATGCTCTTGATTACGGTCAAATCTACATCTCAGAACAATTACTAACAAAGAAGAATGAGCTGGAAACTCAATGCTAGACTACTGCAACAATAAAATGAAAATGAAATCAGTTTAGCCTGCTTAGTTTTCAGAAATCTCTTAACATAAACGTGTTCTTCACATTTTTTTCTTTCGACTATCAGAATAATATCAGCATTGCTAAAAAAGCTTATAAATAAGGTTAGAAACAATATCTGATTTAAATTAGAGGGCCAGAAATGTCATGAGTTTGATACAATCTTTATATATAATGAACAAAATTGAGGGCATAAAAAAAAATATATAATACATAAAAAATAATAGTAATTAAAAAAAAAAAAAAAGAATCACAAAAACATCAGGGTTATTAAAAACTATAACAGCAAAAACTATCAAATAAAACTGAGATAAATATATAATTATATACAGATATTATGTGTGTGTGTTTTGCTATAATTTTATACTATTAAATAAAGAAATGTATAAATAAAAGAAAACATTAACTGATTAGACCGCTTTACTGACTAAAATGGAAATGGTTTTAATTTTTAGTAACTCGCAATCCATGCAGACATGCTATTTATTAGCCATTTAAGAAAAACAAACAAATGAAGGTTAAATTAAATAGTTTTTCTGTTTTAAAACCTGTATAATTTCTCTTCTGTGGATCAAGAAGACAACAACAGTGTGAACATTCTTCTAATCATCTTTTGTGTTCCACAGAAGAAAAGAAGTCTTACAGGTTTGGAAAAATGCAAATAATGACAGAAAACTATTGGTTTAATGACTTGATCAGACACAGGTTTTCTGAACGTTTGCTCACCGATGTGCAGAGAGAAGTAGAAGCTGGTGGGCGTGTGGCACACGTAAGTGTTGGTGGGGGGGTGGACGGCCAACAGGAAATTATAGACCAGCCGCAGCAGGTCCAGGTCCGGAGGAGACCCCAAAACCTCCTGGATGATTTTGACAAACGAGAGGCAGACCTCCTGCGGGATGGAGGTCAGGTACTCGTCTCGATGCTCCTGTGAGAATAATGAAGATGATGTTACAAAATGACCCACACACTGAACTGTGACTGGTCTTTGTTCCTGGATTCTTTCCTCTCAGCATACCTTTAAGCGTTCGTTCGTGTTTATTTCATGCAGTAACTAGTAGTAAAGAGAAGATCGGTTAACGTACCGCTTGCTGGTGCGGCTACAGTAATGTCCCTCCACAATAAAGAGCATCCAAACCGCATTACTGTTCGAGTTTCTTTATTAAAGAAATTGCAGAATTTGAAAACTGAGACTTTGTTTCATATTAAAAATAACACAGAACATAGCTTATTGCAATAACTGGATGGTAGGAACACCAAAACTGTTTTGGCCAAAACTGAAAAATTAATTTCCGGTTGAATCTTTTCAGCTGCCAAAATTTCGGTGCATCACCTGTTGATTCTTAAAGGACAGCTGACAGAAAACAAGACCTCATGTGTTTGTCCATGTAGAGAACGTCTCACCTGAAGCACCTGGCAGGCGAGCAGGAAGCGATGAACCACCTGGGCCTTGAGCAGCTGTTGAATGTTGAACATCTGCTGAGGATGATGCACCCGGATGAGGATCTCTAAAGTAGTCAGCAGCGTCTCCCACACGCCACACTATCACACACACACAGCTGTCACAGCTAGCTCTCTATAAAAATAACCCAATTTATACAATATATGTTCTCATTCAAATGAGAGTGTGTACTTGCGCTTTGGCCCATATCTTCCAGTCCAACAGTATTTCAGACAGCAGTCTGAGATCTTGCAGCACCACAGTGGATTCAGCATCCAGATGAAATTGTCCGTCTTCTCCGATCGTCAGGATTGACCCGCTGCAGCAGCCATCCAACAGCGTCTGTTACACCATATGCACACAGACATACATTTGCTGTGCTGTACCCTAAAATCAAACTCCAGTGGTATTCAAAAGGCTAAAATAGAGTGAGTACTTTTCAGACTGATTAATCTGATGCATTTCAGAAAACAAGAATATAAGACTGTCAGTCTCCATTACCAGTAACAACCAGCAGGGTGCACTGGTTAGTACAACAGCAGCACAAGCACACAGGTTTATTACAGTTAACTAAAACTAAATCCATAAAAATGTCACTTGAAATGAAAAAAAGTTAACCAAATTAAATAATTATTAAATACATCAAATCAAGTTAATTAAATGAGTACTAAAATAAAATGAAGTACAAAAAATATAATACTACAATTAAATTAACAAACTAAAAATAAACAAAAATTAATACAAACTATACAGACATTTAAAAATTAAAAATGACAAATTTACAACAAAATTACTAAAACTTTAGAAAAATTAAAGTGAAAAACAGAAAATATGAAAATTATATAAACTAACTAAAATATATTTTAAAACTAATATTGTTTTAGCTAGTTGCCACAGCAACATTTCTCGTTTTTGTTTATTTTAAATTTAAGAACTGATGTTTTTGTAGACATAAAAAAACATTTAATGACAAAAACAAAAAACAAATACAACAAAACTACTAAAACTTTCAAATAAAACTACATAAATAATATAAAATATATATAATTGAAAATGTTTACAAAAACTACTGGTATCTCAATGATACTAAAATACTGGCACTGGTGATATAGTTGAAAAAAAAATCTAAGCTTTTTTATCATATATAATATGCATCTAAATATACATTTCAAACTGCAATTTTTATGAATCTTTTACAAAATAAAAAAGCACAATAAAATATCATTATATTCATGTTGCTGCTTAATTTTAAATTGTCACCCAGATCATCACAGAATTAAAGGTTTTTGGCCAATTAACAACATCTGAAAGGCTAAAACTCACCTTCAGAATGTGGTATCCCACAATGCACTTGGGCTTGATGAGAACCTGGTGAATCATGGAATAGCCGTGGTAACACTCCATCTCATGAGTGCGATGCTGGTTGTTCTTAACCAGAGACAGCAGCAGCTGCAGCGCCAGAGCTTGAGTTCTCTCACAGTCACTCAACTCCACCGCCTACAAGAACCAACAGACAGAAAGAGATAGCGCAATGTGATTCAGTGTTCCTGCTGCTAAAATCACTGTATGCGTGAAATACATCACATAGTGAGAATGAAGTGGGCTGTGAATGCGTTTTCATGTAGACAATCTGGATCACAGTGTTATAACACACAGAACACAGGAAGCCTCAGCAAACAACACTTGATTAATAATACTGCCTGCAAAACAAACATGATGTGCGCCAAAATACCTAAACTAAACTAAATCTGCACTAAATTTTTTCATATTTCACCTGTTTTCAGATGGAGCGGCAGTTAATACACAGCCGTATTTCACTGACAAAGCTACGCGATATCGAGTTCATAATCGAATGCGATTCATCTGCGATATTGAACGTGATATTGCCTAGCTTGTCAGTGAGCTATGGCTCTGTGTATTAACTGCCGCTCCATCTGAAAACAGATGATGGAGATTTACCGCCAATCACGGAGCCGGCTTTACTGACGAGATGCGCATGAGAATCGCATGCCATTAATTGCACAGCCCTAGTTATTTGGCATCATACCCAAAGTAGAGCATCTGTTGCTATTTTAATTAGCACTGCTCCTCAACTATTACTTTTTTTTTGTCTCATTCAGCATGGTTCACCCTTGTAAACTTGTAGTTGCTTTTCAACATACATGGTTTAGATAATGCCAATCATTTTTCTTACTCGAAATTATGGAGTAAACACCACAAATTTCATGATCCTTTGCTGAAAAGAAAGTTCAAAAGAACAGTATTTATTTGAAGGAAATAATAAATGTAACATAAATGTAACATATGCCTGTACTGTCTGTCACTTTTGATCAATTTAATGCATCCTTGCTGAATAAAAGTTTATTTTTCTTACTAGCCCCAAACATTTGAACGGTAGTGTATGGTAGCTTAAAAATAGCAATATTTGCTTCTGTGTTTTTGTTATCATGACAGACTGATCTGAAATGAGAGAGCGAGGAAGTGAGAATGAGAGAAACACAAAGCGAGGCTTTGACGTGACTGTCGAGAGATGTTTGAAGGATAATGTGAGGGAACACGGTGTGAGAGAGAACGTTCCGGGCCAGAACATGCAGACCAAAATCCAATTTGGCCCGCTGAATGAACAGTATATTATCAGATTAGCAGCAAAAAATGTGACTGAAGATACCTTCACTAGAGACCTCAGATTTACTTTCAAACATGCTTTGATTAAAAAGCACAGCAAACATATACAGCCAGAACTTTTATGAATCAGCATTCAAAAGTTCACAAAAATGCAGTAAAAATTGCTGTATTTTTACATATGATGTTAAGTGAAATTAAATATAGAAAAATGTCATCTTATTTTATTTCAGCTAGTTGCAAAGGCAACATTTGTCAAACATTTTTGTTTGAGTACTAAAATGACTAAACCTAGTAATTCATAAAAACTACATAGACATACTTTAAAGAAAAACTAATAAAAATGACAAAAAATTACTAAAACTTTAAAATTAAAGTGAAAACAGAAAATAGGAAAATAAAATATAACTCAAAATAAAACTATAATAGCATATCAATAGTGCTAAAATAACAATGAAATACAAATAAAAAAAATGTAAGAAATACTTATACCAGATCATATCTCTGTTAGTATGTTGTAACGAATATTGTTTTATTGTCTTTCTTTTTTAAATCTCTCCTGTTGAAAATCATCAATAAAAGGAGTTCAACTAAAGGATCTGGCCAAAACACATGAGCATTGTGTGTTTGCGTGTAGTGACAGATGAACTCATTCCACACGTTCCTGGTCTCTACTAGTGACGGATACGCAGACAAACACATACCCGTGCGAACAGGAAGACAAAAGCGCCGGTGCCTCCGATCTTGTGCAGGACGCTGTGTAGGCCGAGAGCCTGGCAGGGCATCATGGTCCTGAGGAAAGGAGCCTCCAGGATGGAGCTCTGGACCTCTTTGGCACTGAAGGGCCGCTGGGAAGCCACCGCTGACTTGGCCTGGCCCTTCAGACGGATCACTGGCTCATATATGGTGTAGAGAGACGGCGTGCTGGGGGCATAAACTACTGCTAAACACTCCTGCAAAAACACAAATGCGCATACGTGTTGAGACAAAGGCAAAGTAATTTTTCTTGATCTGTTTGAAATAAAAGTGTTCAATGTAGCATGTCGAATCTAACATTGAGATCACAGGATTCCTGTGAGCCGATTAGATTTGCAGTGTGGGAATAAAGTAAGTGGAAACGAGTGGTTCTCCACAGGAACGGACAGATTTGTTTGCTCTACAGTAATGAAAAACGAGGAGGAAATGTTGTCTAATTGTCACAAAACTAATATCACAGCAGAAAAATCTAAAACATAGGCTTCATTTTTTATGCAAATATATTAACTCTATGAAGCCTACTGTATCATATTTGATACATGACATTCTAAGGCACGTAAATGATCAATATGATTCAAACTTTGCTGTAAATCCTGTCATACATAACCTACTCCATGTCTTCTGTCGTCTGATTGATAGTTATCCAGTAAAAGCTCTTTTAGTGTAACTGCACAAACGTCAAGCTTCAGCTGCTGCTTCACACGTCTTTTAGCGGTCAAATCTTGACTGATGAACACTTACTGGACTGAAGCAGCTTCGCTTTACTTGATTCTCCAGACATCAATTTATATAAAAATCATGTTCTAATGTGAGCATCAAACATGATCATCAGGCTTCTGAGGAGCCGTTGTTTGTTCATCTCTCAATCATCATAGGGTCGCATTGTATTATGTTTTTAGCATTTAAATCTCATCTTACTAAGACATATTATTGCAGGTATAGAGCATTTTATGTAAGTATCTGCTGTACTGTTATAAAGACCTCATTGATTTACATTACAAGTTTCAGAATTTCATCTTACTTTTTAGGCCATATAAATATCAGCATCTGCGCCAAATTACATATTTTTTTATCAGGCTGGGCCTCGGAATAAAATTGAGCTGCTTTTTCACACTATATTAGCCATAAAATGCTGATGCATCGACACATGATTTAAAAACACATGCACATTTATTTTATATTTTGTCTACAGATTTTCTTATTTATTGTTAAAGGTTCAATAAAATTTCATTTAAAAAAGGGATTTTCATATATCAGGTTGACAGGGTTAATGTTTTTTTTAATCTTGAGGTGAAATATCACCTGGGCATGTTATTTACAGCTTTCTTTAGATACAATGCTGTGTACAATGCTTTATAATAGCACTAGATATTGTCAGAAGATCTGAAAAAAGCAGCAAATTCATCCATGAGGAATTTGTGTTGAAATGACTTTTTCTGACGGCAGTAATTATTGGGCATATAATGCATTAGAACAGCATGTAGACTCGTAAAATCACCGAAAAAAGAACTTTCAGCCAACGATCCGGCGTCGGTATGGACTGGTCTGAGGAACATCACCATGTACAAGACACCACCCCCACAGTCTGTGGAGAATCAACAACTGGCTGACGATCTCAATGTGTTCTACTGCAGATTTGAAAAGGCCAGACTGACACCCAACACCCGCTCTGATCTGCACTTCACACATTCACCTTCCCCCCCTGCAACCCCCCTTACTCCCTCCCCCACCATTCTACCTGCGTTTAAAGTCTGTGTAGAGGATGTGAACCGGGTCTTCAGAAAACAGAAATCTAGGAAAGCTTCAGGACCAGACGGTATTTCACCTGCCTGTCTAAAAGTCTGTGCTGACCAATTGGCCCCCATCTTTACACAAATCTTCAACAGATCTCTGGAGCTGTGTGAAGTTCCCCGCTGCTTCAAACGCTCCACCATCATTCCCGTCCCCAAAAAGCCCAAAATCACTGGACTTAATGACTACAGACCTGTCGCACTCACGTGTGTGGTCATGAAGTCACTTGAGAGACTGGTCCTGGCCTACCTGAAGGACATCACTAGACCCTTGCTGGATCCTCTTCAGTTTGCCTATAGAGCAAACAGGTCTGTGGATGACGCTGTCAATATGGGACTGCATTACATCCTGCAACACCTCGACAAACCTGGGAATTATGCAAGGATCTTATTTGTGGACTTCAGCTCGGCCTTCAATACCATCATACCTGACCTTCTCTCAGACAAACTGAGACAGCTCTCTGTGCCCTCCTCCATCTGTCAGTGGATCACCAGCTTCCTGACAGACAGGCAGCAGCTAGTGAGGCTGGGCAAACTCACATCCAGGACTCTCACCATCAGCACTGGCGCCCCTCAGGGTTGCGTTCTCTCCCCACTGCTCTTCTCTCTCTACACGAATGACTGCACATCAAAGGACCCCTCTGTCAAGCTCCTGAAGTTTGCGCACGACACTACAGTCATAGGCCTCATCAAGGACGGTGACGAGTCTGCTTACAGACAGGAGGTTTAGCAGCTGGCTGTCTGGTGCAGCCTTAACAACCTGGAGCTGAACACGCTCAAAACTGTGGAGATGATAGTGGACTTCAGGAGAAACCCCCCTGCTCTCCCCCCACTCACCATCATGAACAGCACTGTGACTTCAGTAGAGTCATTCAGATTCCTGGGCACCACCATCTCCCAGGACCTGAAATGGGACAATCACATTGACTCTATTGCGAAAAAGGCCCAGCAGAGGCTGTATTTCCTCCGCCAGCTAAGGAAGTTCAACCTGCCTCAGGAGCTGCTGAAACAGTTCTACTCTGCAATCATCGAGTCTGTCCTATGTTCTTCTATAACTGTTTGGTTTGGTTCAGCTACCAAAACAGACATCAGAAGACTACAACGGACAGTTAGGACTGCTGAGAGGATTATCGGTGCCCCTCTGCCCAGCCTCCAAGAACTTTACACCTCCAGAGTGAGGAAAAGGGCTAAGAAAGTCACTCTGGACCCCTCACACCCAGCTCACTCTCTCTTTGTACTGTTGCCCTCTGGCCGGCGCTACAGATCACTGAGCACCAGAACAGCCAGACACAAGAACAGTTTTTTCCCCCAGGCCGTATCCCACCTGAACAACACATAACACACCCCGGTACTGTACATCTGTAAATAACCCATCAAACCTTCATCTGTACATAGGACACATGCACATTCACAGTTCTGTCTATGGTCATGTCTCTTTTCTGTATATTTTTATTTTTATTACTATTGTTATCCTTAATCATTGTATATTCTCTTCATTAGTGTTCTTTATCACCTTAATTATATGTTGTCTGCACTATGTTTGTACTTTCTGTACTGGAAGCTCATAACACCAAGACAAATTCCTTGTGTGTGCAAACACACTTGGCAATAAAGCTCTTTCTGATTCTGATTCTGATTCTGATTCTGATAATTAAGATGGGGAAAAAAAAAAAAAACACTCAAGCAGGAAATGATGTACAAATAATGTTGCCTGCTTTTCAGTGGCAGTGAAGGAGATAAACAAGCTATTGTTTAGCCAGATACATTTGCATAAAAGCAATCTGGTGGAAAATGTGACATTCAGGAAAAAAAAGGAAATAAATTCATATTCATAGGTGCAGTGGCTTACAATAAGAGGTGCGATGTCGACGTCTGTATTCCTCATGAGGAGCTCTCGTATCTGCTCACACTGAAGACCCTCCTGTGTCACGTACTTGGACAGTGTCCCGTGAGGCTTGCCGTACTTGCAGGGCATGATGGAGGTGAGGTCAGGACCGCTGGCATACAGGTAAAATGCCTCCGCTGTGTCAATTCTGGAGCCTAAAACAACCAATAACCCGTTAACATTTATGAAAATGTTATAAATATAGCCTAACATATGGAAAAATATCACTGTTTATTACTGTATAGTTGCATATAAATGAAATTAAAAATCTTCTGTATTGTTTTAATAAAAATACAGTAAGGGTGGAAAATATGCCTAGATTAATTTAAGTGTCTGCATTTCTTACATAAAAAAAATAAATGAATATTTAAAAAATGAAAAATGTTTAAATGTTTTAAGATGTATTGTAAATTTATTCTTTGTTTTCTTTTTAATTATATTTTAGTATTTTTAGTAATGATACAATGTGCTTTTGTCACCGTTATTATTTTTATTAATATTGCTATTTAGACCCAATTTATTTTTATTTTAGGTTGTTTTTTTTTCAGTAATTAATGCTAGTGCACCAATTTAAAGTAAACGTATTTCTCTTAGTTGACAAGACAACATTTCTAATTTTTGATCTAATGTTTATTTATATTGTATTTTATTTCCGCTTCATTTCAATTAACAAATGTTTCTAATAGTTACAATAGTTTCATTGTTGCCATATCAGCTTCACAGACAATTACATGACAGATATAGATTCAACATTTACCAAACAATAAAATAAATACAAACATTCTTTCTATTAAAATTAAAGTTCTATTTTGAAAAAAAAAAAAAAAAAAAATCATATAAGTTTTTCTTTGGCCATTTTAAAAAAAGTCTTCAAAATAAGTTTGTCCAGATAAAAAAAACGTTGTTTCATGACAAACAATTGGGCAGACCAACAACATGTTTTACAGACAGATAAGCTATATCGCCCTAATCTAAAATATGTGACTGTACAAAAGCCTCAACGACAACAGACAAGAAAGAATAATAATAGAGCGAGTGGAGGATGAAAAGCTGTGACCTAAAGACTACTAAACACATTGAGGATGGCACTGGAGCATCTAACCACATGAGAGTGTTTCACAGGTTGGGAACGGCTGGACTGGGGCCATTCATGACCTATTAGTAGCAACAGATGGCTATTCTGTTAAGAAAAGTGTGTTGTGTGAAGGGAATGTGGAGAATGTGTGGCTCATGCACAGAATCCTACAACATCACTTACATACTTTTGTCATTTCACTGTTTTTTCTATTATTTATTTTAAATATTATTTATAAATATTTATTTTAATTTACACTGATTTTAGTGCATCAACTTAAACTTCAGTTAGTTGCCAAGGTAACATTTCTAATTTTCCGTTTAGTTTATATTTTTCATCTAATGTTTATTTTCAGCTGTCTTTCATTTAACAAATATGTTTTAATAGTTTTAGAGTTTAATAAAAAAATCTGATTGTTCTGATGAAAAATAAAAACACTGTAGGGAAGGTCTTATGGGAACTGGTTTCATACCATTGAAGAGCAGCAGCGTGCCCATATCCCAGCGTGCACTTGGGCTGGCCTGCTCCTCTGAGGGGTGCTGATAGTGTCCAAGCATACAGTAGGTCTTATTACTGTCTGATGACAAACTGGACTTCCTGGGCAGAGTGAAGTCTAGCGAGACATCACACTTCCTGTATGTGGCACAGGAAGGCTTGATTAAAACATGATTCTGACTGCATGAGGAACTGATGTCAGTAGCCCTGGTTGAACTGTCCCTTTAAATCATCCACCAACCAACTGCAGATGCAGACTCACCTAATGCCGCCCACCCAGAGGGTCAGCTGACCGTGGATGCTCTTCTTGCCCTCGGGCTGCTGCGAGTACGTGAGTGCCAAGTGCTGCCACATGCCTGCCGTCAGCACACCGTCTCCAGACTCCGCCTGAGCCAGCAGACCCGCCTTCATCTCGTCGTTTGGATCGATGCAGATCCTGAACTCACAAATGGAGAGCCACTTTAGTAATACAGCACTGAAAACATCTACTTTTTGTGGCTTGTGCAAGGAAATGGCCAGCAGCGGGAAGATCCCAACTTTGCACAAATAATCTTTCCATGAGCACATACAATGACATCTCCAAGCCAGTATTTTCCTTTACTATTTTGAATTAGATTTTATTTACATTTTTAGTTTTCATTATAATTTTAATTACATTTTAAGTAATTTTATTATTATTTTTAAATATTACTATTCAAGTTCATTTTTATTTCAGTTTTGGTTTATTTTTCAGTTTGTATGTTGGAAAAAAGAAGTCAATCTTTTATTTACAAATTTTTAATGAATTTGTTTTTTTTTTAACTTTTTTATTATTATTTTAGGTTTATGTTTATTTCAGTTTTAATTAATGTTGTAGTTATGTTGGAAAAGAGAAGGCAAAATCTAAAAAAAAAATAACTTTTTACCCAACACAAAACAGCATTCACAACCTATTTTCTTTCAAAAACACGATTAAGTAAATTTTTCCATAAGAACTTGATTAGATGGTCAAAAGTGCTGTTTTATACAAGAATGGAGTTATAGCTGAGTGACTTTGCAGTGAACATATACAGGCCTCCTGAAACACCACTGTCATCCAGTCTTTTTGAGGGGAAAAGTTTTTTTTTTTTTTTTTCTAGGCACAGTTTTTGCCATGTCACTCACCTGAAGGTAAAGGCTCTGGTGGAGATGTTCACCCACACCTGAAGCATCAGTGCCTTAGAGCCCATGGAGAGGACATGGAGGAGGCATCTGTCTGTCTGCTGCTCCGTGACATGAGCGGGACCATGCGGGGCCTCCTCTGCCAGAGACGCCTCCTCTTCTGCAACACACAGCCAAACTAACTCATCAAACCTCCTATTAAATATGGTGCGATGACGGTTAACTAAAACTAAACCCATTCAAAACACATGTTTTGGTAACTGAATTAAAGAAAAACTTAGTCAAAAATGAAAAATGTTGCCTTGGCAACTAACTGAAATAAACTAGTTTAAGCACTAAAATTACTAAGACTAAAACAAAAAGAAAAAATCTAATCAAATAATACAAAAAAATAAAAATAAAAATAATCAAAACAGAAGAGAACATAACTTTATGTAAAATTAAATTAAAAAAATAAGAAACATTGTCTATAAATGAATTCATGAAAATAAAACAAACTTATATATATAAAAAAAAGTTGCCTTCGTAACTAACTGGATTAAATAAATTGAAATTGAAGTATTAAAATTACGTAAACCTAAATAAAAACAATTTAAAGAACAATATAAATAAATAAATAATTACTAAACAACATTACTAAACTTAAAGGGGTGGTTGATTGCAATTTCACTTTTTTTACGTTAGTTGGTGTGTAATGTTGCTGTTTAATCATAAAAAGATCTGCAAAGTTACGACGCTGAAAGCTCAATGCAAACGGAGATATCGTCTTTTAAAATTCTGGCAGATTAGAGCCTATAAAAATGACAGGTAAGGGACTACAACGAGTTACTTCCCGGGTCTGATACAATCTTTTCATATATGAATCGCGATTCTGTCTTCTAACGATTCTAATGGATTCACAATTAGTTTCAAAATGTTATGTTTTAAAGCAGCGGTTCTTAATACTGTTCTTCGCGTCGCCCTTCTCTGCATCTCTCTCTCATATTCAGATCAGCTCCAACAAACTGTTCCAATTATACACTTATTTTCACATATCTATGAGAAGCATTATACATGGACGCGTGTGCTGTTGCCGTGCTGTATAAAGGCTTTAATTAGGATAAAACCCTTTACATACACATCTGAGCTGAGGGGCGGGACATTTAGAGGCGGTTTAGCCAATCACAACACACTGGACCAGCTAACCAATCAGAGCCCATAACGTATTTCTGAGGGAGGGGCTTCATAAAACCAGGAAATAATTGGGCCGTTCAGAGAAGGGACAGAGAGGTGTGGATTAAAGGTAAATCATGTGAAAAATAATGTGTTTTTTTAAAAACTAAGCATGAACACGTTTGACCGCACCCCATAAACACAATCAAGCCTAGAAAAGAAAAAAAAAGTCAACCAACCCTTTAAACTAAAACGATCACAAATTATTGTCCATAATTGAAAAAGATCAAATTAAACAAACTTAAAAAAAAATTTAAATGTTGCCTTAGCAACTAACTAAAACAAATAAAATTTAAGTTCAAGTATTAAAATTACAACTGAATTAAAAAAAGAAAAATAGAACAGAAAATCACAACATTACTAAACCTATAATTAAAACTGAATATACAAAATGACAAAAATAAAAGAATTCAAAATATCAATAAATACTATAATAGAAAAAAACATTCATCTGCATTTTACACATACATAAAGCTCTTCTTACCCTTCTTGTAACGCCCGTCCTCATCCTTCCCTGCTCGTACCCACAGTGAGGCACTGAAGCCACTCGCCATGTGAGGCCAGCAGTTCTGTCCCACCAGAGGCAGGTGGAAGGGTGCCGTATGCCAGGGAGAGCTGCGCAGATGACCGGGCCTGCTCAGGTCTGCTTCACCACGGCCCAGGGGTGATTTACCCCTCAAAATAGTGTTTACTCCACCCTTACCACCAGCTGTCCCATGAGGCCTCATCCCAGGGGAGGAGCTCAAGCCAGGGACCCCTGCGCCTGCGATCATGGGAAAGGACATGAAGTAGAGCGGCTCTGTGTCTGCATTAGCCTCCACAATCTGAAGCAAGCCTCTCAGCAAGATCTCCTACAGATGATGGAAACAGAATAAAGATTTCTACATTTCACAAAGAAAATATGAGTGGTTTTTGCGGAGTTTGCAAGATTTTATGTTTTATTCATATCAGGGTTTCCCATACATTTATTTATTTGTGGCGGCCTGCCACAATATCCACATTGACCACCACAAATATCCACCGCCCCCTGCCATCAGCTTCCGTGTCTCTCACGAGCGTGACTTTAGCACTTTATTTACCAACTTTTAGTGGCTTTTTTTCCATAAAAGGTACATACTGACAAACCTAGCGACTGTTTTGGATAAACCTTAGCTATCGTTCAGTTGGAAGATTTGGCCAGTACTGCCCCGCGAGTGTGAGGTCAGACTTTTCTTTTCTTTCTGTGTCTATTCTGTGCAGTGAGCGGCAGAAAAGCAACGCATTCAGTTGGCCGTACCGCAGCAGACTCCTCAGTAAATAAGTACAAAACAGCATTTCCAAGCTTACTGACTGTTTGGAGTTTTAACTATGAACAGCTTGTCTGTTAATATGCACATAGTTTGTTTGTTACTCAGATGCAGACAGTGCACAGCATGAGACGAAAAATTAATATAGCCAAATTCACCACATACATATACATATACAGTGCCCTCCATAAGTATTGGAACAGTAAAGACTAAATTGCTCTGTTGGCTGTGGAGTCAAGACATTTGCAAATATGATTAAAAGATGAATACAAGACAAAACTACAGAATGTCACATTTTATTATTAGCCGTTTCAACACATACATGTTTTACCAAATAAAAAGCACAGCACTTTTAGAGTTCATCCCACTCATTGATGTGAGCATAAGTATTGGGACAGTTGAACATAAGGCAGATATAAAAGATTAAAAGCTATTATTTAGTTGCAGATCCCTTGCACACAATCACAGCAGTGAGTCTGTGACCCATAGACATCACCAGACTCTTGGTCTCATCCTTTGAAATACTTTTCCCAGCCTTTAATGCAGCCAACTCCAATTGTTGCTTGTTTTGGGGAGTTTCTGCCTTTATTCTCCTCTTTAGCTGGTGAAATTCATGTTCAATCAGATTTAAATCTGGAGATTGACTTGGGCAAAAAAGATGATGCCAAAAAAAGCCAGAAAATACAATGACTAGATAGAGCAGTTGATCATAAATTAAGAAAACACAAAATGCAGTAAGTTAAATGTTGAATATACAAGGAAAAGGGCAGGATAAACAACTAGCCAGCTTGATTTCCCACAAGTGGCTAGGTGATCACTGAGATCATTATATGTAGATTTATTCTGCATCTTCAATCTACAGTATGCCACAAAGTATTGAGAATAGCAGAGGAACTCAGAAGTAAAAGACTGGCAATCAAAAACTGGCAAGGTGCATAAAGAAAAACTTGAACAAAGAGAAAGATAATGAATTTCTATCAGCGTTGACAAACCAAAGGTTGGCATTTGTAAAAGCACATTCTTTATCAGCATGTCCACTTTCTGACACTTTCTGTGTTAAAATAAACCTGTTTCTAGGGTGTTTGATCACACTGATCGCATTTGCATTGTGTAATTTCAAACCCTTTCCTTTACTCTGGAAAGTGTTGATATAGTGTTTTTGGCCCACAACACCTCATTTAAATTCTATGTGCTGTTGCACTTACAGTGGGCGGAGTCTTCTCCAGAAAGAGGCGTGTCAACAGGGCGAGTTCTTCCGATGTCATCCTGTCACTCACCATGGCAACAAGCAGCTCCATCAGTATTATCTGGCACTCTGCATAGAGCAATTAGACCAATGTTTAAAGCTAATTAACAGCATGACTCAGCATGATCAGCAAAACAACATTTGTTTTTAGTCACCATGAAATTAAAAAGTCCTTTTTTTTTTTTTAATATTGCAGTATTTATTATAAATTGTACTATAAATAATTTATCTGTGCACCTCACTACTACTTTTGTTTTTTTAATTCATGTGCCTTCGTTATCAAAAACCTCAACTTCCCAATAATCTCAACTATATATATAAAATCATAAAATTTATTTTATATAAAATAAATTAAGAATTTATTTCTAAATAAATGCATATTTCTAACATAATATTTATAATATACATTAAGTAATATATAGTATTAAAATCAATGTATTTTTAAAAATCTGTATAAATAATTTTTATTTGTTGTACTGCCTTTCATTACATTTGAGTTTATTTATTTTAATTAATTGTATTGGAGTATTTTTGTGTAATACAGTAAAATACTGTAAGAAACTCCTTGAGAATAATGAGAATTATGATTAAACTCAAAAGTATTAAGACAAAAAAATCTAGGCACATTGCAGTAATGATAATTAGAGGAAATGCATAATTTAGGTATAAATAATATACACCTTTATAGGAGGCATCTGATTGGCTGAGAATGTTCTGAAATCCAGTGAGAATAGCTTTCACACCACCCTGACAAGAGAAAAAGAGCATGACGGATCACATTTCCTCATAAATACAGTAAAAATGTTTTAATCCAGCTTGCCAGAGAATGCAAACCAATATTGACAAGGGGACAAAGCAACAACATATCACAATAAAACCTTTTAAAATAAAATCACTTTATAAAACCTATAAACATGTCTCGAATAAAAATCATAAAGATCTTTCAAAATGCAGCTGCAAGGCTTAAAATCCAGACTCTTCTTTTAGAGCTAAAATCTCAAATTCTCAAAGGTTTGCATAAGGTCATCTTGCTCCTGCTACATAGATTCTTTGGTTTCAAGTATACTCTTTCAACTGGTTACTGGAACAAAACTGTATACCAATTGAAGGTAGGTAACTTAGACAAAAGGTCTTCTGTAATAAGATATGTCACTGTGTAGCATCAATATGTAATCGCATACATAAATCAGTTTGGCATGAGATAAGAGTCTGACCTGCTGGTAAAGCAGCACTGCGTTGCTGTGGTGGCCTTTCACGGCTCTTAACAGGCTCTGCAAAACATGGCCCAAAACCTCCAGGTCTGGAGAGCCACTGGCTAACAGCTGCAGCTCCATCAAGCAGATCTCCGGGAACAGCAGACGGCCGTGGACGGAGCCCTGAGGCACTGCTGCCATTCCTAACGTACATTCCCCCGACGAGACTGCAGCCTCCACCTTTATCCCTATCACAGGAAGATAGAAAACAGACTATAAACACAATAATAATAATAATAATAATAATAGGTGGTGCTGCAAAAGTGCATATAGAAGGACTGAAGAGCAAGTACTGTATGTATAGAGTCTGCTCACAGCACTCAGAGCTCCAGCTCAGTGAAATGAATTAAGCTGATGGATGTGCCACACACTGGAGAACCCGCATGATTTAACTGTGGACTACCTCTGCAGCTCCTACGCAAGATCTGGGTGCTTTTCATTAATGAAGTTCTGCCTCACACACAAACACACACACGTGAACACGCATGAGCACTCTCTCACAAACATACATTGACAGACAGAAAAGTAGACAGACAGACAGATAGAACAAAGATATAACAAACGATCGATTGATAGATGGAAAAAGAGAATGATAAAAAGACAATGGAACGATAGATAGACAGATAAACGATTAAATTAACGATAGAAAGATAACAAAAACAAATGATTGATAGATAGATAGAAAAAGAGAATGATAAAATGAACGACAGAATAATAGAACGACAGACAGACAGATAGACAGATAGATAGACAGAACATGTTAGATACAGTATAACAAATAGATAAAACAAACAAATGAACAATAGATAGATAGAAAGATAAAAATACAAACATGATAGAAATAAAGACAGACAGAAAGATGGATAAAACAATGGAGAGACAGACAAACAGACAGTAGACATGAGTGACAGACATGTTTCTTTGTCTAAATGAATGAAATTACAGTATTGTCACACCAGTGGATTAACAGAAATGATTCATCAGATGCTGAAATCAAACTCCACTACCTAGACCACATTCAGTTGTCTTTTACTTTCACAGTCAGACTCCAAGCACACACCGAACTCTGCAATTTCAAGCTTTGCCTTCAGTTCCCTCCATTATAAATTAGATCAACTACAGGCCCTCGTGCGAAAGCGAGTGATCTGATCTGTGTACGTAATAGACTGGTCAAAAGCTGCAGTCACAAGACACAGCTCAACACGGTGGACTTACATCATAGCCGAAGGAAACAATGACACCATTCTCAGGGCGAGAGAGCCAGCGCTGCATGTGACTAGAGAACAGGATCACGTACCGCTTGACCAGACGTTCACTCAGCCTACCTGATGCTAACCGGCTCAGACCGGCTACCGCATTCTAGATCATTCTAGAAATTCCCCCTGCTATCAGTTACTATGCACTCTTTAGTCTAGCTAACTGTCATAATAATTACGTTGCACTTTCATTTCAGGATGTTAACCTTACAATAACAAGCCTTTAAAACTAACAAGCTACACAAGATACTTTTGGCTGTAGATAATATGCACTTACACTCTACAGTTAAACTCAAGTGACCAGCACAACGCACACGCTCATGTCAGTATGAATGGGTGGTACTACCTTCCTCCTGACGGGTGGAGTCCTCAGGGTTACTTTCACTGTCTGCCTCATAGCCTTCCTCTTCTCCTAAGGGTGGAGCACCGCTCACCTGAGCTTCATCCACCTCCTCTGACAGATCACCTGCTGGAGGTGCCACCTCACCGCTGACCTGAGACTTCTGCACAGAGGGGCAGAAAGAGCAGTATTAGATGGAAGGATGGATAGGAATATTAAATAACACAGAAAATTTAAGCAATAATAAAATAAAATAGATTAGACTTTTTACAATAAAACATTTAATGTATTAATATGATTATTCAAATATAAATACACACCTTTAATAATTATAATAATAATAATACTAGACAGAGATGCTAATAATATAAAAATATATTTTATAATAAATTATATTTAATAATAGGATTACTAATATCTACTTTATTATACTACTACTAGATGGAGGAATGAATTATAAATAAAATAATATAATGACAAATTAATTGATACATAATTGAAACATTGACATAATTAAGTAAAAAATTGTAATATATATATATATATATATATATACACACACATACACACACATATACATATATATATACATATACACACACTATTTTATTGTTGTTATTATTATTATTACTAGATGGAGGGATGGAATTGTAATCAAAATATAAAGAGAAATCACTTAAAAAATAAAAATATTATTAAACAATATTATGTGCATTATGTAACACATTATTATTATTATTATTAACAATTATTTAATTTAATTAAATAAAGAATATTGATTATCGAACATTATATTATTTATTATTAAAATCTTTATTGAAATATGTTATTATTATTGTTATCGTTGTTGTTTAATCATAACAAGCAGTTCATATAAATTTTCAGTTACAAGAAATGTATCATTTTAGATCAATAGGTGGCACCAAATTTAGGAACCAATTGTATGTGGCATTATCAGGGAATTGTACCATACAAGCTTCATGTGGATATTCAAAACCTTTGCTCTGATACTGCCTTACTTCCTGTTTTCGGTCTTCACTTGCACTTTCATTATGGTTTTTCTGAAGCATTGTGTAGAATAGATGTCAGAAGAACTGAAGATTATTTTTTTTTAAAGACTGTACAAACTTTATAAGGCCAGCGAAGAATTGTGTGTAAAACACTGCCCTGTAATGATGAGCATGCTAGTTTGCGTCAGCACTGCAAAGACACTAATTTTGCCATTTTGTAACTAATAAAAACTTTATTAATAAATACATGTAAAAAAAAAAAGCATAAAGAAATAAAAGGACTATGTGTTCAAGAATCAAAGTTAAAAAGAAAAGTCCAAAATCACTTTCTCTTACACAAGCACACAAAGTAACCACTTCTACATTCTAGAGCTTTCATTTCCCTACAGCACAACATATTAGAACAACAGTAGTAAAGTAGATTAAAGCAAAGCAGGCAGCAGACTCTTACCTTCTAGAAAATGAGCTCTTTTCAGAATAATGTACTGTTGCATTGCAAAAATAAAAATAAAAACAATACGTATAACATTGCTTCTGGTGTTGTCTTTGTTAGAGAGACAAAGTTTGTGATTTCAGAAAGCTGGGAAAGTAAAGAAAAATATGATTTTGGTCACAGGACCACATCAGCTGACTGTTTCCACATAAAATATATCCCCATGTGCCCCACGGTGCTCAATCACACAAAAAGGCTGTTTATCCTTGTTGGTCAGAGGTCATTTTATTGCAGAAAGCAGATTTACGTATATTAAAGAACTGAAGAGCGCCCAAACAAATCTTACTATTTCCAAATGATCAGATTTATTTGGGAATTATTCGGTGATGTGTTTCACTACAGACAATACTGCTGGGAAGACCAGTAATATAAATCTTGCAACAAGCAAAACAGTATGTTATAGAAAAGCACAGAAACCAAAAAAAACTTTTTTACATAAATACTGTAGTGCCTAGTAGACCAGGACACACACACAAAATAATTTCAAGACAGCACATTCCTTAGCAGGAGTTAAGACTTCCACTCCCAGCATCTGCATTTAACTGGCTGGCTGATTTCCTGCCCTAAATCTCCTTATCTCAGGAGACCTCTAAAACCCAGGATAAATTTGAGGGAACATCTGAAATGGATTTAGAACAGAACCTTCAATGTTGTTCCTGACCGGTTTACCATAAATAAAAGTTGCATAATCAACAGTACAAAGCATGTGGCATCTGGAAAGGCTCCAGCACAGACCCTCCCTGATATCTCCTGATCGTTTAACGCAGTAATTCAATGATGGTATCAACAAAGATGATGGTTTTACAACAGGCGTCCGAGCTAAGAAAATCACCAGATCTCCATCCGGAGTGACATTCCCATGACCTCCCGTTTCTCCCCAGCAGAGAAACGCGTCTTTTCTTCTTATTGGCAGAACAAAGAAGATCGGACCTTTATAAGTGTTCCCAAAAGGACAAATAATAATCGCTGCTGCTATTAAAGAAATATACTCAAAAGCAATATATACAATATATTTACAATAAATATTCAGGTTGTATTTTATTAAATTAAATTAAGCTTGCTGTGTTATTGGAATCCATGTTATTTGTTGTAATCTCTTGATGTCTAATTTTTCCCGATCACTATTGTTTAGTTTCACATGCTTGGTGTGATTATTCAGAATTTAGGATAGTTTAATCTATGCCTTAACCGCGTAGTAGATAAAATTTATATACTGTATGTACTTTGGGTATGCAAAATACTTGGTGTTTGATTTTGAATGAAAGCTAGTTGCGTCAGCAATAATTTGGTGTGGATGAAAGTTGACTTTTCTCATCGTAATGTATGATTAAAACACTTAGGAATCTGCTAGGATATGTTCTTCATTTTATGAAATAACTCAGCAAAGGATTTACGCACGAAAAACTGAGCCGTGCGGGGCGGGGCTCCACCCTACAGAAACACTTGTGATTGGATCAAACAGAAAAAGGGGCAGACTGAAATCAGCCCAATAAAGACAGACACCCTTTGGTGTGCTGTTGCTTGCTCGTGCGCTGACCTGTTTGAAACTTCGGCTCCTCATTTGATTAAAGACAAGATGGCGCCGCTGTGTTCGGACGCCGTTCGGGTCGCTCCACTGAGATTTTGCTTAAACTTACTTTTTTACCTACTTTTACTTTCTCTTTTTACACATTTCACGTCGGCACTGATCACCTACAACATAGAAACACTTTTGGACATTGGAAACCGCTACACCAACCTGCTTCAGGACACCTTATCCACGAATCCTGCGTGGCCTCTGGAGATTCTTCGGAACGCGGAGACGAACAATAACCCACCGAGGCGACGGATCAAGAAACACCGCGGGAAGCGCGCTGGAATTCGAGTCCAGACATCCTTTGTTTGTCAGAAACATGGCTTTCGTCCTCGGTCCCGGACACTGCTGTAATGCCGAGTGATAACTTCTCTGTTTTTCGGACGGACAGAACAGCAGAGGCCGGTAAATCCAGGGGTGGAGGAGTATGCTTCATGATTAACAAGAAATGGTGTGACCCCAGGAATATCTCCATTCTGTCGCGTTCCTGCTCGCCTCATCTGGAACATCTTTCCATTATTTGCCGCCCATTTTATCTGCCCCGGGAGTTCTCATCGATCATTGTTACTGCTGTGTACATTCCACCACAGGCGGACACCGGCTTGGCTTTGTCTAAACTTCACGATGTGCTCAGCGGCTACATCAACAAACATCCTGACGCTGCCTTCATCATCGCGGGGGACTTTAACAAAGCCAACCTCAGACAGGTCATGCCGAACTTCCATCAACATGTATCCTGTCCTACTAGAGGACCGAACACACTGGATCATTGCTACACTCAGTTCAAGGATGCCTACAAAGCCCGCTCACTACTGGCTTTTGGCAAATCGGACCATGCCACCATTTTTCTAACACCGGAATACAAACAAAGGCTCGTTCAGGAACCTCCGGTGCAGAGAGTAGTGACGCGCTGGTCCTCCCACTCAGAGACTATGCTGCAGGCGGCGCTTGATGACGTCGACTGGGACATGTTCCGGGCGAGTTCTTCTGACGTCAGCGAGTTCACGGATGTAGCATTAAGTTTTGTAAACACGCTAACCGAGCAAGCTACAGAAACAATAACGATAAGGACATTCTCCAATCAGAAACCGTGGGTGGACAGAACAATCCGTGCCGCGGTTAACACACGCACTGCCGCTTACAATGAGGCTCTTCTGTCTGGGAATACGAGCGAGTACAAAGCATCGTGCTATGCTCTCCGACGCGCAGTAAGAGCCACCAAACACAGATACAGAGAGAGAATTGAGTCTCATTTCCAGCTCAACGACTCTCGACGGATGTGGCAGGGACTGAGGACCATCTGTGACTTCGGAAACAAATCCTCCGCGGAGGTGAGAGCAGATCCGTTGCTGGCCGACGAGTTAAACATCTTCTACGGCCGCTTCGATGGCAACGGCGACGGCGCGTTTCTGCCGACCAGCGCGTCAGGAAGCAACAGGCAGAGCAGCGACGATCCTGTAATCACCGTGTCGGAGGATGAGGTTCGGAGGGCGCTAAAGAAAGTGAACGTCAGGAAAGCAGCCGGACCTGATGGGATAACCGGCCGTGTTCTGAGGTCCTGCGCCGATCAGCTCGCTGGTTTGTTCACTTCCATTTTTAATGAGTCCCTTGCTACCTCCGTGGTTCCCACTTCATTCAAAAAATCCATTATTATCCCTGTGCCGAAGAACAATAAACCCTCTTGCCTGAATGACTATCGCCCAGTTGCCCTCACATCTATAGTCATGAAGGTTTTTGAGAGACTTGTAAAGAGCCGCATCTGCTCCTCCATCCCTGATACTTTGGACCCTCTTCAGTTTGCCTATCGCCCAAATAGATCCATGGACGATGCCATTTCTCACGTTCTCCACTCTTCCCTCACACACTTGGACAGCAACAATGGGAATTATGTAAGGCTGCTATTCATTTACATTTACATTTACATTTAGTCATTTGGCAGACGCTTTTATCCAAAGCGACTTACAATTGGGGAATACAAAAAGCGATTCATCTTGAAGAGGCAGTCAGACAGAGGAAGTGCTCGTAACACCAAGTCTCAGTCATTGTTCAAATAAGTACAAACTAGTAGGTGGAGAGAAAGATAGAAGGAAAGTTTTTTTTTTTTTTTTTTTTTTTTTTTTTAGTTTAGGATGAAGTCAAGTACTGCCGAAAGAGATGAGTTTTCAGTTGTTGCTTGAAGGTTGCCAGAGATCCGGCGTTCCGGATAGGGGTGGGAAGATTATTCCACCAGCCAGGAATGGTGAGCGAGAATGTTCTGGAGAGTGATTTTGAGCCTCTCTGTGATGGTACCACAAGGCGTCGCTCACTAGCAGATCTCAAACTTCTGGAGGGGATGTAGGTTCGTAATAGTGAGTGGAAGTAGAAGGGTGCAGAGCCTGTGGTAGATCTGTACGCAAGCATCAGTGACTTGAACTGGATGCGAGCTGCCACTGGTAGCCAGTGCAAGGAGATGAAGAGTGGTGTAACATGCGCTCTTTTGGGCTCGTTGAAGATCAGTCGTGCCGCTGCATTCTGAATCATTTGTAGAGGTTTAATTGCGTTTGATGGCAGACCAGCCAGAAGAGCATTGCAGTAGTCCAGTCTAGAAACAACCAGGGCCTGGACAAGAAGTTGCGCAGCATGCTCTGTCAGAAAGGGCCTGATCTTTCTGATGTTGTGTAGTGCAAACCTGCAGGAACGAGCAGTCTTTGCAATGTGCTCTTTGAAGGTCAGCTGGTCATCAAAGATTACACCAAGATTTCTGACCGAAGTTGATGGGGTAATCATTGATGAGCCGAACTGAATCGTGAAGTCATGCCGTAGAGTCGGAGTGGCAGGGAAGACCAGAAGTTCCGTCTTTGCCAGGTTGAGCTGTAGGTGATGTTCTTTCATCCATGCCGAGATGTCCGCCAGGCAGCCTGAGATCCGTGCAGCTACCGTTGGGTCATCTGGTTGAAAAGAGAGATAGAGCTGCGTGTCATCGGCATAGCAGTGATAGGAGAAGCCATGTGCATGTATGATGGGACCCAGCGATGTAGTGTACGTGGAGAAGAGGAGGGGTCCAAGAACCGATCCCTGAGGAACTCCAGTGATCAGTTGATGTGGTTTGGATACCTCCCCTCCCCAGGCCACCCTGAAGGATCTACCGGTGAGATAGGATTCAAACCAGCGAAGTGGAATTCCAGTGATGCCCAGTGAAGAGAGTGTAGACAGGAGAATCTGATGATTGACAGTGTCAAAAGCAGCAGAGAGATCCAGCAGAATGAGGACTGACGATTTGGAATCAGCCTTTGCAGTTCGTAGGGCTTCAGTGACTGAGAGTAGCGCAGTCTCTGTTGAATGGCCACTCCTGAAACCTGACTGTTTAGCATCCAGCTTGTTGTACTGTGAAAGAAACCGCGAGAGCTGGTTGAAGACAGCTCGTTCGAGTGTTTTCCCTATGAATGGAAGGAGAGAGACAGGTCTGTAGTTATCTAAAAGAGAAGCATTTAATGTAGGTTTTTTGATCAGTGGGGTTACCCGAGCCTGCTTGAATGCTGTGGGGAAGATGCCTGTGAGGAGAGATGTGTTGATAATGTGTGTGAGTGCCGGTAAGAGTGTGGGAGAGATTGTTTGGAGAAGATGTGAGGGGATCGGGTCGAGAGGACATGTTGTAGGATGGCTGGAGAGGAGAAGTTTGGATACTTCTGCCTCGGTGAGAGGACTGAAGGAGAAGATGGGAGCTGGAGCGGTGGATGTGGTTGATCGGAGGTCCTGCGGAGTTGAGAACTGGTTGCTGATTGTTCTAGTTTTGTCTGTGAAAAAAGAGGCAAAGTCATCAGCGGTTATCAAAGTGGTGGGAGGTGGAGGAGGGGGACAGAGGAGAGAATTAAATGTTCTGAAGAGATTACGCATGTCTGGAGCGCTGGTGATCTTGTTGTGGAAATGTGAGGATTTGGCAGTGTGGACTTCAGTAGAGAAAGATGAAAGCAAAGACTGATACCTACTCAGGTCCGACGGATCGTCTGATTTGCGCCATTTTCTCTCTGCCGCTCTGAGTTTGGTCCGATTCTCACGAAGAACATCGGATAACCAGGGGTTAGAAGGAGTAGCCCGTGCTGGCCTAGAGGAGAGAGGACAGATGTCGTCTAGACAAGAGGTTAAGGTAGAGCATAAAGTGTCAGTGGCTGCATTTACATCCAGAGAAGAGAAATGGGTAGGCGAGGGAAGAGAGGAGGATACTACAGAGGAAAGAAGGGAGGGGGAAAGGGAGCGTAGGTTGCGTCTGAAAGTAACCGGTAAGGGAGATGGTGGCACCTGAGTTGCAAAATGTAACGTAAATGTAATGAAGAAATGGTCAGAGATATGGAGTGGTTGTACCAGAATGTTATCTGTAGAACAATTGCGTGTATAAATTAAGTCGAGTTGGTTACCAGATTTGTGCGTGCTAGTAGTGGTGAGGCGTTTGAGATCAAATGAAGCTAGGAGTGACTGGAAGTCTGTAGCATAAGGCCTGTCTAGGTGGATGTTGAAATCGCCGAAGACTAAGAGTGGAGTCCCATCCTCCATGAAAGACGACAGCAGTCCGTCCAGCTCGTCTAGGAAGGTTGGTGGTATTTGGCCCGGCGGACGATAGAGTACCACAATCTGGAGTCTTATAGGAGCTGTCACAGTAACAGCATGCGATTCAAATGAGTTGAGATTGCCTAGGGGAGAGTGGGTAGAGTATTTCCAATTGTTAGAAATGAGCAAGCCAGTGCCCCCACCCCGGCCAACTTGCCTAGGGGTGTGAGAGAAAGAGAAATTGTGAGAGAGAGCAGCTGGGGTTGCCGTGTCTTCTGGACGGATCCAGGTCTCAGATCCGTCCAGGTCTAGTCATTCATTGACTATAGCTCAGCTTTCAACACTATAGTCCCCATCAAGTTCAAGTTCAAGTTCAAGTTGAGCTTTATTGTCATTCCGCTACATGTGGGGACATGCAGTGGAACGAAATGTCGTGTCTCGCAGGACCACGGTGCTACATAAATACAGACATACAACAATGAAGTAAGAAAAAACACTATAAACCTATACACTACTAACAGATTTAACTATAAGTATACTATATATAAGTATTTACCCTATACAAACTAAAAGAATAAAGGATAAAAAATACAACTATACGAATGCTTCACATAAATATTATCCTATACAAACTAAAAAATAGAAGACGAAAAATACAAACTGTACATGTGCAAAGAGAGACATTTGAGTCAGCAGCTGGTTGGGGAACAGTGCAGGATGATTTGTAGTGCAAGAGCATGTAAACATAACATACATATATTGCTGAGTTTTTTGTGAGATTGTGCACACGCAGCAGTGTGTGTAAGTGTCCATAGTGCACCTAGTGTAGAGTGTGAGTGTCCATAGTGCACATAGTGTAAAGTGTAAGTGTCCATAGTGCACATAGTGTAAAGTGTGAGTGTCCATAGTGTAAAGTGTCCATAGTGCACATAGAGGAGAGTGTCCATAGTGTAAAGAATAAAATAAATAAAAAAATATATAAAAGTTCCATACAGTTTTTCTTTGGTGTGGTAAGGTTTGGGGTGGGGGGTGGTCCATGTTCAGGAGGTAGGGGTTTGCATGAGGTTTCAGAGGGGGGCGGGGTGGTTTGAGTTCAGGGCTCTCACAGCCTGGGGGAAAAAGCTGTTGAGCAGTCTGGCGGAGCGGGCTCTGATGCTCCGGTACCGTCTTCCTGATGGTAGGAGCTGGAAGAGACTGTGGGAGGGATGGGTGGAGTCCTTCACGATGCTGTTGGTTTTGCTGGAGCATCGTGTAAGGAAGATGTCCAGGATGGAGGGGAGAGGGGCACCGATGATCTTTGCAGCTGTGTTCACTGTCCGCTGGAGGGTCTTGCGGTCAGCAGCACTGCAGTTCCCGTACCAGACAGTGATGCAGCTGGTCAGCACACTCTCAATGGTGCCTCTGTAGAATGTGGTGAGGATAGGTGGAGGGAGACTTGCTCTTTTCAGCCGGCGGAGAAAGTGTAGGCGCTGTTGTGCCTTTTTGGAGAGTGACATGGTGTTGGTGGTCCAGGTGAGATCCTCTGTGATGTGCACCCCCAGGAATTTAGTGCTGCTGACTCTCTCCACAGTCGAGCTGTCGATGGTCAGTGGGGGGTGGTCAACGGAGTTTCTCCTGAAGTCCATCACAACCTCCTTTGTCTTCTCCACTGTGGACCAGCTGGCATCTAAACTCACAGACCTCGGCCTAAACTCCTCACTCTGTGACTGGATTCAAGACTTCCTCACCGGCAGACCTCAAGTGGTGAAAGTTGGTCAGTTCACCTCAAACTCCATCACTCTGAACATAGGAGCCCCACAGGGCTGTGTCCTGAGTCCCCTGCTCTACTCTCTCTACACGCACGACTGCGTGTCCTCTCACAGCTCCACATCTATTGTCAAATTCGCTGATGACACTGTGGTTCTGGGCCTCATCTCCAACAACGATGAGACCGCATACTTGGATGAGGTAGAGAGACTCACATCATGGTGCCAGGACAACTGTCTCTCTCTGAATGTGAGCAAAACTAAAGAGCTGATCATGGACTTTAGGAAGAGACAGCAGCAGCCTTACTCTCCTCTCAGGATCAGTGGGACCCCTGTGGAGAGGGTGAGTAGCTTCAAGTACCTCGGCGTAAACATCTCAGAGAACCTGACTTGGACTACACACATCCAATCACAGGTTAAGAAAGCCAGGCAAAGACTGTACCATCTGCGACAGCTGAGGAAATTCAGGGTCTCACCAGCAATCCTGAAAACTTTCTATTCAGGGACCATAGAAAGTGTATTGCATCTCAGTGTGGTATGGAAACAGCTCCAATCAGGACTGCAAAGCACTACAGAGAGTTGTGCGCTTAGCTGAGCGCATCTCAGGGTCTGCTCTCCCCTCTCTGCAGGACATCTACCTCAAACGCTGCAAAAGTAGAGCTGTTAAAATCATCAAGGACTCTAATCACCCTGGTAACCGACTATTCACTTTGCTTCCATCTGGTAAACGCTTCCGTAGCCTGATGGCAAAAACTGAGAGACTTAGGAGGAGCTTCTTCCCCCAGGCCATCAGGCTCCTAAACTCTAACTCTGTGTCATAACATCACTTGACTCCATGTAAATATCACCATATCAATAAGCTATTCATAATTTTTCTCTACCTCATACTGCTGCTATTCAAATACCCTGTACAACTTTTTGCACATTATTTTTGCACATTCCTCTTATTACTATTTAAGTCAACAACATACTGACCTGCACATTTATATTATATTTTTGATCTTATTTTATTTTATTCTTTTATTTTATTTTATGTTTTGTACTTCTCCTTCTTAATATTTGTATTCTATATAATTGCACTGTCCTTGGAGCGGACCTGACCTACATTTCACTGCTGGTTATACCCTGTATAATTGTGTATGTGACAAATAAAACTCTTGAATCTTGAATCTTGAATCTGATCGCGCTGTTAAGTGCTCTCAGCCATATACCATCTGGCGAGGATCCACACATGCCTTCAAAGTTCTGACCAAAGAAACTTTAACACCTGAAGCCAAAAGAACTCTAAACAGACTTCCTAAGAGCATCATCACGTCACAGAGAAACCAACCAATTGCAAGAGGGCATCCCCAGTGACATCACGCAACGACGACTTCAGCAGCCAATCCACACCTGGGGTTCCTTCAACCAGCAAAGAAACGATACAACACAGAGCAAGTCAAACACAGAGCAAATCAAATATTTCTCCATAATTCTGCTGGAAACTGGCTGCATTCATCTTTAAGCGCAAAGATAGTAAAGTTCCTTGCTTGTGACTTGCTGTTGACTGTAAACAAAATTGTTAAAGATATACTGAATTTAACGATTCGCTGGACAGGTCGTTAAAACCTTAGAAATTATTATTTGATTAATATCATATCAATATTGAATCTTAAGAATAGATTCCCTAAAAGCTAAAATTAGGGCTAATTTATAATATATTTATATAAAATGTATTATATAGCATACAATCCTCCCTATAGATTTTGTATTAAGTTACCAAAAGTTCATTTTATTTTAGAGCATTCACTACTTTCCCTAGCTTTAGACAGCAGGCAGTAAAAGGGAACTATGTGGTTGGGTGAGACAAAAGAGGGGCAATGAGATGAAGATCAGACTCAAACCTGAGTCACCCAAATGTACAGCATGGCTGTACAGGATGGGAACACTAAATACCAATTACACAAGCAACTAGATTACCTTGTCAGGTTTCTCCTCGATGACATCTGGACTGCAGAACATCTCAGCCAGTGCCACACGTAGTAAGGAATCAAACAGAGGAACTGCTAGTTCAGAATTCACAACTCCAGATCGAGAGAGCTGATCCCGGACCTCACACAGCGTCTCCTCCACAGATTGCAGCTATGGGATAGAGTGTGGGAAAATTACACTCTTCGAGAATGAGAACAGGACATAGTCACATCAAAACGGCGATCAATAGCTCTGTTCCAAATCTAGTGTGCCTACACTGACAATATTCTCAGGCATCATTTAAGGCCCCTAATGCAACATCACATTTCTCCCTTATTAAGAAAAGAAAAAAAAATATTGGACAATCTAAATTGCCTTAAATCTAGCAATACTGACAATTATTACTGAATTTACTGTATTTTCATTGAATTTTTTTAATGTTTAAGCCCAAAGTGTACTTCGGTCTTCACACGTATGGTCAAGTATGCACAGCCAGACTTTACTTTGTACGCTAAGCTTGCACATTCTCCTTTATTTATTTATTTTTTTTTGCATTTATTACTTTGTCCACAAGGTGGCAACACTGGGTGGGATGTTGTTAGTCGAAAATACACAAATGAGATGCAACAACAACAACGACCCGTGTTTGCCAGTGCTTATGGGGTTTAGAGATACCCACAAATGTAAAACATGAACACAGTCATGTTTTATACTTCAAAACTTCTGTAGGGAAATAGCGCAAACTCTGGATAAGGACGTAACGTGTTGAGCGTTAGTGTTTGTGCACGCTATCAAATAGTATACTTTATAGCAGGGGTGCCCAATCCTGCTCCTGGCGATCGAATGTCCTGCAAAGTTCAGCTCCAACTCTAATCAAACACACCTGCCTAATTTTCAAGCGATCCTGAAGACGTTAATTAGTTGCTTCAGGTGCGTTTGATTAGAGTTGGAGCTGAACTTTGCAGGACAGTCGATCGCCAGGAGCAGGATTGGGCACCCCTGCTTTATAGTATAGTAATACATTGAAAGGCTATGCATTCGGCTGTATGAATACACAAAGCATTCTTTACAAATCTGAAGAAAACATTTGGCTTTAGGTAGGGTGACCATACATCCTCTTTTTCCCCAGACATGTCCTGGGTGGGATTTCTAAATTGCCAAAAATGACTGGGTTTCGGCTTCGTTTTACTATTGTTTTCATACTTGCTGAAGGTAGTGACTGAAAAATAGTTTGACCAATAGCATACAGGCATTGTACATAATTAACCAGTCATGATATGCGAGAAAGTGGGATCTACAGGGAATGGTCAAAGCAATGCTAATACAAGCACATATGTATGAGGACTGTAGAGAGCATGTCAATAGGAATACAAAGCCAAAACACGGACGTTTTAGGCAATTTAGAAATCCTAGCCTGGATATCTCCAGAACAAAGCAGACGTATGGTCACATACTTTACGGTTCCATGTTGTTAGCGTAGTAGTACTGAAATCAATTGCTTCCTGTGCATTTAATTTGAGTAGTGACCTGTTCACATGGGACTCATTCCATCCCCTTAAAGGCAGCTCACTAGGGTTTGAAATAGAGCTAGTATGTGTGTCCACTGTACCTGAAAAGATAGGTCTGGTTCAAGTCTCTGTAGGGCTGAATTGGCACTGTGGAGGCAGATTGCCAAAAGTGCCTCCAGCAGTCGGATGCTCTGGAGAGGCCATTCCTCTTCAAGCCTGTGTGTTGGGTCAATTGACTTGCTCTCGACCTGAGAGGGGCTGAAAGTGTCGTGCTGGTGGGATTCCTCTGTACCAGCGGCTATCACTATATTATCAAACTGTCCTGCAAGTGCTTGAGTGGGAGAGTCAACGTGAGATGGACTGCTTTTGCCCTTACTCTCTCTCTTTTTCTTAAATTTACAGTCTTTGTTTTTAGACGTGAGTTTCTGGATCACCATTGTCATTAGACGTGAACAGACGTCTAGACCTCCCAGTCTAAAAAACTGCCTCTGGAATACTGGACTGGCCATATACACCCAGCGGCATACTGACCAAACATCGGCAGCTCTCCTTATCTGTTCTTTGGAGGGAAGAGCCACACTGTCTGGGGAAAGACAGGGTAGTCGTCCACCCAATGGTTCACTAGCTGTACTATCATAGCCTGAGGTGTCTTCAGAATCATTTGCAGAGTCTCTGTCAGAGTCTGCCTCCTTGCTTACACATAAGAAGGCTACACACAGAAAAAGGTGGATCGTATTCAAATGCGCTTCACCTCGGTTACGTGATACTGCAGAAAATGCACTTTTGCCCTTTGGGTGAGGGCATGCCTCTTTCAGGCCTTCATAAAATTTAGTGAGGCTCTGAGGTCCATCACCAGCCCCACGTGAATTCAGTTCCTCTACAAGCCCGAGAACAGCTTCCCTCTCCTGAGCTTCTGCTCTTTCTAGCTCATGCACAGCAGATTCCGTGTGATGGTGCCACGCATTCAAGATAATTGTCTCGAACGCTTTCAGTGCCCACGGACGAGTGCAGTCCAAGTAGATCAACTCTGTGATTTGGTTCAGTCCATTGCAACTCAGGAACAGGTCCCGTACCACCCGGCTGAATTGGAAGACAAAATCAGAAGTTATAAATTGGAATCTTGGATTATTTTAAAGGCTATTTTATGGGGCTTTCACACTAGCACTTTAGTTCAAAACAGAGCATGGTTTACATGAAAAATTGTTAATGTGAAAGCTTTCATGCAGACCTGGGAGTGCACTGCAGTATTGATCCAGAAACTACCTGTAGGAGGTGTTCAGTTGCAATGGAAATTAATGACACAAGTGACGATTTACCTTGGATACAAGTGAGAGTGAGCATGCAGTGTAATATTGCTGAGTGAGTGCAATCTAAGCAGAAAATGAATTGCTCACAATCAGCTGTCTCCTCAAAAGAGACTGTTTGAAAGTAGCAGAATGGCGTCCGCATGCGAAGCACATACAGTATACACAAGCGTTGTTCATTCTGCTATACATATTTAGCACCTAACAAATAAAAAAATATATTGACCCAAGTTGTGTTTCATGCGGAGTACATATTTGTGATGGCATAAGAACTCAAATCCACCAGGGTTCTACAGAATCAAGTCAGTCTTGGCGTTTTTACACTGGGTGGTACGGCTCGGCTTGCATTTCCACTCCAGTTTAATACTGCTTTTTGAGTGGGCGGGATTATTCACTAGAGATGTTCAGATACCCTTTTTTCCTTCCCGATACAGATTACGATGCCTAAGCTCAGGGTATCGGCCGATACAGAGTACTGATCCGATACCTGGGTGTGTATCTGGTTATACAGCTGTATGTACTACTAGTCCTGAATGAATTGATACAATTATTTTATGGTGTGCTTCCCTGAGCTAGTTGCATCCAAAGCAGTATCTACAGCCATCACATTCTTGAGGACAGTAAGAATGTGAGGGTTGTAGATACTGCTTTGGATGCGACCAGCTCAGGGAGTCCTGTACATTGTTCTGTTCCGGTAGAGCCCGTGCAGCAGGTAACTGGGTGACTGTGAGGCGGCCTAGTCACGGGTCAAAACACCACTCTTCCATTCCGATCAAAACATCAAACAGGTTCTCCCCACTCAGTGACACACCCACTGAGAAAGCTGATGAAAGTGCTCTAGTTATTGGCGATTCTATTGTACGTAACGTGAAAATAGAGACGCCAGTCATCATAGTCCAATGTTTACCGGGAGCCAGAGCGCCTGACATCAAAAAAAGTGCTGGCTAATGCTAAACGTAAATTCAGTAAGATTGTTATTCACGTCGGCGCTAATGGTGTTCAACTTAGCCAGTCGGAGATCACTAAAAATAATGATAAAGAGGTGTGTGAACTTGCAAGTACGATGTCAGACACTGTAATATGCTCTGGTCCCTCCCTGCTTACCGGGGTGATGAGATACATAGCAGACTGTCGTCACTCAATGGCTGGATGTCTAAGTGGTGCCCGCAGAATAACATAGGTTTTCATAGACAATTGGAAGAATTTTGGGGGTAGACCTGACCTGTTAAAAAGAGATGATCTTCATCCCTCCTGGGGTGGTGCCGCTCTTCTCTCTAGAAATATGGCACATAGTCTTAGAGTCCGTACTTGACTAACTGGGGCCCAGGTCAGGAAGCAGACAGATTGGCTAAACCGACCGTCTGCTAGCCGCCTCACGTCACAGAAGTCAGTTAATTCTCAGCACATAGAGACTCTTTCACCTAGATATCACACTATAGAGACTGTGTCTGTTCCCCAAACTAGAAAATACAGAAAACATCCAAACCAAAAGTAAGAGTAACAATTTAATTGATGTTCAACAAATAAAAAAACAGATATAATACAGATAAACAAATGATAAAGCTTGGCTTATTGAATATTAGATCCCTTTCTACAAAAGCACTTTTTGTAAATGATATGATCACTGACTATAAACTAGATGTGCTTTGTTTGACAGAAACCTGGCTAAAACCAGATGACTACATTACTTTAAACGAGTCTACCCCCCAAGATTACAGTTACAAACATGAACCGCATCCAAAAGGTAAAGGGGGAGGCGTTGCTACAGTTAATAGCCAATAATATTTTCAGTATTTCTCAGAGGTCGGGTTTCAAGTATAATTCCATAATAATCCGTCCTTCGGATGAGACGTTAAACCGAGGTCCTGACTCTCTGTGGTCGTTAAAAATCCCAGGATGTCCTTCGAAAAAGAGTAGGGGTGTAACCCCGGCATCCTGCCCAAGTCCCTGGCCTCTGACCATCATGGCCTCTTAATCATCCCCCTACACTAATTGGCTTCATCACTCTGTCTCCTCTCCACCAGTAAGCTGGTGTGTGGTGGGCGTTCTGGTGCAATATGTCTGCCGTCGCATCATCCAGGTGGATGCTGCACATTGGTGGTGGTGGAGGAGATTCCCCCCCTTCTATGTAAATCGCTTTGAGTACCCAGAAAAGCGCTATATAAATGTAACAGATTATTATTATTATTATTAATTCGTTCGAAGTAATGGTGCTTCATATTCACGTGGTGCTTCACGTTATCCAAAGAAACAAGTGTTAATGATAAATCCCCTGTGATGTTTGTACTGGCTATTTTATACATGCCACCATACAGACTTTACTAAAGAATTTGCTGATTTTCTATCTGAGGTAGTGCTGGCTGTAGATAAAGTCCTAATTGCTGGTGATTTTAATATCCATGTTGATAATGAAAGAGATTCATTGGGATCAGCATGTATAGACATTCTAAACTCCATTGGTGTTAAACAACACGTTTCAGGACCTACTTGTCGAAATCATACTCTAGATTTAATACTGTCATATGGAATTGATGTCAGTGGCGTTGAAATATTGCAGCAGAGCGATGATATCTCAGATCATTATCTAGTTTTGTGTATATTCCATATAGCTAAAGCTGTAAAGCCAACTCCTTGTTACAAATATGGTAGAACCATCAGTTCTACCACGAAAGACTACTTTATAAATAATCTTCCTGACGTATCTCAATTCCTCAGCATATTCAATAGCACAGAACAACTTAATGATGTAAAAAATATTGACTCTCACTTTTCTAGCATTTTAGATACAGTTGCTCCTTTACGCTTAAGGAAGATTAAGGAAAAGAGTCCAACACCGTGGCATATTTAGCGCCAAAACTCTGTAACAATCTACCTAACACTGTTCGGGAAACAGACACACTCTGTCAATTTAAATCTAGATTAAAGACCCATCTCTTTAACCTGGTTTACACATAATACACTATCGCATTTCTAGAATTCAAATCCGTTAAAGGATTGTTAGGCTGCATTAATTAGGTCAACCGGAACCGGGAACACTTCCCAAAACACCCGATGTACTGGTTACATCGTTAGAAGAATGGCATCTACGCTAATATTAGTCTGTTTCTTTCTTATTCCGAGGTCACCGTAGCCACCCAGATCCAGACTGTATCCAGATCAGATGGTGGATAAGCACCTAGAGATGACCTCTACAGCCAGAACACCTAGATGAGCCCCAGAGACTGATCCCCAGTGAAGACCCCGTCTCCAAGACGGCCATCGGGACAAGACCACAGGAACCAGATGAGTCCTTTGCACAATCTGACTCTGCTTTAGCCTAGATTTAAACTACTGATTTTGTCTGACCAGAGGAGAATGACACAATTTCGACAAACTCTCCCCGTCTAAATACTGTAAAGCTGATATAAAGCCACCCAGCTTTATATCAAGCCGACGTAAAGCTGCTTTGACACAATTTGCATTGTTAAAAGCGCTATACAAATAATACTGACTTGACCATATATATATATATATATATATATATATATATATATATATATATATATATATATATATATATATATATATATATATATATATATATATATATATATATATACACATACATACACACACACACACACAGAGAGAGAGAGAGAGTCAGACAGACAAAAAAAAATATAATGTATGTTTGGAAAATGGCACATCTTTTTAAATATCTAACAGTATACTCTTAACATCAGTCAGTCAAGCATTACAAAATATATTATGATAATCAAGTATTATTTACTAATAGAACTTTATCAATTAGAATTAAAACTTGGTAACCATGTGTGAATGCATATTAGTCATTTTAACTGAACTTAGGACTGGTGGTGGTGCTTTTTTGGTCATTCAGTGTTTCTGTAAAAATGGGGGGGGGGAAACTATCAATAATACTGATAAGATAATAATCATACTATGAATTCTACTAAGAACAATATAAAACACTATGGATTAACGAGCTGCTGGATTCATGAATATTAATCATGTTGTCTGCACTGGCTCCAACTGATTTGCTGAAATCAAAACAGGGACGATAATAGGTGAGCGCCAGCCAATGAGATTATTGTTTGAGCATTAGCTCCGCCTACTACCGGAGAACCCGGCAGTTCTTAAAAGCTGAAGAATTCCAAAAGGAACTACGTTATTTTGACAGGAAAATACAACAAAGAATATCGTTTACATACCATGCAGAACTGACGCGCTACATTTAAGACTCTCTTGCTCTCGGTCTCTCGCATTGCGTGTGAGAAAAAAGCAAAGCGACGGCGAGTCGTGCGCTTCACACTAGATCTTACGGTACATCAAATGCAGGAGCGCTGCGCATACATTCAGATGATCTGAAAAATAGCACAGATCGCTTGACGGAGAGTGAAATTCTGAAGCGCTCAGTGTGTTCGGCGAGTGAAAATATATCTGTGCTAAACTTATACATAGCTTCCAACTCACACACTGGCGAGTCAAATCTAAGCATTTATTAGCCAGTGGCTAATATTAGACATCATTTAGTCGCCAAGGGTGAAGATTTTGTCACATATGCGAGTGATTTACTGACAATGTGCTAGCACGTTTGTATTTCTTCTTTGCTGCTCTAGCATAAATAGTGGTTGCTTGTGGCAACTAGGGGTGTAAGAAAATACCGATACACGCGAGTATCGCAATATTTTGTATGGCGATACTGTATCGATTCTCAAAAACGAAATATCAATATTTAAAAAAAAAACATACAAGATTCATGGCAGTGGTTTCATTTTGAGTTCATATCCCGACCGCTAGATAGCAGTCATCTCCTCTGAACTTAAATATTGAGCTGCAGTTTTCTCTCCTGTTGGGGACATTTTGTGCAGTTGGGGCAGTGCTCACGTCGCGGTCTCTGGGATTCCATGCGAAACAAATACAAACTGAAAAACCTGTGAAATCCAAGTTGAAAGGTTTTGAGAATGTTCAACATCTGTATTTATTTTATTGTTTAACAATTGGTTTGTTTTCTTTAGGAATCCTGCAAGCACTTTATATTTCATTGATATTAAGCAGACAATTTTTTGTTCAGATCAAAATGTTATGACATTGTATGTTAGAACTGTAAACTCTTCTGAATTGTGAACCTTTAAAGCAGGGTCTAAAAATATATATGGTCCTTTTTATAAAATACATTTTATACATATTATACATTTAGCTAAAGAATCCTGCAAGCACTTAAATTTTTTCCCCTTGACTCGTACTGCAAAAAAAGTGGTTCAATAACGTTGAATGTTACAGGGACTGATTATTGCAAGTGCAGATCCCACTGTGTTGTGTTTAAATAATTGTTTATTTACTGCTAAGGTTTGCATATGGTGGTGTGCTAATGACAGCTTTCCTAAAAATATATCCTATCCTTATATATCCTCATATATAAAAATATATAAAAAGTATCGCAATGTATCGCAACATATCGTATCGTGATTCGTATCATATCGCCAGATTCTTGCCAATACACAGCCCTAGTGGCAACACAGCACAACGTCCTGTGTTTGGATTCTGAGCAGCGAAGAAGAATTGATTTCCAGTAGGCAGCGTTAAGCAAAGCTAGCGGGCATAACTATTGGTCTCGTTTAAGAAAATGGTATTGGACCGGTACAAGGGTTCAAGTTCTCGCTGATACCGATGCCAGAAGTTTTTGTTGTATCGGTGGAATTTCTGATACTAGTATCGGAATTGGAACAACCCTATTATTCACATCACCCCATCAAGCTCTCGACGGATCCGCTCCTCGGCTATCAACGAGAGGAATGTCTGTACTTCCTCAACAGTAGGGCTGTCTAATTGGCTGAAAAACTAAATTCGAATTTTGTACAAAAATATTATCAAAATTTGAATTTAAAAGGCATAATTTCAGTTAGGGGAAAAAAAAGCTTTTGGCTTCTCTCCTGAGGCCACAAGAGGGTGCATCGAGCAAAATATGACTAATGCACGTTTCTTCAGAGCAATAAAAATAACACGACTATCTTTGAAAAAGTATTTAAATATAAAAAATATTGTTTACAAACCATATATAATTAATTACGTTGCTTAAACAATAAACATCGTGTAAGTATGTATAGTTTAAGACTAAGGACCGAAAACCAATCACAAAGAGTAGCCTACTTTTTTCATTTAAAAACATGAGATGCAGTGGGATGCAGGAAAACCGCCATAAAGTCTCGAGACATGTTTTTTAAAAGTTAAACTTGCATTAGTTTTACATGGCTTTCTAAACATGCACACCATGCAGTGGAAAAGCGCCATATGAAACCAGACGATCCCTGCAGGAGGTGCCAGGAACAATCTCACTCAGATTCGGACTGCAGTAAACATGTCCAGTGTGAAAGCCCCCTTAAAGAATGTAAATAACAGTGAATTGGAGGAAAAAGGAAGATTAATAAAACATGGTCATACCTTGACTTCAGTAGAGAAGGCAGAGTTTGAAGATAAACCAGTAGTACCTCAACAGGGAGGCAATGGGCATGGTAACTGCAGACTTGGCTACACGTAGTTGTCACACCAAGTTGCTGGGCATGATGGGTTAGTTCCACACCCCGCTGAAACACTGAATTAAAAATAAGAGTGTAGAGTTGCCATTGCACTACTGCATTGCCTCGTAAAGTCAACTGGCATACATGACTGGCAATTTGTTGACTCAAATGCCAGTCTTCCCCAAACACAATTTCTTGATAGGCCTCTAAAGCATCCCACTTCCATAGCATGTCTTCAGCTCCTCCACTGGGCAGGATACCTTGGGAACGATAAGAGGGAGATGGGGACGTGGATAAGTTCGATTCTTTCTTAGGTCCATAGCCCTGCAGAGTCTCTTCAAGGCCAGGTAACTGGCTACTATCCAAAGTGCAAATGTTGCAGGAGGCAAGCTTGGCCTTTTCGGAAGGTTGACCACCTCCAAGCTGTTCTAAGACTAGTCTACTAAGGACGCTCAACACATGGGACTGATAGCTCCGAAGTCCTGGAGCCTGAAATGCCTGAAGCATTGGTCCAATTACAGACCTTGGGTCCATGCAGCAACAGATGCCAACAGCTTGCACTCCTGCCAGTACCTGCAGCACAGCAGGACCTGAGGGTGATAGGCGCTGGAAAAGACGTAAGCATTGGTGGGCAAAAGCTGCAAGACAACAACAGCGTTCTGGGTACCGCACTTCTCCGTCATGACCCTGTGAGATCTCCTCAAACGGATTACGTCGGGCTGCTTGCTTGAAAGCGGATACCGGCAGTCCTGAGAGGTCACGGTGATGGTGCAAAAAGTGGGAGTATTCGCAGCGACGATGTCGACGACGTGCGCAAACAGACTGGTGTAGCTGCTCTGACTTGGCCCTCTTGACAGCACTGATTATCTTAAGTACATCAGCTATCAGACAACGCAGATGCTCTGATGCCTCATTGCAGACTTCTGAATCTCGAGCTTCTGCTAAGGCCTCAAGGCGCAGAGCTGTTGCCTCAAAGAGCTCCAAGCCACGGTGCTGAACAAATTCATGAACTAACTCAAGAGACTGACTGAAAAAGAAAGGGTTGGGAGCAGAGGCCTGTAAGCAACCTAGTAGTAGCTGCAGGACACCCTCCAAGAGTTCTGGCAGTAGCAAGGCCCGGTGACGGTACCTTGAAAAGGAAAAATCTTCTTGTATCTCCTGCAGAGTCTTCTTTGGCCTTGGCGCAAAAGGGTCAGCTTGCTTTTCTAAACAGGTACGAATCTTTAAAGTTGCTGTGAGGAGGTCAGTCAAGCTTCGACGCAGATTATCAGGCAGAGTCTCATTTTGACCCACATCTACAAACATCAAGTGCAGAATGGTGCGTAAAAGCATCCTTTGAACAAGTGCAATTGGCTCCTCAGTCCAGCCTCCAGCTAGCTCATCGATCCCACCTCCAGCACCACCACCACTGGGACCACAGCAGTCACCAAATTCTGTGAGTATCTCTGTGAGCGTGGGAACAACGCTGACCGCCAAGCCTGGGCTATGGTTGATGGTCATGTCAAATTTGCAGACTTTTTCAAGAAGAGAAAGTAGAACATGGCAAAGGTCAAAAGGCGAGTTCTCCATGCGGTTGAAGATGGAGAGAGTGGTGGGGTCTGTTAGCATGTTGGGATCTAGAGTGTGAGATCCAAACAGTCTTACGTGAGGCTGGGATGGCTCAATGGTGCCCATGGCATCGAGAGGAGGATGTTGCAATGCTGGCTGTGATGGATTGTTGGACTGATGGAGCTGGCAACTAACCCGAATGGCCGAACTGTGGAATCGGCGATGTTTGCTCCCAGTATTTGTGGTCTTATCATCCGAGTTGGCTTCAGAATCTGATGTGGAAAGCTGAGATTTGCGTGCATCCCTCACAGAGTATCGCTGAGCTGTCCTACTTGAACGACGTGACTTCCAAGAGCCAGATAAACGCTTCCCAGAGTTCTGCACATCACATCTATCTTGCCCCGCCTTTTGAGGGATGGTCCTTCCCTCTTGGCATAGAAATAACTCTAGTAGTGAAGGCAGGGTGAAATCTAAGGTCAAAAAGCAGAGTAGGAAAGGAAAAAGTTTAAAGGATTGTCCTGACTAGCATCAACTGGTTTAATCTGGTTTCATTACAGCAAGTCATGATGACCTCGAGAGGTCTGTTTACAACACATTTACGGGAACTAATAACTCAACAATGTGGAAAGCATCTGCTAGAAAAGATTAGCATGCCTACACTAAATATCTTAGGTCTCAAGCTCAATGAAAAGTCTTATCTTTTCCATCATCCTTTAACCGTACTGTTTCATAATTCAAGCCATTATTATTGCATGAATTATTGTTCATGCAGGCATCTACTTAAAAATTCATGGCATCCTTGCAAGATCACCGCCATCATATGCGTTATAAAATTAATTGTGTAGAAGTATATCATATTTCCAACTGAATGCAATGCCAGGATGTCATTTAATATTAGAACATAATTATTTAATTCAAGGCTTAAGGTGGGTTACAGTATACCTCTAGTGCATTCTCAAAATTAAGACAATGTTAATAGCATGCATTATTAAAGGGCTTTATAAAATGAAGTGACTCACCTGGGGCTTTTTCCTCCTGAACAGGAATCTTCCAGACCAGAGGTAGCAGAGACAACAAGAGTGTAAGCAGCTCTTCCCGACAGGTCAACTCCTAAGAAAAAGGCTAGAGGTTAATTCAGGATTTGAACCGAATCCTTCACTCAATCTATCCAAATCCAAACAAAAACGGTCTCCTTGTACTGATGACCACCTAGAAGCAGATTTCTTTTCTCACTTCTGCTTCATAGTGCCCTGCCTCTCTTGGCAAGCTAGTTTCTAGAGCTACGCAAAAGATGGAAAATTGCAGACAACAAAAACTGTATCCAATGGTTTTCTTCCAACTGCTTAAGACAAATACAGGTTTTGCTGGACATGAGGTACAACAGCAAGCCTCTAAATACTGGCTCCAGCCTGAGCAAGATAGCATTCCTCACAAGAAGAAGCGAAAGCACCCTGATACATGTGAATTAAAAGCAAATACAGGGGGCTGCGTGCCACAGTCCTGTGTGACAAGAGACAGGTGGCAAGAGACCCATATCGACCCACCACTATGCAAACACACAGGCGAATGATGTTGTGTTGAGAGATATTCAAGCAGTGCTGAGTTCAGAGAAAAGAACCACTCCTGCCATGATTCATAAGAACTCTCACTTCAAAGAGAGAGAATGAAGTAGAGGCGGCAGAAAGGGGTCTGAAGAAAAACATGAGATCAAATAAACCACTTGTCATTTCCTTCAACATCATGCAAAAAATTTGGTTCATAAATAACACAGAAAATAATTTTGACTTACCTGTCAGTTTAAAAAATACATAAATAATAAAATAATACAAAATAGTAATGCACTAACAAAGGATGTGCTTGGTGCCAGGCAATATTAATATATATTGAAAAGCACAGTTTCAAAAGTATAGCCCCAGTCATTTAAACTGTCATAACCACATTTCTAGGAAGTACATCTTTGCATAATGTGCAAAATGAAAGCAAAGGAACCGTTTACATTGAACAAACTTTACTCACAGGAGAAGTTCCAGAAGTTCATCTGCCAAACAAATTAGTTCCACCTCAAAAACACCAATTTGGACACCATAAATATACTACTGGTTTTAAGAAATGTTATTACTGCATACTGCGTCTAAACCAGTGTTATTTTAATATTTTTTGGATAATATTTTTATTAATATTTTTTTATTAATATTGGACAAGAAGACTTTCTTTCTCCTTCCTCATGTCTGCAAGGAAAGACCAAGAAAGAAACAGCAAGAGTACATTCCCAGGTTCCATTCATTAAGTTTGTAAGCAGGCTGAGGTCCATCGAAAAGACATTACAGCATAATTTTCATATAGAACTGAAAACAATATATAAATATGGGCAATTCATCAAAACTCACTGAAATTCTTGAGATTTTGATGCATGGACGCTTAAGTAGACTTAAGTTACTGCATAAAGAAAGCACTTTTAAGGTCCACTGTATGCAGTGTTTATGTGAATGCATGAAGCATTCAGGAAGGCTATTCAGCTCTGTTGTGACTGTGACATATCACCATGCTATTTCTGAACAACGCCAGCATTTGGACAGGAATTCATTGCCTAAATAACACGTCCTTTGAGTTTGACTAATACATTTACATGACTTGTCCAGGAATTATCCAGTCATTTGTCCAGAGATGAGCGTGACAAGAAAATAAAAACGGACACATTCTGCATTGTATTTTTCCATTACGTTTTTCCATACACATCATTCATGTGTGCATTTTAAACAATCTAATATGTGTACTGCTTTAACGTGAAATCTCTCATCTTTTTTTTTTTTAATGGACCAGTTTATTTAACCTTTGGACAAAAATAATAATAATAATCTTGCATTAAAAAAAGTTTGCATGTGTTTTTTGTTAAGTATCTTACGCATAACAGGCGTTTAAGGCTCATATAATAAGATATAGTGAGAATATGGAGCTCATCGAGGAGGAATAAAAGAGGTTTTTTTTATTCAGAGGCCCAAATTGAGCTAAATATTCAATTTGTTCAAATGTTCATTTGGCCAAAAAGTGATAGCTTGTAATGTAAATCAATGAGTTCTTTATAACAGTATGAAAGATACTTACATAAAATGATATAAATATCAGTCGTCACTATATCTCCAATAAAATGTTTCAATAAAATGATTTTTAAAAGCTTAGATTGGTAATCAAAACAATGCAATGCAATAAAATGATGATTGAGAGATGAACAAATAAACAATCCTCGAAGGCCTGATGGATCATATTTGATACAAATTTTTCTAATATAAAAGTTATTCTTCCGGTTACTTTTTAAAAATCAGTAAAGATTTGACAGCAAAAAGACACATGAAGCACGAGCTGAAGGTGAACATTTGTACAATTATACTAAAAAGCCTTTTACTAGCAAAAAAGTCTAAATTATCACTCAGACAACAGAAGATGTGTAGTAGATTCTGTGCAACAGGTTTTTCAGTGAAGTTTTGATCAAGCTGATCATCTAGATGCTTTAAGGTTCATTTCTCTGACTGACCTGGTCGATGACAGAGTCCAGGGTGCTGAGGAGCAAGAACCCGCGTCCCCGCACCAGGTATTCTCCCAGCGCCACCATGTGACTCTCCTCCTCATCCTCGGCCCGCTGGGCCACCGCGCTACACAATTGGTGCACATCGGTCAGGAATTCCCGTGCCAGGGTGTTACTGGCCCCACTCATGTCCGAGCTGATGAAGGAGAGAAAACCAGATCATGAATACATGTAAATCGTCTGCTGGAACCTGCTACAGCTCTGCTTTAGTTTCACATACATTGCAGTTCTCTTTTTGTATAAATTAACAAGAAAAAAAAAAAAAACAAGTGAAACTGCTCAGTTGGTTTCATGTCCCATAAATTCTTCTATATAAATGGATTTAAACAAGAAAATCTGCTATTGTTATAATCTAGTGTAATGTAATTAATTATGACTTCCTAGGTTTCATCCCAAAAAAAAAAAAAAAAAAAAAGTGATCAATATTGTCAATATCTCACAAAGACTGGCAGTCCATTTGACCCCACCAGTTCAGTCATATCAATAATGCAGCTAACTAATCAAACTTGATCAGTGAAAATGTAAGTTATGGTATGGACACAGATTATGACTGTGTGAGGCCTGACAGGAACTACAGTGATGTTACGCAACAAGATTAGGATCCTGTTATCAGACACTGACCCAGCGTACTGTATCGCACCAACCAGTTATTCCATCCACCACATCAACCGCTGGACAGGATTTCAGCCGTCTCACTTTACCAAACCAGACGGCAGAACAAATGGTCAAAATAAGTGTAACAATACCCAGACATTGATTTAACCTCATTACTTTGAAGATATTAAGGATGATCGCAGTAATTACGCATTACATTAAACCCCAAAAATCTAAAGAAAAAAATTTAAAAAGGACATTTTCACAAAATTATATTTCACAAAAAGTATATGATTATATGTATATCAGGCTTGCACAATCTAAAATCTAATTACAATTTTTTCTGATAAAAACTGCATTTGCAATTTAAAAGGCATTTTCTACAAAAAGAAAAAACTAAACCAGGCCAAAATTTTGTGATTATATCAATATGACAACAATATTATTATTATTAAATAAATTAATAAATAATAATACTACATCGTATTTTTTTTTATAAAAATTTAATTATTTCACTGTTGAACTCAAATTTTTTAAGAAAAACAATATAAAAAATTTGAAATAAAAAAAAAATATTTTACAGTATAAGTGTAAAATTGCATTAAATAATTGTCTTAATTTGTCATTTTCAAATGTTAAACCATATATATACACACATACACATGTATATGATGCTCATTTATTTATTATAAAAAAAAAGAAGAATTTTCCAAAAATAGTCAATACCTCGTGGTTATTTAATTTATAATTAGACATATGTGCTCCGTGTTACACAATGCTCAAATACACAATTTTAGCAGACATTTTAATACGTTCGCTTTACATCACAGCAGCTCCAGCACACACACACACCACAAACACAACCCGACGGTGCTTTAAAGACACGCCTCCATTAAAATCTACAATATCCAGAAACACACACACTCTTCCAACCGACCTACAGTACCTCCTACAACCAGCTTGCAATGGAACTCAAAATCTCCATCATCGTCTGCAGTGTTTCTGCCACATATTCCACTCATGGTCGTAGTAGTGTCTAAACCACAAGAATCAAGTCTGCGTCCGCATGCCTCCATGCTTCACTAATGACTGAATTTTCTGTCCTGCTCCATAAATTCCATTAAATCGGAATTTCAGATGGAAGCTTTCCAGATTTTGAGTTGATCAGTGCATCACATGAAAGCATGTGATGTCACATGGTCGCACAGGGGCAGGCTGGGAAGCAAACTTCTGGTCGGGCCTGGGGGTGACTGAGTAATTCAATTTTGTAGTAAAGCTTAGAAGATAAACCTGCCATTTGCCAGACGCTGAAACAATCCTGTTATGTAAAAACAAATCTTAAGTCTTCTACAAACCATATTATATTATTTTGCACAAACGAGTAAATATGCTTGGATTCCATCTTTTTAAATACTGTTATTTTCAAACTGAATTAGTAAACTACATTAGTTATCATAGACAGGGCTTAGCCTAAACCAGGATTAAGCCATAGTTCAATTAGGACATTTAAGTAATTTTTACAAACATGCCTTAGAAAAAAGCATTACTGGTGTTCGTCTTAAGACAAAACAAAGGCACTGACATGTTTTAAGATCAGTCAGTGCAAGTTTCTTTCAGTTGAAACAGCTCAGATTTACATTTTAGTCGAGGACTAGGCTTAAGTCTCGTCTGTGAAACCGGGGGCAAATGTGTTAATTTCAGAATTTACTAGGGATGCACAATATTATCAGACTGATATCGGATTCGGCCGATAATGACTTTTGTAAATATCTGCATTGGCCTGATATGAAAAATTATGCCGATATGTCTTGCCGATAAGAGGAATATGTTAACTCGCATGTGCTCAAGGTGTGCAAGCAATTAGATCACGTCAACAGTGTGGCTCATTCTTGAAGCAAAGTTTTGTCTGAAAGATGATTAGATTCAATGTTTGGGATCGCTGCATTTGGGATCGCTTAGCCTAAACCAGGATTAAGCCATAGTTCAATTAGGACATTTAAGTAATTTTTATAAACATGCCTTAGAAAAAAGCATTACTGGTGTTCGTCTTAAGACAAAACAAAGGCACTGACATGTTTTAAGATCATGAAATGCAAATACGCTGCACTGTGCAATATACACATGTACAGTAAATACCCTATATTATGTACATGGCACTACACTCCCATTTTATTATCATTACAATTGCTATGCAAGTTAATAATAAACTCATAACTTGATATGCTGTCCCACTTTACCAGTATCTCCCTGTCCCAGTTTGCCAGTATGCCTATGGTAACATGGGGCAGAAGAAAAAAGATTAAATATCCACGGAAAATCAGGAAATCATACAAGTTTTCAATAACAAAAGTGTGAATAAGTCATGCAACTTCTAATTTCTAGGTGAACTATTGCTTTAACAAAGCAATTATTTTATTATCTCACTCAAAGCAGATAAAAGTTTTGAAAGGGTCAAAGGGTTCCATATGCAATAATCGCACACTAATGCATTCACATCAGACGGGCTGTAGCTTTGTCCAGTTCCTGTGTCTCGGCTAAAGTTCCAGGAACTGCACATGATCACAAGATAAAGATTAGGAGCTGAGAAAACACACTTAATTGAACACACGGCATGTGGCCACTCGGCCAGACAAAGAAAGCCTTTTATCACTCGCCTCAAGCGATCAGCTTCTCTCAACACAATGCTAATTAACATGAGCTCTATCGCTGCTTGCTATGATTTTAGTTCATCTAAACAAGGTTCAACTGACTGAGGGCAAATCTGTAATTGGCTAAATTACACAAAAAAAAAAAAAAAACACTGATCAGGAACTGTGATCTGTGCTTAAAATATCTCAAAGATGCAGGGAGTTTATTTGGTGACAAAAAAAAACTGACGAATTTCAGTGAAACAACAAAGATGTTATTCAAAATTATGCTTGACAGATGTGATCAAAAGAAAATGTGATTTTCACAATTTTTTGAGTAACTATTTCTTTGAACACAGGCTGTCAACTGAAGACACTTAGACATCTGGATCATCTTGAAAAAGCAGACGGCTTACCAGAATTTGAGCGCATCCTTTGCTCTCGGGTCACTGAGTTGTCGCACACAGTGAAACGTGCAGAGAAAACTCTCCAAACACTGAAGACTGACCTGAAATCAGAGGAAAACAACAACATACATCTCTGTTATGAAGGAGATTTGATTCCACAGACGAATTAGATGCTTGCATTTTCTGAAGAAAGCAGAGTTTAGTATAGACACTTGGTTAGGAGTTTGATCAAACGTATAACTTTTGAATGATGGTACAAATAGTGTTGATTTAATTGAGCAAGCACCAGAAAAATGTTCTTGCAAGACAGCTTTGCATTGTGCACTTTAGAAGTACATCAAATGAGCAATAAATGTATTATATTTCTACACAAACGCATCAAAATGAGACATGCATTGACTTTGACCAGTTTTCATCAGCAAGTCTTTTCCTTCATTCAGGCCACCAGTGAGCTCTCAAAACACCCAAAGACGTCTCTGTTTCTCCATTTACTGGAACAGACACAGAATAATCACATTACATGGAGCAACTTCCACTCACATGAGCGAGTGAGTGAGTGAGTAAGAGGCCAGACGCAGGGAAACGTACTACAGCTGCTGCATCTACATGAGTGTGGCTGAGCCTTTTTGTGTGTTTTGTGAGGTTCATACATAGTAGTAGTATTATGGATGAATCTCATGAACTTGTCAAGGGTCATATTTCAATCAATCAAATCAATCAATCAAAAAATAAATAAATAGTATTCTTCATTCACTGTCATTATGATCATTTATTTATTGTTTATTATATTTAATTTTTCACTTTTGTGTTGCAACATGACATGTGATTATTATCCATAATAATATGAATTCCGATGAATCCAACAAAACCTGTCAAGATTTCTGAGAAAGGTCATATTTTAGCACAAAATTAAAAAAAATATATATATTACAAAATAAATATAGTAAATTATATTAATACTACTACTACTACTAATAATAATAATAATAATAACCATTATTATATATATTTTTTGCATTACTGTTAATGATCCATCATTTAAATGATAAAACACCTATACATCAGAAATCACAGGCATGTCTGGAATGTCTGATCTTCCCTGGATTTGCATTTGCAGACGACTGGTCACCTGACCCTTTTAACTGGTAACCGTGGGGGATGAGTGTTAATGGGGTCACAGGCTTGACAGCAGCTCTGACTGATCCTCCAGCTGTCAGATCACACACACGCGTCTGCGGGAGCCGCTTCACTAATCCACAGCTTCTACAAAAGCATTTCATATGGACAAAACCGGCAAAAAAAAAAAAAAAAACAGGTAACAATGGCTGCCTGAGATGCTTTGATCAATCCTTAAACTGCTGCACTGACATGCTTCATCACTTACAAACTCATCACTGAACTATTGAAATTATTAAGTTTTGGTTAATAATCATGGCAAAATATACAGCCACACAGGCTTGCAAAGTGGCAGAAATTTTCCAATAAATTTCTAGGAACTTTCCAAAGTTTCCAAAAATTCTGGAAAGTTAGAAGTTTTCCACCACTTTGCAAACCTACAACCGCACAAAATTAGTGAATCAACTTATTGTTAAAAATTAAGTGCCAAAACAAAAAACTTTAAACAATATTATTGTACTCTCAGAATAAAATTATTCTGAACATCAATTATCAAATTTATTTAATCCCAAATATGACGTCTCCTCTGTATGAATCTCAAAAATAACTGTCAAGAACACAACCAAGTCATCAGCCCAAAAACAAGAGAAAATGTGCACTTTTTTCAGCATTTTCTCTCATATGTTCTGCTCTCTGCATTATTCAGGAGATATTGTGTTAGAAATCATCAATCATCTATCAAAATGACTGTAAAATCATGTCTAGAGCTTATGTTAGTGACTCAGTTTCCTACAGACTCGACCTATTTCAACAGCTCTGTGCAAACAAAACACTTCCTAATTTTCGTATTCAGTGACCTCAGGTGACCCCTTATAATAAATATTCACTTGAAAAAGCTGTGGCTGTGCCTCAGATCACATACTATCTTGTCCTAAACGGATGAATCTCACAAAACCTGTCCAAGAACATACCAGATTATGCCTCAACACCCTGCCACTAAATAAATAAACAAACAATGTGCGAATCTCATGAAACCTATCAACAACTTTATTCAAAAATTAATTTAGGGGGAAAAACATTAAATAAATAAATGAAGTGGATGAATCTCACAAAACCAGTCAAGAATTTGACATATGTGACCCTGGACCACAAAACCAGTCTTAAGTGTCAGTTCTTCTGAAAGCTGAATAAATAAGCTTTCCATTGATGTATGGTTTGTTACAATCGGACAATATTTGGCCGAGATACAACTATTTGAAAATGTGGAATCTGAGGGTGCAAAAAAATATATATATATAAATTTGAGAAAATCTCCTTTAAAGTTGTCCAAATGAAGTTCTTAGCAATGCATATTACTAATCAAAAATAACGTTTTGATATATTTATGGTAAGAAACGTACAAAATATCTTCATGGAACATGATCTTTACTTAATATCCTAATGATTTTTGGCATAAAGGAAAAATCGATAATTTTGACCCATACAATGTATTTTTGGCTATTACTACAAATATACCCCAGCGACTTAAGACTGCTTTTGTGCTCCAGGGTCACATATTTCAACCCAAAATAAATAAATACAAACGAAGGTGAAAAAACACTGATAGAATTAGCATTTTTAGAGAAACTGATCCCTTAAAATATTCTAAAATATACCAAAATAGCAAGTCACAGACCACCAGCATCAGCCTAACACACGTTGATCTAGTGTCCACACACTTTGTTAGTAGTATCAAAGGTTTTCAAGGCAGGGTTATTGAAGGTGGCAGAGGTCATGACCTTCTGCAGGTTTCAGACACTCACCAGACAATCAGGGTCCCACTATCTGAATCAGAGCAGATGACAGCGAGAGGCTGGAAACACGGAACACAGGAGAAAAAGAGACAGACGGGATGAGACGAACAGAAGATGAACATGACAGGAAAACTAAAATTAAACAGAAGGACAGAGAAACAGGAAAGCAAGGAGGATGCAGCTCTAACTAGTTTAAGAGAGAGAGAAGTTCATGCAGAATCAAATCAAGGTTCAAGCTGACTGAACAAACAGATCATGGGATGCAAAGATCCTCTGCTCACAGGGATCTTTTACTGTCACGTATGTTGCACATACAGATTGTTGAACCAATCACCTGAGCTGTACATGTCATGTGACAAATCGCTCATGCAGGAAAATGAAGAACAAACACAGTCTCAAACGCTCACTGTAGTGACTATCTTGAGCTGCGACATCAAAAATAACAGACAGGAAAATGCACTTTTAACACTTCTAAGAGCCCTTCAAAACAAGTGCTTACATCTAGCAGCAGGTGCTGACTACTAAAGCTAGTCAGCCTAATCTAAAACCCCTGAGACAAATGATCTACAAAAATCAGAGCATTAAAATATACACCAATAAACCACAGGCTATGATTATGTAGTACGTGCAAATTTCATTCATACTACATAGAATATACAGTCATTTTTTACAGTTACAAAGCAAGATTCAAACCAAATGTAGTAGCTACTACACAGTATTTGGCTCTGGACACAGCACTAGTCTCATGACTGTAATGATTCAGACCCTGCTGCCCTTCTCAAGTCTTATTTACAGTGTTCTCCAAGAGGTCACAATGGATCAGAATTTCCCAAATTTCATGTGACCCAAGATCTGGGCTTCTAAATAAAGCGCTAATAGTCTCTCTGGATACACAAGGGGGGAAAAAACACCATTTACAGGAGCGGGTTGTGTTTCCTGTCAGCTGTTTGCCACTCTAGCGAACTCCACAAGACATGAACAGCTTATAACATGGATTTACTGTAGTAACACTAACTGCATCATGGTATTGTGGCAGAAATGTGGGGTATTTATATCAAATTTGTTATATTAATGTAGACATGTATCAAATATATTAAAGGAGTAATGGAATGTAATTACAGTATATTTGTGAATAAGCTATAGGCTAGCATTTGTGCATTTATAATAAATGTATTTAGACTACTGTTTTACATATAAATAGGCTTCCCAGAAACCATAGCTGCATTTTTACCACAGTATTGAGGTGCTATATGTGTGGTTTTAACTCTGGTTATCATGATGCAAATGTATGCTACTATGGAAGAACAATGGTTAATTTTAATAAAACTCAAACTGTCAGAAGTTAAATTTCACCATATAAAAAAAAGTAGGTTGTTGCAATTTTTACAGATGTTACTGATTTTGATAATGAACATAAATTTACATCTGCATCCCAACTCAAACTACTACTGTCAACTCAATGTCAAATGTGCATTTCTAAGAGACAAAAAATTATATTATTATTGCATATATATATATATATATATATACACACACAAATTATTTTAGGGCTGGACCAGAATATTCGATTATTCGTTCGGTGGGTTGGGTTGGCATTCGATATATATATATATATATATATATTTTTTTTTTTTTTTTTATGGGCGTGTATAAATATAATATGGGGGGTTTGGGGGGCTCAGATTACATGTGTACGTAGGGGGGGCCCATGAAAAAATGGTTGGGAACCACTGAATTAAAGCATACACTTGCACTTTGCATAAAGTTGTATTTTGATTTAAAAGCTTATGAACGAACCTAATCTGCTTCCACTTGGAGCAAATAAACATCTTTTTCATATACTCATACTTATCCGTTGCTTAAAATCATGTTTTGGAATCAGCCCATTTGCTTGTAACACATGTGCATTCAAAATTGGCCATGAAAAATCAAGATCGGTGCATCACTAACAAGAAATGCCGGGACAAGTGTGTGGCAAACAATTCAAGATGAGGTTTGATTGAAGCTTACAATTGTCAGTACGCTGCCGTACTAACAATTGTAATTGCACACACTATTGCACATACTACATTTGATGTTGAAGACTTCAAATGCACATGTTTTCTAAGAACAGACTTTTTGGTGTTTTTCTCAGTTCATTATCTGAGTTTGAGTCATTTTAACACTAGTTCATTAGTCGAGAGACTGCCCCAGATCATATGTTTTTATGAGCCTGGCAGGAAAACTGGGCAGCATCTAATTAACATGTTCTCACCCCATTCGCTTCCCATCGCTCTGACACGCATGCAGCACAGGAAGTCACACATGTTAGCGTCGGCACTGTAAACTTGAGCCGGTCGCAGAATAACTACGGTGGGTTTGCAGAAGTGTAATTTTCCTTCTGTTGCAAAAAAAGGTCAAAAAGCAGATCTTGTTTTTGCTTGCAGTGTTTTGTACGTGAACTCAGACTGTACAGATCTGATGTTGAGGATTAGATCAAAACATTACAAGAAAAGTTAAAGCTTGTGCAGCATGCAGAAAACAACTCAACCCTTAGATTGCATGTAGTTTCAAAGAAATGTAAACATCATATTTTTGCACTAAAAATTAGTATGTTCCATAGGGCTGCTCGATTATGACAATCATAATCATGACTTTCATCAATATTGAGATCAGGATTACTCGCTGACTTTGGAGAAATCATGCATTTATTGAAAAGTTATTTAAAAAAAAAAAAAAAAAAGTTCCTTGAGCTTTAGCACACATATATATATTTTTTTATTTTGTATTATATAAAATATATAAATAGATCATATAAAATCAATGTATGTGTGTGTGTGTATATATATATATATATATATATATATATATATATATATATATATATATACACACACACACACACACACAGGTCCTTTTCAAAAAATTAGCATATTGTGATAAAGTTCATTATTTTCTGTAATGTACTGATAAACATTAGACTTTCATATATTTTAGATTCATTACAACACAACGGAAGTAGTTCAAGCCTTTTATTGTTTTAATATTGATGATTTTGGCATACAGCTCACGAAAACCCAAAATTCCTAACTCAAAAAATTTGCATATTTCATCCGACCAATAAAAGAAAAGTGTTTTTAATACAAAAAAAGTCAACCTTCAAATAATTATGTTCATTTATGCACTCAATACTTGGTCGGGAATCCTTTTGCAGAAATGACTGCTTCAATGCGGCGTGGCATGGAGGCAATCAGCCTGTGGCACTGCTGAGGTGTTATGGAGGCCCAGGATGCTTCGATAGCGGCCTTAAGCTCGTCCAGAGTGTTGGGTCTTGTGTCTCTCAACTTTCTCTTCACAATATCCCACAGATTCTCTATGGGGTTCAGGTCAGGAGAGTTGGCAGGCCAATTGAGCACAGTAATACCATGGTCAGTAAACCATTTACCAGTGGTTTTGGCACTGTGAGCAGGTGCCAGGTCGTGCTGAAAAATGAAATCATCTCCATAAAGCTTTTCAGCAGATGGAAGCATGAAGTGCTCCAAAATCTCCTGATAGCTAGCTGCATTGACCCTGCCCTTGATAAAACACAGTGGACCAACACCAGCATCACTGACTGTGGGTACTTGACACTGGACTTCAGGCATTTTGGCATTTCCCTCTCCCCAGTCTTCCTCCAGACTCTGGCACCTTGATTTTCGAATGACATGCAAAATTAGCTTTCATCCGAAAAAAGTACTTGGACCACTGAGCAACAGTCCAGTGCTGCTTCTCTGTAGCCCAGGTCAGGCGCTTCTGCCGCTGTTTCTGGTTCAAAAGTGGCTTGACCTGGGGAATGCGGCACCTGTAGCCCATTTCCTGCACACGCCTGTACACGGTGGCTCTGGATGTTTCTACTCCAGACTCAGTCCACTGCTTCCGCAGGTCCCCCAAGGTCTGGAATCGGTCCTTCTCCACAATCTTCCTCAGGGTCCGGTCACCTCTTCTCGTTGTGCTGCGTTTTCTGCCACACTTTTTCCTTCCCACAGACTTCCCACTGAGGTGCCTTGATACAGCACTCTGGGAACAGCCTATTCGTTCAGAAATTTCTTTCTGTGTCTTACCCTCTTGCTTGAGGGTGTCAATGATGGCCTTCTGGACAGCAGTCAGGTCGGCAGTCTTACCCATGATTGCGGTTTTGAGTAATGAACCAGGCTGGGAGTTTTTAAAAGCCTCAGGAATCTTTTGCAGGTGTTTAGAGTTAATTAGTTGATTCAGATGATTAGGTTAATAGCTCGTTTAGAGAACCTTTTCATGATATGCTAATTTTTTGAGATAGGAATTGTGGGTTTTCATGAGCTGTATGCCAAAATCATCAATATTAAAACAATAAAAGGCTTGAACTACTTCAGTTGTGTTGTAATGAATCTAAAATATATGAAAGTCTAATGTTTATCAGTACATTACAGAAAATAATGAACTTTATCACAATATGCTAATTTTTTGAAAAGGACCTATATATATATATATATATATATAAACATCTGTTATAAGCTATTTCACATAACAGATGTTTATATATTCTCCACAAGACAAAATAAGAACTGAGTTTATAAGAATGACCCCATTTATAGTTAAACGGAATGAATCTTAATACTGTGTGTCATTTCGTGGATGATCCACGACTAGGGTTGGGAATCGAAAATCAATTACGATTCCAGAATCGGATACTTAAGGTCAGGAATCGGATACTTGTCAAATAAAAATTTCGATCCCGCCTATCGATTCCTATGTGCTTTTTTTTCTTCACCTGTGAGGACCCGAACTAGAAATCTGCCAAGACCTTGCTCGCTAATCTAAGTGCTCCAAAGTTTGGCTACAGTTGCGATCAGAAGCCAAAAAAGCTAAGTATAATATCTGTGATAATATAATATCTGTATATTGCAAGAGAGGTGTCACCACCAACATGACAAAGCACTTTAATTTAATAGATTGTTAAAGATCGCGAACACGATTCAAACACTAACGTGATTCTATTCCTAAATTACAATGATTCGTCCGTTTCATTCCTCAACCTTTGATGCGTGCGATCACTACGTTGTGATCACTTGGTTCGTCCGTGCAGCATACGATCACATCAGTGTGATTTTAACACTTAAATTTGCGTTCGCAGTTCACACTGACGTTGACCTAAAGAGAGCAGCTGTCATCTGTCATGAATGAAACGGCCTCACATTCTTTTCAACCACACAGTATCATTATTTCTGTGTTACAAACATTCAAATCACAGAAGTACTGGGATAAATGTTTATAGTTCAGATAGGGTTGTGACGGTGAGGAAATTTTCCCAACAACACTGGTAATACCGGTATCACCATGGTGGGGGGGTCGTTTGAGTTTTCCCTCTTTTCCTCACTTTCCTTCGGTTTTAAATATCCTTTAAGCGCCATGCGCGTTTTACTTTCACTTTCAAATTAGCGGCAATTCGGTGTCAGACAGTTGCTTGCTTTTAGTTCGTTTGAGTTTTCCATCTTTCCCTCACTTACCTTCACTTTTAAATAGCCTAGTTTGAAAATGCACCGTGCGCATTTTACTTTCACTTTTACATTTTCGGCAATTCGTCATAAAAATCAGTAAAGAATGAGGAACGAATCATTATGAAACGTAGAACGTTTATTAGCAAAACTAATAAAAAAGTTTGGAGGCACGGACAGCATACACCTTGATGTAAAATAATGAAAAATACACAGTTTAAATCAAATAAAAATCAGCAAATACTGTGGAACCAAATAAATGAGAAACAAATGTTTAAAAAAAAAAAAAAAAAAAATTTATATTATCATATAGATTAATGGCAGGAGTCAACAGGCTTTTCAAAATCCTAAATATTTTTAAAACAGGCGCTTTTACATTTCGTTTTGAAACGCTTCCGCCATGGTCTTGTCTTTTTCACCTCACTCTTTTCAGTCAGTTCGACTCACTCGCCTCGTGTGATAAATCTGACTTGTGATGCGTGACTATTTCTTCTGTTGAACATAATTTATTTTGAAGAATGTGGGAAACCAAACAGATGTGGGTTGCCAGTGACTTCCATAGTATTTTTTGCTACTATCAAATTCTATGTGGACCAGCAATTGTTTGGTTACATTCTTCAAAATATCTTCTTTTGTGTTCAGCACAAGAAAGAAATTAATACAGGTTTGGGACAACATGTGAGTAGGGTTGGGTATCGTTTGAATTTTATCGATTCCGATTCTTTTCGATTCCCAGTTTCAATTCCAATGTGATAAAATAATGATATCAAACATTTATCCTGTGTCTCTTTTTTGCAGACCATATTATTGCAGCTGAATACCATATACAAACATCACAGGCTACATAAAAACTGGACTTTAAGAGCTGTTTGTGTGCAAAACAAAACTGCATGATTCTGGATAAATTGAGCAGCAGTGCGAATGCAGATTTAAATGTTCTAATCCACTGCACGGACGAACCAAGGTCACACGCATCAAAGGTTGAGGAATGAAACAGACGAATCATTGTAATTTAGGAATAGAATCACGTGTTTGAATCATGTTCGCGATGTTTAACGATCTATTAAATTAATGTCATGTTGGTGGTGACACCTCTCTTGCAACGTTTAGCTATCACAGATATTATACTTGGCTTTTTTGGCTTCTGATCGTAAATGTAGCGAAACTTTGGAGCGTTTAGATTAGCGAGCAAGGTCCTGGCAGATCGCTAGGTCACACCGGTCCTCACAGATGAAGAAAAAAAAAGCGCATAGGAATCGACAGGCGAAATAGAAATTTTAATTTGACAACAAGTATCCGATTCCTGACCTTAAGTATACAATTCTGGAAACGGAATTGATTTTCGATTCCCAACCCTACATGTGAGTGAGCAAATAATGACAGAAATTTTAGGGTGAACTATCCCTTTAAATGACAATTGGTAGAAGGTTTACTATCCCTTTAAGACCTGTACGTGTCTAATATACAGGCACGCATCAGTTTTCTCAAACATTTATCAAACTCTTCATATTTTATCAAGGAAAATTGTTGCAATTATTATTATTATCGATTTATCGCCCAGCAATAAAACTGTAACTGAATGAATGAATATATATATATATATATATATATATATTCAATAAATTGGCTACGCAGCCCTAATATTCAGAGATCTGAGTTGCATAAATTTGCTTCTCAAGGTAGATAAATTTGTAAATTTGTTGCCCGTGATTTGTGCAGATGTGAGTCTGCCGTATGACCACGTTCTTACAGAGGATGACTGTTGTGTAATGTTTTTTCCGGGCATAATTGTGAGTGACTGATCTAATTTGGTCTTTGCTTTTATGATGAACATCATGAGGAGAATTTTGAGTTCCACATTCCTCCAGGAACTAGGATGAAGAACTGCAGAAGACTAAACAACCTAGAGATGCCAGCCAAACAAACATGTACACACATTTACATGCCTGTCAGATGATTTCAAAATAAAATCTGTACCACAATCGGTTCTTCTGACCACAAACTAACTCCCAGTAACAATACCTTGGCATAGCAACTTGTAAGAGCCAAAAATATTTGCAATTATGCAAGAAAATACAGTGAATTTGTTTTCAAAAATGTTAAAAAAATAAGTTAATTTGGACTATAGAACTACTTCGGCACACAAAATATGAAGTCATTTACATAAATTAAACATTGAGCTGTCAACGAGTCAATGACTTTTCTGAACAACAAGTTGACTAGTTAAAATGAGTCAAAGCAACCTCTAGTTGAAAAGAGCATCTATCACATCACAGCCAGCAGTAGAAACGTGACTCACCAGAGAGAAAGATGAATTATTCAAAGAGCCGAGTCCATTAACTAGTCTACTAAGCAAAATGTGCAATCTGGCGGCAAGTGGGGCGTTGGTGTAGAGAGGATCACGCTAGAGTTCACAAAAGCAGAAACGCAGGATGTTGAACCAAACGATTGCTTAAACTTGATTTAGAAATGGCAGTGGCAGATTTAAGGATGAGCTCACATATGTAGCACTGCAGATGTAGATTTAAACATCTCGAGCAGAGCAATACACAAACACAGAATTAGTTTTTTCATGAGTCATAACTGCTGGTTTTTCAGAGAATGATCTGATGATATCGATCAGTTGATGAAAATATTCAAAACCCATGTTTCTTATTAACTCTGAAGAACTGAGAGGCTGGTGGAGGTTCATTGCACGCCACACCACAGGACATGTGACCCAAAGTGAACCACAGGACGTTACCCATGTAAAGATCTGAAGTATTAACCAAACAGAATATCAGATTATCCATATAATCTCAAACCATTAATTCCAATCTGGATCAAAATTTGGTCCATCCTAAAATCACTCTTTGCAACAACATATAGGGGAGTACATTTTTTCTCCATTTCAATGAGAAAATTATATTTAATAAATCAACAATACCTAAGCAATTGAATTTGTTAAACATTAACTATTTAATATTTTTATTAGTTATATTTTTACAAAAATAGGGCCCTATGAAATGTTTTATTTTTTCAGAAATTTATATTTTTTCTGGATTTATGATTTAATACAGACTTATAAAAACAGTGAAATGAAGGCATAAAACAATATAAAATATTATTTCTTTAAGGTAATAGAATAAAACTTAATTCCTTTTATTTTCTGGCAAACAAAGCACTGCACAAAAGAGGTTTACTGTAATAAAACAAAGAAGAAAAAATCTGTGATATTCCTTAAATAAGGTTTTAATGATGTTATTATTATTATTATTATTATTATTGTTTGAGATATACATACAACTGTACAATAGCCAAGTTCAAGTTAAGCCAAACTTTTATTTTAACAGGTCGTTGTGAAGAACTTCAAGTTTCTGTGTGTATTCATATCTAAAGCTAGCTTGTCTTTTTTTAATATTCACAGAAATTAGTCCATACTTTTATTTGATAAACTGTACAGCTCTACTTTTCATTTATTTCTCCAAAATTTACCAAATACTGTGACATTCTGCAGATTCTTCACATTCATGATTGTTTTTGATATTATGGAAATCATAGGGGCCTATAATGTTGGCAGAATTCTCACGTTTGGGTGAACTGTTTATTTAAAGATCAATGGGAAGAGCGTATCTTGATGTTACTGGTGACATCTGATGGACAGACTTCACAGCGAGACCTGATTAAACTAGCAGATTTCTCAATCAAGGTACCGTGTCTGCACTTCAAGAGAAAATGCAACAATCTCAAGTAATCAAATGCTATTTCATCTGGATTCTTCACATAAACATTAGACAACCTCATGAAACCTTTCAACAACTACAAATGAAAAAAAAAATAAATTAAGGATCTACCTTACCCACACTCAACCGATGTCTTCAGTGAACAAATCTTGAGGAAAATAAAAACACTTCTGGGGTGTACAAAAGAATCGCTACTCACTCAGACATAAAAAGCAGCAAGAAACGAGAGCAGCGAGCATCCTGTCAGCGAACAACATCCCCCTTATCAAATCTAAAAACATCTCACGCAAGCCTCAACTGATTTAAAGCAACACTGACATGTTTGTTGAAAGTCTTCCAGTGAAACACCAGCCCATATAATGCAATGGAAAATGTGCGGTTTGTGTAACACATCAAGATAACGGCTGACCTTTTACTCCAGTGTTCGGTTTAACCAACCACATTTTCACGACATACTCAGCATTGTTCAAATCTGAACTTTCATATCTAAAGGCCCACTTACAGCAAGGACAATAACTATAAAGGTATAGCTAATTAAAACGATATTAGCTATAACTATAGTCATTCTATTTCTATGAGAACAAGGAACCTCAGCTATCACAATACACAAAATATCACTGAAATCACTTTCAGAATGATTCTTTTCTAGATGCCAATCAAAATCCATCTGACTTTAGAGAGCTTGAGCATTTAAAGTGGCAAATGACTACTTTTCTTTATTTATAATAAACAGAACGTTATATCGTTTGTTGGTATGGATGCTAATGTAGTTATCGCTCTTGGTGTGAATGGACTTTGACTCTAGAACTTCTCTCCATCTCATACAAAGGCTCAAACAGGTTCATTTTACTTCTGGCTCATCTATTACACTGGAAATGGAAGGTCAAACACATTGCATTATGGGATACAGTTTCCAGTTTGGCTGTTGTTTACTACACAAGCAAATGTATAGGGAGACCCAGTCGTCACACAGTGTTTACTAGTCACTGGCGATGAAAAGAACTGTCATAGCGGTGAAACCATATTGAAGGAAACTGAAAGTGTGAAGCGCACAGCTACAAACAGAAAAACACCCACAAGCTTACATAAATATCAAGACAAGGAGACCCTCTAACAGAGGTGTACAGTGTGACGAAGACAGAAATGTTGGGGTGGGGCTATATGGTTGTCCTATACTGTATCTATATACTATATGGTAGTGGTAGATTGCAGAAATTACACACTTTAAACCTCCAAATTTACAGTGCAAAGGTGGCACAGAAGCCACCTCTGAGCAGCATTAACTCTCTGGAGTCTGAGGGGGTTTTGGAGAACTTTTGATATGCCCAGACATTTGTGTTTTTTCTACATATTTATGACTAAAATCTGATTATTACACTGTAATCACCTACACTGGTCAAAAATATCTTTTCGATAATCGCCTTAAAAAATATCGCGATATCCGATTATATCGTCTACCTAAGCCCCACCTCCACCAGGCCCCGCCCCCGCTAAGAAAACATTGCCGACATGCACCATATTCAGTTTGGTCTTAATTATTGCCACGTTAAAGTTTGGTATTACTTTTCTTAGTTTGTGCTTAAATCTTATCAAATTTGTGTTTGAAATTAATTTTGTTTTGTGAGAAGAACTGTTGAGGAAAAATGATAGAACCCAATTTTAAGTTCATCATGGTGAAGTTGGACATTCTGGCGGTGATTGTAAGAATGATAAATGCATGTTGGTGTCATATAGTAATGTCTTGAATAAATATGCCTGTTTTCCGATGGTACTCTTTCTTTTTGGCATTAGACAAATTTCATGATGGTAAGTTTAATTTCCTTTATTAGAATAATTGTAGCGCTGTTTTTAAACTTGTAGCTATACGTTATTTGATATTTATCATGTATGACTAAAGTCATGCAGAGATTAAAAAGAATTCTGAGCAAAAACATTACGTTTTTTTTTTTTTTGGTAGCCTTGTTCGGAGGTCTCTTTTGGCCTGTTTTTAACAAAATAAAAATAACTGATTTATTTAGAACAAGGGGTAATTTTAAATTTTAGTTTTGTATTTTAGTTTTTATCATTTTTATTGTATTAATCAAAATACAACGCCCAAAATATAATATTCAGTGTTGGGCTGCCGAATCTCCGAACGCGTGCATGTTGAGCCTATAATGTCTTCATCCGTTTGCAACAAAACTTTATAGTTTTGTTGCAAATGAATTAAGAATTTATAGTGCTATATCTCCGCTTAATTAAACATAATTATACTGTATACACTGTTTAAAAAAATAGGGCACTGTGTGTGCTGTATGAATAGGCTGTGAAGGAATTTGCGTATTTTAATTATAACTGTCATGTGTGTGGTTTTTCATCATTATACAGTCCGTTAAAATAAATATTCAGAAACACATGCAGTGCCACTGTTTGTCCTTTTTTCTGGTTAACTTTGATTAAACTGGAGATCAAAATAGAATGGCCTTACCCTAAATAAGGATCAATTATACTGGAACACATCTCCAAAATAATCGCATACACAGATGCTCATTGTCTTTACAGTAGTCAGCGCCGAACAACAGGAAAATAAAATATAAACTGAGGTTACAAAAGTGATTCAGTCAAGATCAGTGAGGGATTTTCTTTTCTTTTGTTCTTTGATTAACATTAATGAGGGGCGGCAGCGACTGCTGTCAATGCACGGATCCAATACACCCTCTTTACGTTCACTTAAGACATAACCGATTATATTCATGGGATATTTGGATATAATTTTGTGTGTATTTGTCCATTCGAATGTGTAAGAATGCGAGAAAGAGAGCTCAGTCCAGTGTTTGCGTATATAAGAGGTGCGAGCTGTGTGTGTGTGTGTGTGTGTGTGCGCGTGCTCTGCGCAGAAAACAGCGCGCGAGTGCAGAAGTGAGTTCTATTTCGTCTTCTTGCAGTTGAATCTTTTGAAATCACAAAAAATGCACATACAGGAATCGAGAAGCAGAATCGAAATTTAATTTTATAACAAGTAATTTGATTCCTGACCTTACGCATCTGATCTTATCTCCAAAATTGGAATAGCTTTTCGATTCCCAACCCTCCTATTAAATTATTTCATTCTTGCATGCAAAAAGACCTGTATGGTGACTATGGGGCTGTGTAAAATATTTTTTGCAACCTACTAGGTTTATCATTTGTCATTTTTTTTCCTGATAATGTCGATAATCGTCTGTTACCTGACTGTTGACATCGACATTGCGATACTTACGAGACATCGTCGATATACGATTATATCGTCATATCGCCCAGCCCTACTATACACAAATAAAAGTAGACCCTTTGAAGTTTCAAACTATATCTTATTCTTATCTGTACAATCAGAAACGACAGAGTATTTTTAGTTCTTTTCACAGTCATCGAGAAAAAACGAGACAGACCGCACTGCTGCGGGCTTCGGCCCCGGAGGGGTAAACAGTCTGTGTCACAGACACCTAAACGCCACCTCTAAAGCGCTTCAGTGAAGTGTACATTCGGCACAGAGAGTCATCCTCGGATGTCTCATGTTCAAGTTCAGGATCCAGTAAGCATAAATTCTGTAGAAAAAAACTTCACACTTCAATCTGAAAATCTAGTTAAGCCTGGCTGACAGGCTTTAAACCATTTAATCTACTCAACCCAAACATCCAGAAGGGCTTTGACAGGTCAATCTGGATGTGTTTTTGCTTCTTTGGGCTAAACAACCCAACTAACGCAAAGTGAACTTTCATGAACATCCACCAACCCATCTATCAAAATAAATTACAAAAATCTGATCTCGGCCTAAATGCACTGGCAATCAGGACTGCTGATTTGCTGGTGCATCTTATAATAAAATTACACATGAATTCACAGTTAACTGTTAATCACATGCCAACCTAGCAAAGTACAGTGAGAATCAAACCAACAGTCAACATAATCTGAACTATTCCCGGCTGGCGCCCCACGACAGCTGACACACATAACACAAATATGATTAAGAAGTGTTTAAGCAGGCTATCTCTGTGTAATTATCAAAGTATTTATATCTATGCGTGTTCTGCAAATTTTTTCTTGTGGGGTGATTAAAAAAAAAAAAAAAAAAAAACTTAAATCATAGGAGGTAGCCTAAATATACACCTGACCATTGTAGTGCCATTGTGTTTTGGACACGTACCATGGTTAGGGATGGGCGATATGGGCTTAAAAATATATCACGATATTTCTGGTATTTATTGCAATAATGATATCAATGACAATAATTCAGGGAATCCAGTTTCTTTAGAGAAAGTATTATGTTTCCTATTTTTTACCCAAAATAGGGTGTTGTGAGCATTACTGAGTACACACATAATGTATTGACTATTTAATTCATACTGGAAGCCGGAGGGCGCCCTTGCGCAGAAACTCCACATATGCATTGCAGAAGTAATGCTACCTATGATGCTCCAGGAAATCCCTAATATGGACAAAGGTTAAGTTATTGCTGAAATTTGTTAACTTGAAGACAATAAACATACGATTGCACAAAATACATGGTTTATCTGTGTTCTTCAAGCAATCTTGGGTATTTTTGTATAAGGAAAGTATATTTATAATGCAATGCTAATCGACATAGCCTTTATCACTGTATATAATACTATCATTCTCTGTAATATGAAACCACGTCTGGTCACAAAAAGTAGTTATTTCAAACACTCAACTATGTTATTAAGTTAATTTGGAGAAAAAGCATGTCAATAAATGATATCTTTGTTGGACAACAGGTTTGTAAACAGGCTCATACACATGCAGAACTGTATCGCACACGTGCTACTGTAGTACAGTTATTCAGAACGATTTTTTTTTGTGCACAGTACAGCCCTAACCAAACCAGTTCCAGACAGTAGAAGGAGCTCCCCATCAAGGTTATTATAGTTTTGAATTTTTAAGTTTTATTTTAATATCGTTTTCAAATTTGCTATGAAATTCAGTTTAGTTTTTATTAGTTTCATTAATATGTGTTAGTTTAGTTTTTATTTCGTAAACACATTTTTATTTAGTTTTATATAATTTAGTTTCAGTTTTAATTAAAGTCAACAGATCACTTCCAGAGCGAAGGCCAAAGAAAGACTTAGCATAATTTTACTTGAGTGAGGCAAACGTTTAGTGACAAAATTAACCCATGCTGAGACTGATAGATGGTAAAAGTATACAAATATACACCAAAGGAAATAAGCCTTTTTACTAAATAAATCTACACAAGTTGTGCTTAATGTCATATCTAATGGTGTGTTGAGATATTTAATATGAAAATAAATGTAGCCTAATTTGGTTATATGTCTTTTTTCTTATTTAACCATAATCATGATATTGTAGCTGTCGTGTCTTGCACACTTTTCCGTGAACATCCGCGCATAAATCATAACTGGGACTAATGAAATTCAATAATAACGGCAATCGTAGGCCTATTTAAAGGCTCACATTTGAATATGTTATTTTCTTTATTTATAAAGAATTATAAGCGTGTGTATGATGTGATTTAGCCTATGCATATTTATTTGTTCGAAAGTTTGGCAGTGATCACAAGATGCTAGGGCAAGTTTTGTATTGTTTACAGAAAGGTGCGTTCTCATCTTTTTTTTCTGTTATGTTGCATGTCTGTTATTCTTCAAAGCACCAACTTGCCTAATGTAGGTTTGATTGCTTGTGTTACATGAGAAAATTAATAAGTTTGCCTTCCTGATGTTGTAGATTAATGCGGGTCCGGTTCGGGTCGCGACTCTCAGTCTTTATGTCAAACGGTTCTGGTCTGGTAGGCTACAGAAATAAATATATAGTGCTGCTGTGGGATAACGGGTCGGTGTTCTGTTAAGTACTGCTGGTGCACGTTTACCAAACCGGACCCGTGCAGGACTCTGCTTTAAACTGCTTTGCGTCAGAGATGCGCCATTTACAGGTATTTCCCTAAAACGCCACACAGCTCATATATTTTTCAGCCAAGAGGTGAGAACGTAATGATTACGAAAACGATTATTTATTCTTGTTAATTTTTATTTTATTTCAGTTAGTTTTTCAATAACTGTTGTTAGTTTTGTTTCGTTTTAGTTTCATTTTTATTTTATTTCAGTTTACAAAATTGTTTTTTCATCAATCGTTTTCGTCTTAGTTTTAGTTTTCGTTCACGAAAATAACCTTGCTCCTCATTTAGCGATAAACTCCTCCTCAATTTCACGTCCACCCACAACTATATGTCAACAACTAGACTTTATCGTTATTATCGCGGGAAGACAAATTTTTATTGTGGGGAGAATTTTTACTGGTATATCGCAAACGATAAGATATCGCCCATCGCTAACCATGGTTATACCATAGAATTCTTTTCAATTACCAGTGAACACCATGACAATCCATGGTAATTAATTATTCAGTACCATGGTTTATATCAAAGTACCCTGGTATTGGTACTATAAACTCATACAATTACTATACGAAGGCTGTCCAAGGACCGAGTTTGGACAGCCCTGCACTATACCATCGTACCATCACAACATTACTTTAAAAGGTAGTCCAGGGTGGTTGGTTGTAACTCAGGATTCAACTGGAAATTTTAAACCTACAGCTAAAAATCTAGTAAATCAGAAATAGTTCATTTGTTTGTCTAGTAACCCAAAACTAAATAGTACATCCACAGATCTAGAGCTAGTAAACCAGAACTAGTTAATCTGTTTGTCTAATACCGCTTAACAATCTAGTAAGTGTACAGATTTAGATCCAGTAAATCAGAACTAATAAAGCTGTCTAAATCTAGTAACTCAGAACACCCTATTAAATCTACAGGTCAAGAGCTAGTAAATCAGAACTAGTCAATTTGTTAGTCTAGTCATCTAAAACAAACTAGTAAATCTACAGATCTAGTAAATCAAATCTAATATTTTTTTTCTAGTAACCCAGATCTAAATCTACAGATTTAGTAACTCAGAACTGGTAAAATAGTAATAGTAATAATTGGACCAATCAGATATGAGCAAAGTGAATATGATTTATATAATTATAATATTATTATTACTCCATTACAAACAATTTAGTTTAACAATTATTATAAAGCATATATTTTAAATGAGTATTAATACATACAGATCATATGTAATATAAATAAGGGGTAGAATCAATAGATAACCCTTTAAAAATGGCTACATGTGACCTTACATGTTTGAGTCTCTATCGCTATATGTGGGGTAGTCATGGCCTAATGGATAGAGAGTTGGACTTGTAACCTGAAGGTTGTGGGTTTGAGTCTCAGGTCCGGCAGGGATTGTAGGTGGGGGGAGTGAATAACCAACACGCTCTCCAGCCTCAATACCACGACTGAGGGAAGACCCTTGAGCAAGGCACCGAACCCCCAACTGCTTCCCAGGCGCCGCAGCAATAGCTGCTCATTGCTCCGGGTGTGTGTTCACTACTGAGTGTACACTTGGATGGGTTAAATGCAGAGCACAAATTCTGAGTATGGGTCACCATACTTGGCCACACACCACTTCCCTTTCCCTTTATATAATCAACTACATAGAACTAACTTCCCAAGTTTCACTTGCGACTGCACTGATAGAGCAAAATATTTGCCTTAATTTGTCTTCTTTCATGGACAGGTACTTCAGTGGAAATGCGTTTAAATTCCTCATATTCTTTAATCTCTTAACCTTTAACAAAAGAGTTTTGAATCTCACTGGCTCTCTTACAAGAAGTGAATCTCACTGGCTGTGTGTTGTGATTGGCTGTTCGCTGCTGATGTCACACATTCATGTGCACGTGCTCCATTACCTCAGGATCAAGCCTGAGTTGACAGAGAAAGTTGATGATCAGCTTCATGGTACCAACAAAGCCAGATTGGAGAGGTTTGGTTTTGTCAACTCAAAACTTATCCTATAACTCTGAATTTGTTCATCTACCATCATGGTACAGGCCCCTGGTTGATCTAGTACAGGGGTGTCCAAACTCGATCCTGGAGGGCCTACATCTGTACACTTACTCGGGTGTTCTGGGTTATTAGACAAACAGATTAACTAGTTCTGGTTTAATAGATCTAGCTCTGTAGATTTATTTTCACCTCCTTGGTGTATGCCTAGTAAGAGCTTAATTAGCTGCTTCAGGTATTTAATTAGTGTTGGAGCTAAACTCTGCAGGACACCGGCCCTCCGTGTTTGGACAGCCCTGGGGCATGTTCCATAAAACAAGTTTACCAAATAAGCCAGGCTTCTTTCAGTTAGTCTGATTTATTTGGACCCAAATCAACTGACAATAAGTCAGACTAACTGAAATAAGCCTGGCTTATTTGGTAAACTTGTTTTATGGAACAGGCCCCTGGTCTAGTAACCAAAACCAGAACACCTTTGCAAACACACTGCTTTCAAACTTAAGGCTTTTCCCCAACTTCCAAGTAAATCTTTGACAAGCCCACATACAGACTTTGCTCATCGTCTACTTAGTAACTAAGTTAGTTCTCACGGCTCACCTGCAGATCGCGGCAGTCCGTGTAGTTCTCCCAGGCCCGGGACAGATCAGCCAGGTGTGAGCTGGCCATGTCCAGCTGACCGCCACCGGCTCCGGTTCATCCACAGCAGTGATCGAAGCTCTAAAATCCAGCGGTGAAATCCGAGCAGCGTGAGCGGGAACAGCACATCATTTCATTAGGTGTCCATCCGGATTAACGTTAGGAGACGTGAAGTCCGTTAAATCCGTTACTGCCGACAGAGATCAAACAGAACTTTTGAATTCACGGCTGGCGCGAATTGGGTTCTGCACTGGATCTGTTCGCATTCAAGTCAGTTTCCAGTCTGGCTGACGGTTGCGGTCAAGTTACAGTTGCAAGCAGACAAATGAAGCATTGATATTAGTGCACCGCTTCGCGTTGAACACAAGCTGGGGCTTATATTAGCATCGGCGTCAACATTAGTGTGAATGAACCAGTCAAAAAGCATTAACGTTAACTAGGGGGAAATAAAAAAGGTTCGTGTTTGCGTGTATCTGGATCATTTCACGCAACAGCAGACGCAGAATCTCCTGCAGCACAGCTTAGGCTAACACTCATTGCTTTAGTTATGTCAAATATGAGGTAGAACGAATGCCAACCAGCCATGTTTAATCATCATGTCAATATTATACGTCCGAGGTCTAAAAACAATTATAATTCACGTACCTCGTCTCCGGTCTCCTTATAACATATACACAAGCAATTGAGAAAAAAAGACATGCAAAACAGTACAGGAAATAACGCCCACAAAACAGAATCCTAAGCGGCTATTGGTTGAGTAGACTGTCGATCATACCAGTGGCCACTGAGGGCGCTCTCTTTCGACAGTCGTTCGGATGACGTCAATCGTGCCCCCCCCCCCCCCCCCCGTTAGGGCGGGACTTAGGCGCTAACGTTGTTATTCCTGCTGTGGGCGGGGCTACGTGATGACGCCACAGTGCTCCAGTCACATTAAAGAATAATGAGTCTATTTCTGTGTCTTATTGGAATATTCCCTGGAAGAAAGTTTGCTCATTACCTCACAAATATTTAATTTCTAACAAAATGAGATAAATTGCATTTAAGTTTCATAGAATAGTGCTCTCTTAAAAGACATTAACACCGACTGTTCTTTCTGTTTAGAAAACAATGAAACTTGTTTATATTTATTCTGGAATTGCTCCCACACAACATCATTTTGGTGAGACATTCTTGACTTTATCAAATGTTATGTGAATCATAATTTTGAGTTTACTTACATTTACATAGAAATGTCATTTTTGGCTTTCACGAATGTGAAAAAGTGATGCTTATTTTCCTGTTAGCTAAATATCATATTCATAAATGTGCATTTCTGAAATGCAACCCTGTTTTTATAAGATTCAAACTTGAAATGGATATGTATTTTGAATCTCTTGTTTCTTAGTGTCTCCATGTGATAAGACCTCTCTCAAGAATATCGACAAAATGTTATTTAATTTCATATATTAAAAAATCTGTGGTTCTAAATACATATGAAAATGGTGGTTTTAATATGTTAGATTTATGTACGTTTAATAATACGCTTAAAATCAATTGGGCCAAACATTCAATTAAAAATCCAACCTCTATCTGGAACTTTATTCCACATGACATTTTCTCCAAATTTGGTGGATTTAATGTTTTATTACTTTGTAATTATAATGTAGAAAAATGACCAGCGAAGTTATCTAATTTCCATAAGCAGGTCCTTCTCGCCTGGGCTGTATTATACAAGCACAACTTTTCTCCTCATAAATATTTGATCCGGAACAACTCTTCTTCTAATAAATCAATACGTTTGTTATTCCTTAATGATTTTGTATCAATTCCAAATGTTGCGGTTTATTGGAATTCTTTTGTCTCTGAAAAGTTTGGTTGATTCTAAATAGATACTTAATTACTAATAAGATAAAAGACGTTTCCTTTCGAATTATCCATCGTATATATCCTGTTAATACTTTCTTAAAGAAATATAAAAAGATATTGATACAAACTGCTCTTTTTGCAAACAGCACCCAGAGACTTTGTGGAAAAACCTATCCTTATTATTGAGAATATTGATAAAGATTTGACTTTACTTTGGGAAAATGTTTTGTTTGGTTTTGTTAGTTCAAAAAAAGTGCATTTACAGAAAAATAAATTGTACTTAATCTCCTTATTTTGTTAACAAAATCTTATATACATAAATGTACATTTTCATGTCAGAAGCCATTGTTTTATGTATTGTTTGCTGACATGCAGCACTTCTTTCAGACTATTTCTAATTATTGTAATAAGATTTAAAAACTGTTGACATTTGTAAACTGTTTAATAATTTCCTTTGAATGCAATGTATTTTATTTTATACCCCTGTCTAGTCATTTATTTTTGTTATAACTTTTTTATTATTATTATTATTTAATTTTCTTTTATTATTATTATTTAGTATTTTTGTACTGTAACTGCTTTTTATTGTTTGACAATGTTCATAATAAAAAAAAGGCTAAATAAATAAATAATAATAATAATATTCGCTTCTGTTTTTGTGTTGTTTTAGACTCATTCGACACACAATCCTCTTTAATGTGGGAATAAGAGGATGTTTGTGGGACTGTTTTTAAAGCCCACAGCAGGAAATGATTCAGACAGATTTTGAGCCTGACCGCTGATCTCTGATCAGATTTGAGCCACTGTTGCACGATGACACCATTCTTTTGTACAGATTCATTCATTATTAAAGTGCTAGAGTCAGCCAACATTTTCTTGTATTAAACATCAAATATAATACAAATATTAACATACTATATACATCTATATATATATACTAGTGCTGTCAAACGAGTAATCGTGATTAATTTTTGTTGTATGTATGCTGTGTATATTTATTATGTATAAATAAATACACACACATGCATGTACATATTTCAGAAAAATTTTATGTTTTAAAATAAATATATTTATTTATAAAATAAATTATATGAACATAAATATAAATATGTAAATACATGTAAATATTTTCAAAATATATACAGTATGTGTGTGTATTTATATATACATACTAAATATGTACAGAACACACAGATATATTATGCAAACAAAACCCGTTTATTTTGTATGTGATTAATCACGATTAATCGTTTGACAGCACTAATATATACACAAGTAACACACTGAATAAAATGATAAACAGACTAAAATAATACTGTATAAACAGTATTTACTGCACACCTCTATTTTTAATATTTTATATGACTTGCACATTTAAGTCATAATCCTGTTTTGTTCTGTAATATTTCTTGTCCAGTTGTTGTATTTTGTTTCATTGCCTAAAATATATATTTATTTTTCATTGCCCCTTTTTTATTTTAGCTATTATTTGAATGTACCTCATACTATAAAACACACATTAACTATCTATAACATAAATGTATAATATTATGAAATGTATTTGTATAAGATATAAAATAATTTTTTCAAGGTACCCATATTTAATAATTTCTTTTAAATATATTACATTTCCAGTTACTATACTAAAATCCACAGAAATCTCAATTTACTAGAATACTTGATAACACAACTGGTAAATGTTAAAAAATAACAATACAGACATACAAACACTCATAACATATATGTGACCACAAAACCAGTCTTAAGTGTCAATTTTTTGATCTATACATTTTCTATACATTATATATTTTTAGATTTTTTGAGAGATTTATACATCATCTGAAATCTGAATAAATAATCTTTCCATTGATGTATGGTTTGTTATGATCGGACAATATTTGGCTGAGATACAACTATTTGAAAATCTGGAATCTGAGGGTGCAAAAAAATCTAAATATTGAGAAAAATCATCTTTAAAGTTGTTCAAATGAAGTTCTTAGCAATGCATATTACTAATCAAAAATGAAGTTTTGATATATTTACGGTAGGAAACTTTCTAAATATCTTCATGGAACACGATCTTTACTTAATATCCTAATGATTTTTGTCATAAAAGAAAAATAGATAAATTTTGACCCATGCAGTGTATTTTTGGCTCTTGCTAAAAGAGTCACACATTAAAGAATGGTATATGATTTAATGAAGGACCTACACGGTGAACTAAATACAGTAAGAAAGAATAACTAGACAGGGAGTTTTCACCTGATTTTTAGGCTTCTGCTGGCCTCTGGTGGTTATTATTTAAAATATACTTGCATTCCCTTCTAAGATTCATAAAGCATGAGTGTATGACAGAGCACTATAACAATATAAAAATGACAAGGCTAAATAAACAAAATATGATTTTATTGAAAAGATGTATGTGTAAACATTGATTTATTTCAGGTTATTTCACAATTGTATCATTTCTTTATCTTTTAAAAGAGATACTCTCAGTATCAGGGTAACACTGATAGTTTGAAAAGTCAGGAAACTAAATTCACAATGACCTCATTAGCATTAACTGCTCTTTAAAGCACCATGATCATATTTAAGGCACGGATGCATTTAAAAATCTTTAATACTGAGTTGGCTTTATTGCATCTTTCAGACAAGACATGGTGTAACAGAAGCGTTCAGATGGAGCTGCCATGTCCTTCATCAGTGGAGGTCTGCTCACGTCTCTTTGAATCTTCAGTTCCAGCCTTCTTGCTCCACACAGCCCAGCCCTGCAGCGTCATCCGGACACCTGCACGAGCGCCCAGCAGGTGTCGCCAGACATAAGTGAGTGCACCCACCATTATTGCTGGAGCAGTAGTTCTGGCCTGATGGGGAACAGTGAGTATCTCACATTAGCTCCAGTCATGGTACAAACGTGTTGTTTTAGCTACTTGAGCCAGTTACTTACATGGTTAGAAGCACCGAGCATTAAAAACTGACATCATTTATGAAGAATTTACAGTGGTGGCCAAAATTGTTAGAACACCTGGCAGGTTTTTGCCTCCAAAACATGATTTCATTTCATAATGTTCATGAAACATGCAGATGGTTGCTCTGAACACAACAAATATCAGATGAGTCATACTGTTTTTATCCACTTCTAACTTTAATATTTGGTATGTCCAACTTTTGCAGCAATTACAGCAGCACATCTCTCTGGCATAGTGGAAATACATTTCCTGAGAACTTCAACACTAATGTTATCCCATGCCTTCTGCAACTCGAGGCAAGGGCTTTCCTTTGAATGCACAATAGACCTGTTCAGTTTATTTTCCAACTTGCCCAAAATTTGCTCGATGGGGTTGAGGTCCATCAGATTCCTTCCGTCGCAGGTAGTTCTGGCAATAGTTCGTTTTATGGGTATTGTAATGGCCAATTCAACAAAAACAACTGAAACCTCTTAAATATGCCAAGTGTTCTAACAATTTTGGCCACCACTGTAAGTATAAGAGAGAAATCATACCAGACGGGCAGTGGGCATGTGCCGTGGTGATCCCGTAGAGACGTGTTCGTTTCTGGGGCTGGAACTCATCCACCTCTCGCCTAGCATATCGATCAGCTACGACTACAGCACCCCTGATCAACACAAACACACAAACCGTCAGGAAAACACTGGCTTGATGATACATATATACAGTATGTATGATATTAATAATTAATTCGATTTTTAAATGTTTTGAAATGTCTTCTGCTCATCCACATCTGCATCCATTACAAATACAGTAAAAACTGTAATATTTGTACTATTTAAAATAGCCGTTTTCTATATTGTAAAATATAATTTATTGCTGTAATGCACAGCTGTATATTCAGCATCATTACTCCAGTCTTCAGTGTCACATGATCTTCAGAAATCATTCTAATATACTGATTTACTGCTCAAGACTGATTATTATCAATGTTGAAAACAGTTGTACAGCTTCATATTTTTGTGGAAACCGTGATACATTTTATTTTTCAGGAATCTTTGATGAATAGAAAGTTCAAAAGAACAATATTTATTTGAAACAGAAATCTTTTGTGATATTATATTTCTATTATAAATGTATTTACGGTCACTTTTGATCAATATAATATGTCCTTGCTGCATAAAAGTATGAATTATATTATCACTATTAAATAATAATTAATAATAGCGTATTACAATGATTTCTAAAGGATCATGTGACACTGAAGACTGAAGTAATGATGCTGAAATTTCAGCTTTGATCACAGAAATAAATTACATTTGACAATATATTCATATAGAAAATACTTCTTTTAAATTGTAATAATATTTATAATTTTTTTATGTATTTAATAAAATAAATGCAGCCTTGGTAAGAGACTTCTTTCAAAACATTTGAAGGACCTGACACTCAATAAAAGCGTGATGCTGTTTAATTGAAAGTTCACCTCGTCCAGTCCGTGTAGTAGAGGTTTTTTCCATCAGTAGTCAGTCCGAAGGGATACTGAATTCCCTCCATAAGAAGCCTCCGAGTGCCCTGCTGCGGATTCATGCACTCCACTTTATGAGTACCTGCATCAAAAACACCAAACATCATCATTAACACAAACACATCAACTAAAGCGTTTTATGGAGCTTGTGGCTTTAATGAGCTAAACAATCAGTTGTGTGTGCCCCCCCGAGACACTCAAACAGCTGTGACTTCATTGCACTAGTAAATGTTTCTCAGTGAACTGGAGCCGTACCAGCATCCGCCCAGCACAGCAGAGACGTCTGGGGGTCGTAAGTTAAACCGTTGGGGAGGCCCAAATCATCCTTGGCCAGGACCCTGCGATTTGTGCCGTCCATGTAAGCCATCTCAATTTTGGGGGCGTCCCTGTTCCAGTCGGCCCAGTAAATGTAACTGAGGAAGAAAAAGACCTTTACAATAACTATTTCACTGCAGAAATGAATGGTACATTGGGAATCACTCAAATTCATAATGCTAAGAATGAGTGTAAACATGATTTCATGTATGATTAGAAACAAAGCTGTAATCATGGTCTAAAACTAATGCAGGTGAAATGAGAGAAAGCAATGGCCATGAAGTATTTTGCATTATTCTTAATATAACATTGTGCTGCTAAATTTAGGGTGCCTTTACACAGCCAAATTAAGGCTGCTCGGTGCCTGCTCAAAATTCAGTGTAAAGGCATAATGCCACATTAAAGCCAGATTAGATGATGCCTGCTCTGCCACCTCTGAGCAGCAATAAAAAAAATGCCACTTCAGAAGTGCTTCTGTGCCACATTTGCTGTGTAAAGAAACCTTTATTATTGAATTGTTCACATGACTTCAGATTATCACACTTAATTGTTATTAATCTTATTGATTTAACCAAGTATTGCATTGCATTTCTATCCAACTGCCTTTACTTGTCAAAATCACTGTTGTTAATTTTAGACGCTGGTTGTTTCTGGTTAGTCACGCACCCATTGGTGGGATCAGTTAGGATGGCTCTCGGGTTAACCAGGTCTGTGTTAATCAACACATGGCGCTGGGATCCGTCTAAAGAGGAAACTTCAATTCTGTCCTTCCCAGAGTCTGTCCAGAACACGTTTCTGCCCAGATGGTCGATAGCGATGCCTTCAGGACTGCTGACATCTGACACAAAAATCAGTTTGTGAATCAGTGTCAGACAACTTATGATCCTATGAAATCAAAACTGATCTTATGTGATCCACAGAAGACAGTGAATAAGTTTGAAACGATGCGGAGAGTCATTTTTGGGCACACTATTGGTTAAAATTGACTCTACCTGATTTAATGATGTGGACAGGTTCTCCTCCTTGTAGACTAGCTTTGCTAATAGCAGGTGTGCTGATGTCTGTCCAATACACCATCTTCTCCATGCAGTCGTAAGCAATTCCAATCACCACTTTCTCCTGCAAAAACGATAAAAAAGATTTACAAACATGCATGGAACAGTTTAAGATGACAACTCAACTCTAAATCTGCCTTCAGGCATTCATATATCTGTCTGTCTGTCTGTGAACGGCTGTCTAGACAAAACATGAAACCGCACATCCAGAATCTGAGTCAAATGACTCTTGGGCCAGCTTTGCATTTTTCCTTGCTTAACAAGCTTCACCGATGTTAGTCATTACAGTAAATGTTAGCATGTGAGCAGTAAATAAGAGCAGAAGGGATGAAGATTTATTCAGACTTGATTTCCCACAGTATTGCACACAAAAGGACCTAAAAAGTCCATTTCAGGGGTCAGTGGATGAAAATATAAACCCTGTGCATATGTTGCATGTGTAGCTTAACACAATCAATTGGAAATATAATCAGAAATAGAGAGAAACCATAATATTTACCATTGAAAAATTTGGGGTCAGTAAGAATGCTTTGACTCAGCAAGGATGCATTAAATTGAGCAAATACTTTATAATGTTACATAAAGATTTATATTTCAAATAAATGCTGCTCTTTTTAAATTTCTATTCATTGAAGTATCCTGAAAATAAAAATGTATCACAGTTTCTGCAAAAATTTGAAGCAGCACAACCAGTGGTCGAATTGTTAAAAAAATTAAAGGGGAATAGTGTGGGGTGGGGTTTGTCACCAATAACGATAATTAATATTTTGATGAGTGTGTTTTTGTGCTGGTTTAAGCTTGGATAAATAAATATAAGGTTTATGTATATTCCCGTAGGTGGCGGCAAGTGTCTGTTTTAATAAATTATTCATTGAACCCTTCAGTCAAACGATTCTTTTAAAATGGCTCATTCAATTAGTAATGAAGCAAGTTGACTGTCTTTACTCTTCATGAATGGATTATTATATAATTGACTCACTCTGTTCAAAAACAGATTCATTCAGGAAAAATACACAGTGTTGCTCTCTGGCTGTGTTTGGAACTAATTAATTTGCAAAACAGGAAAAAAGACACAATATTTCTAAAATGTAATTGAATGTAATAAAATGCTTTGATCACAGCAATAAATTACATTTTACAATATTGTATATACACAGAAATGAGTTACTTTAACAATATTTTAAAAATTCTTGAATACAGTTTTCTACTTAAGAAACAGTTTAGTCAAGGGCGCCTGCAGAAAACATGCGTGTTAACATCATTTTCTTTTGTAAATATTCTGCTCTGTTTCTCCTGGAAACCCTCCTCACATTCTTACGGTTAAGGAGGTTATGTAATCAGCAGAGGCAGCATATGGCTCTGATAAACAATTTGTCTCACACTAATATTTCCAAGAAAAACTAAGTTAAGCAATCTTAAAATTCCCCAGCGACCCCCCAGCAGTTCTCTGGCTCGGTCTTATCAACAGTTTAACTGAGAGAGACGAACTACGAGCAGAACACAAACCACAGTGACACGTTCGCTCGGCTGTTACTAACGTCACTATCCATTAATGCATTCCAGAGCTTCAAAACAGCAGGGAATAAATTAGAGCAAAGACTTCTGAATGAATCTACAGAGAACAACACAATTTTGTGAATGATTTGGCCTAGAACACTTCATAACAAGTATGTGCTGCACTTTCGGGGCAACACATTGAGGTAAAGGCTTTACCGGGAGGTGCAGTGCAGTCTTGGCTTCGTTCTTCTTCAGGTTGTGACCTTCCAGAGGAATATACTCAATCTTCCCGCTCTGGGCGAAGAGGATGTGGCTGCCAGGAGGCAAAGGATTGACGTTAGGATCAGGTGTTGGTCCAATCGGGCGAGGGCCATCATGACCAGGACCTGAGGAACAGAAGATGCATGAATAATTTGAAAAGTGTAATTTCTAGACCTGGACAATTCATGGAAATTAATAAGATGTTAAGAAGAAATTTAAAAATAAGTGGTGTCAAGCTTTAAAATATTTTAATTGGGTAGAAATTGCTATTCGTGAGTAAACAAATAAATAAATATACTGCAATGATAAATTCATAGGTTGTAAAGCGTAACCCCTGAATTTTATTGAAATATTTAAATATATTACCACACCTAGTTTCCATTAATATTTATAATATTTAAAGAAAATATTTTTTTATTTTATATTTATGTATAATTCTATAAAGATAAAGATCATTCTGTCATGAACATGAGCTGGAATGTCCTGTATATCCATCAGAGGGCACTTCCCATTATCCTTTGCTAGGACTCATCATGATCTAATTTCTTCCACCTGTGTGTCATTTACTAGTTTGGTGTTCACTATACAAGTTGTGCTTTTTATTCAGTCGGTGTGAGTCTGTTTTCATTCCTGCTCCCTGTCTGGATTATGTTTCACTGTTCCTGGTTGGAATAACTTTGTCTATGTTTTCCTTTAATAAACTTTTACTGCATTTAGATCCTCGCCTCATCTCGCCCTTGCCACCATTATAACAAAATGCTGTTCTTTTGAATTTTCTATTCATCTGTGAATCCTGAAAAATTAAATGTATCAGTTTCTGCAAAAATATTGTGCAGCACAACTGTTTTCAACATTAATAATAATCTGAAATTTTTGAGCAGCATATTAGAATGATTTCTGAAGGATCATGTGACACTGAAGACTGGAGTAATGATGCTGAAAATACAGCTGCGCATCACAGCCAGGAATAAATTGCAGTTTACAGTATATTCACATAAAAATTATTTATTTTAAATAGAAATAATCTCTTGCAATATAAAAATCTTTGCTGTATTTCTAAAGAAATAAATGCAGGCTTGGTGAGCAGAAGAAATGTCTCAAAAATATAGAAACAAAATCTCACTGACTCCAAACTTTTGAACAGTCTTGGATGTGAACCGCTGTTTTATGCTATCCTGCTCCTGACATTAAAGTAGGCAAAATACTTGCGTCCTCCAGAATGCATCGCAAACAAGCAATATGTGCCATTGAATGCTTGAATCTGATTGGCTGATGAACGTTCTAAGGTGAGCAATTATTTTCAGGAAAACGTACATGTCCATATCACTTCACCAAATGATTTCAGTTATTTCAAAGGTCTTACAACAGCAAAATAACCAAAGCCCACAACAACACTGGCTAAACAAATAAATATAGTAAGCAATATGATAAAAATGACAGATCATTTCCATGTTTTTCCACAAAAATAAGTTTTATATAACGTAAAGCACATACTCTCCCTTACAGACCCACACGGAAACATAATACTCGCTCTAACGTTGTTAGCACTACTCTGACGATTTTATCAGAAAAATTGTTTAGCAACATAAAAGCAACATGACATTTCTCCCAAGCGAGGTAACAACGGAGCTGTACGTGAAGAAAATTAACTTAAAGTTTCACTATTAGTAGGCACACTGCTGCCGAACACTTTTGAGAGAGACACAAACTCATGCTCTCTCTCTCTCTCTTTCTCTAATAACTTAGTTATTAACTGCATTTGTCTGCTATCAACGGCTCAAACCTCCATTACTAGGTCTAACATGACGTCTTGGAATTAGAAACGGATGCATTGGATGAGATGCGGAAGAAATTAATCCTACTCACAATAGCGATTTAAGTAAAAAACCAGATGAATGCTTTAAAATATATAATCTGATCAATGTGTTGAGGTGTGGTAGCCACAGTACAAGCCGAATAATTGACAACGCACCGTTGAATTATTGATGACGTATATGTGTAAATCAACGGCCTGTCATCAATTATTCCTTACTTATGCTTGCAAGAATATCGTAACAAGATTTCCAAATTAGTCACTGATGATTCTCGTTTCAGTTAGTCTGCTGACTTATAAGACAGTTCTCTCTGTAGACAGCAAAGCAGCTCAGTAGGTTTTGGAACAGAGTCTTTATGAGTAAAGCATGTGTAGGACTCACACTCAGGAAAGCGCCCGGGTCCCGTCCGCGTGCCAGAGATCTCCTGTGCATCGCGGTCCACGCACCAGCACTGACCAATGCTGGCGTGACACTGCATGGGGTCGTACTCGCCCTGGGCGTCGCAGGTCGGCACATACTGACCGGGCACAGGACGGGGGCCGCGGGGCCCAGCGCCCAGAACGCTCTCCCTATGCAGCTGGCAGCGCGTCTTCTCATAATCTGCACGGAAACAAACACACACACAGTTAACCCTATAAACCTTACCAACTGTATCATATTTGATATGCAAGGCCTCTAAATGATCAACATGATAAAACCTTGCTGTTAATCTTGTTTCACACTCAATCTACTGCATGTCTTCTGTCGTCTGATTGATAGTTTAGTTTTTATCCAGTAAAAGCTCTTTTAATGAAATTATACAAACGTACATCTTCAGCTGCTGCTTCTGTGTCTTTCTGCTGTCAAATCTTGATTGATTTTTAGAAAACGTAAGAATAACTTTAGCAATATTTCCAGATGAACAGTTACTGGGCTGAAGCAAATTTGCTTATTTGATTCATTAAAAAAATCATTAGAAAAATCAGTGAGTCTCAAATACGATTGTCAGAGTTTGAGCATTTAGCATCACTGGATTATACTGCATTATATGTTTTGATCATTTAAATCTCATCTTGCTAAGACATATTATTGGAGTTATAGAGTGATGTCTGATATTTGTATCATTTTATGCAAGTATCTGCTATACTTTTATAAAGATAAGGGTTCCGTGCAATCAGGCTTTTTAATGGTATAAAGGTGTTCAAAAACAACATCAACAATTTTAAGACTCGACAACCCTAGTAACCAAACTGAATGCTTATAAAGAAACGGACACAAAGGAGTAAATGATATGATTAATGAAACAGGTGATCTGGATGATAATTAACTAAACAAGGACAGGAAATACCAAATAAGGACAAAACGGAACTAAATGGAATTAACTAAACAAGGACAGGAAATACCAAATAAGGACAAAACGGAACTAAATGGAATTAACTAAACAAGGACAGGAAATACCAAATAAGGACAAAACGGAACTAAATGGAATTAACTAAACAAGGACAGGAAATACCAAATAAGGACAAAACGGAACTAAATGGAAACCGACATGTGACACCCACATAGTATGTGAAAAGTATTTGCAATGTCAACCATTGGAGGCTCAACGCTAACTGCAAACGCCTGGGCTTATGCAGATTATCAACAGATCCAGGATCAAACTTCATCTCTTTCTAAGAATGTCCAGTATTTCCACTGAAAATCAATCAGTGCTACAGCTCTGGGGTTAAATCTGAAACAGATATGCTCACGTGAGCTGCTGCGGTACATTACATCAGTCTAAAGAGCTCTGTCTGCAAATCAGGTTACAATAACAAAACTCAATGCTCTGCACACTAATCAATACCATTACTACCACAATCGTGACAGCGCTCATAATCGACATGACACACTGAAGACAAACATGCCTTAGGCACTACAGGGCTCTCAAACTAGATTTTAAAGCATGTAAACTCATTTCAGTCTGAACCAGCATATGAAGTCATGCTCCACAGATTCGGTTTTGAATTATTAAGGTAAATCTCAGGAAAAGCTTTCAAGACTATCCAGGTCATATTTTGCATAAAAAGAAATGATTTTGCATAAAATGAGGGCTATATATAAAACAAACTTACTTATATACATAACTTCAAAAATCATGCAATTTTCAAAATCAGATCAATTATATTTAAGACAGACTTGATTTAGATTTTTTTTTTAATTAGCTTGTCATTATTTTTTTAAATACTATCAGAAAAGGAATAGACTTTTTTTTTTTAAATACTAAAATAATACTAAAATATTTTTATTAAGTCTATTATTATCCTCAGCAAGGCTTTACGTATTTGATCTAAATATAGGAAAAAACAAATATTTTTATTTAAAATAAATGTTTTCATTTTGGATATATTTTAATGTGCAATTTATTCTTGTGATGCAAATTTGAATTTTCTGATGGACCATGTGACACTGAAGACTGAATTGCATTTTACAATATGTTCAATAGAAAATAGCTATTTTAAATTGCATTAATATTTCACAGTATTACTGTTTTGCTGTACTTTGATCAAATAAATGTAGCATTGGTGAGCAGATACACACACACACACACACACACACACACACACACACACACAGAAATAATTTCAAACTTTTGAGCAATATTGCATTTATTTTGTCAGTTTTAATGAGAACATATTTGACCTTCAAGCTCATAAAATTCAACAATATTGATGTCATGGGGTCCTAAAACTCTGAGAAACCAAAGCAACTGGTCAGTTCCCAGCAGACACGCAGCTGTCGAGCTGATTTTCATGGCGGCAGGGTTAAGCCGTGACATAACTCGGGGATCAAGAGGTCAGGTCATGTTGTAATATTTAAAGAGTCGATGGTCATCCGTCATTAGAACGACTGATACAGTTTGCGGCATTAACTGTGGGTAAAAGGGGTCCGAAATAACAGCATAATGAGCTTTTGTCTACTTTAAACGTTGCTCAAGGCTGGATGCTCATGCAATACGCACAGATGATTCTCCAAACCACAGCGTCCAAAAATCCGATGAAATTCTCCAAATATGCTAGAAATGGCTTTAATGGTATTTAGCAGAACAAAGCTATTTGTGAGGGTTATGGGTCTGAATGAATGAGAATAATGAGCACCGTTACAAAACCAAAAGACACAACTGATGTTCATTTAAAGCTAAAGTCTACCTGTAGAGCATTGGAAACCGTCGCCATAGAAACCAGGGTTACATTGACAGGTGAAAGATCCAGGTGTGTTGGAGCAGACAGCATTTTCATGACACTGATTCACCTGACACTCGTCTATGTCTGAAAGAGAGAAAGAAACAAACAAACAAAATGTGCCAATTAAACTAAATGTTTTGCAAAGAATTATATAAAATGTTTTAAAAATAAAGTTATATATTTATTATAAAATATTTATGATCCCACTTATACATATTAATGTTTTGAAAAACATATGTAAAATGCTTTACATTTTATTTTCTACAGCTGTTTCTGATTTTATTACGTCATTCACAGTGCTTCATAAGAAATTTAATTTTACTTAAAATAATTTTTTGCATTGAAATGACAATTAAGCACAGTTAAATGTTTAATAAATTGAATAGATAAATTTAAATTATATTTTTTTAAATAAAATAAATTATTATAATTTAAATAATTGAATAATACATTCATTATAATTAAATAAATGTTGAAATTTTAAACAAATATATTGCGTTTAAATGGTGGATAAATTTAATGTAATAAAGCTGTGTAATAAAGCTGAAAAATTAATGAATTATGCAGGTAACAGAAATAAAAGCTGATCACAGCTGAGTGTCTGTTTTCCCTCTCGGCTAATAATCACACTAAAATCCCCATTAACATCATGTCAAGTCGTTTATATTTCTCTCACAACTAATGAAGATGTAAAAAAACACCTTGTATTTACAGCAGTGGCTGACCAATAGGAGTTTTAATGACCAATATACATGTGAAATTTAATAATAAAGATTGTAAGACAAAATTTATGTATTCAAATTAAATTAAGTAAAATAAAATGTTTTTTTTATATACCAGACTGTTGAATATACACTAGGCCAAATTAACAATTCTATTAATTAATCAATCATGCAAATTAATTAACCAATAATGACCAAATATCTGCTGCTGGATCAGCCTGGAAAACATTAAAATGGTGTGTGTTCTTCTAATAAATCTTATGAAAGCATGTCTGTATAGAGAGTCAGAGACCCACCCTGACAGCTGCGTCCATCTCCCATGAACCCCGGCAGACAGGTGCAGATGTAGGACGATCCTCCGGTGTAGCTGCAGCGAGCGCGCTCAGGGACGTCACAGTCATGAGTGCCAATGCGACACGGGTCCACGGGACGCTGCACCTCTACAACACAGCACACATGCTTCAATTAACTGATGCAGATAAATATCCCTGCAGGAACTATGCATCACAAAAGAGATCTTTTAAATATCTCATTTCTCACAGACAGACTTTTGATGAAGCCTACAGCTTCTTTGTTTTAAATGCCTCTAACCTCCTTTAGAGATGTTTTGCTTTACAAAAAAACTCTTTCAGACTGTGATTCAGAAGTCACAGATCTCTATTATATATACATATATATTATATTATATATACATATGTGTGTGTGTTATATATATTATGATTTAGATTATGTTTAGTACATTACACTGTGTTTTTACGAAGTGAACATTTCAAATCAAACCCAGAAATACTGAACAAATCAATGTACCTCAAAATAAACAGAAAGGAATAAGATATTTAATATTGCTTTAAGAAAATCCATTATATGGCTGTTACAATTTAGTGCTTTTAATGACTATTAAGCACATTTAAATTTTTTATAAATGTAATAATTAAAATTAAAATTAGATTACACATTTATTAAAGTCAAATAATATGTATTACATTTAAATATTGAATACATTTAAAAATTAAATCAATGTATTACATTTAAATAATAAATAAAATTGATTGTTAATTGAATTGGGTATGTTAATTTATAATAAATGTGCAAATAAAGTGCAGAAGGCTGAAATAATGAGCAACATCCTCTGAGAATTCCTTCCAAGGTCTTTTTTTCCTCAGAAAGCTCAGAAGCAAGGAATTTTATCTCAATCTTGTCTTGGAAAAAACAACTGAAATCTTTCTTACAGAAGACCAGACTAAACAAGGGACGTGGTGTCAGTTCCTAAAGTCTTCCCATGAGAGTCAAGTCTTATGGTTTTATTTACATTATATTTAGTCGATGACTTTAGAGTTGGTTTAACACTGTGGGCATTTTATGATGCAAATCAGCTGCTTTTAATTTTAAAATCTAAATAACAGGGGGATTTTGTCAACACATAACGATGATGAATACAAACAGACATAAACACGTAGTGACTCATGAGATGCTGACGTACCAACACATGTCTGTCCGTCACTGGCGAACTGGAAACCGTCCCGACACTCGCAGCGAAACGTTCCCGGCTGGTTATTGCAGACGGCGTTCAGCCCGCAGATCTGAGGAGTTTCCCTGCATTCATCGATGTCTGATGAGAAAAGAGAAGCAGACAATCCTGAGGATTCAGCTTTTTAGACTTTGCTTTAGTGCAAGACTTCCTCAGTCACATTCCCACGAATTACTAATAATGATAGTCATTTCTCCTAATTACTGCTTTTTAAGATAACATCTGTCCTATTGGAGTAATCCCCAGCCAGGGATGGGTCACATCCGTAGAGGTCTTGGGAAATGTTCAGGCAATTTTGACATCTGATTAGAAGACTGCTTTGGAAACAGCCCCCTTAGGAAGCCAAGCAGTACTTTCATGGACAAAAAATTGATTTCCCTTCAGAAGGAAGCAGATTAGTGGCCCATTTTAAGAGGGAAATGAAACAGGAAACTCTTTTAATTGAAATGGACTGAGGATTGATTTAATTACACAGAATCTGTGATGGTACCATAGCAAGCGCGTCCGTCTCCAGTGAAGCCCGTGGCACATTCACATGTGAACTGGTTTCCTTGTCCGGGTCTGCAGACGGCGTTAGTGTCGCAGCCGTGTCTGCCAGTGAAGCAGGCGTTTTCTTCCGTTTGTCCACCTGCGGATGTGGTATAACAATCAACTGTCACTTCGCCAGAAGATCATAATACATTCAAAGAAAAAATTTCTTTAAATTCTGAGTTTATATCTCATAATTGAGAGTTTCGATCTCACAATTCTGATGTTTCTCTCGCAATTCTGAGTTTGTATCGTATAATTTAGAGTTTATATCTCACAATTGAGTTTATATCTCATAATTGAGAGTTTATAACTCACAATTCTGACTTTTTTCCTCAATTCTAACCTATTTCTCTTAATTACGAGTGTATATATCGCAATTCAGACTTTTTTCTCAAAACTGCAAGTTTATATCAAACAATTCGGAGAACTCGCAATTGCAAGTAAAAAACTAAAAATTTTGAAATAAAAAGTAGCAATAAGTAGAAACCGCATGGTCACCAGATTGGGAAGAGTAAGTAAAACTCTGGGCAGAAAAATGTATCAATTTAAGAGAAAAGCTTTAATTGGGGAATTTAAACTCTTGGTTTTAACATCTGGCAAATGCAAGCATGAAAGCTTTTTATCAATGCAAGATAATGCAATTTTCAATTGAAACATTTCCAGTATAAATAAATAAAATTATGCTTAATTAATGAGAAGCAGAAATCTTGGTCATGATTAAAATACTGTTCATCATGCAGCTGAAGAGATCTGGCCTCACCATTGACGTCTCCAATCTTGTTACTCATGGCGTAACGCAAGAGCTGTTCGCCCCTATCATACATGACGAACACCTGGTCAACACTGAGCATCTGTGTGGACGGCACGGCTCTGATGACTTCATCATGCTGGCAGCCCTGAAACGTGATGGTCTCTCTGAAATTGTAGCTTCTGCTTTGGGTCGAACGGTCCTGCAGATTGATCACATACTCCCGTGTGGATGAAGTGGTGATCACTGACAGAAGAGTCACGAGTCAATAGGTTTCATAATAGGACTTAAACACAAAGCATGACATATTGCTAATGGAGATACTTTGCATCATGCATACTTACTGCATACTCATGCATGTTTTATCATGCATACTCATACATACAGGTGCATCTCAGAAAATCAGAATATGGTGAAAAAGTTCATTTTTTCTTGTAACATTTCAAAAAGTGAAACTTTCATATATTTTAGATTCATTACATGTAAAGTAAAACACTTCAAAAGTTTTTTTGTTTTAATTATGATGATTAGAGCTTACAGCTCATGAAAGTCAAAAATCCAGTATCTCAAAATATTAGAATATTTCCTAAGATCAATCAAAAAAAGGATTTGCAAAGCAGAAAAGTTCAAGTTCTTTAAAGTATGTTCATTTATGCACTCAATACTTGGCCGGGGCTCCTTTAGCACAAACTCCAGCATCAGTGAGGAATGGCATGGAAGCGATCAGTCTGTGGCTCTGCTGAGGCACTATTGAGCCTTCAGCTCGTCTGGATTGTTGGATTGACGGTTTCTCATCTTTCTCTTGAAAATGTTCAGGTCAGGCATGTTGGCTGGTCAATCAAGCACAGTAATATCATGGTCAGCAAAGCACTTGGAAGTGGTTTTGGCAGTGTGGGCAGGTGCTAAAGTCCTGCTGGAAAAGGAAATCAGCATCTCCATAAAGCTTGTCAGCAGATGGAAGCATAAAGTGCTCTAAAATCTCCTGGTAGACGGCTGCATTGACTCTGGACTTCAGAAAACAATGGACCAACACCAGCAGACGTCACGGCAGCCCAAATCATCACAGACTTCGGAAACTTCAAACTGGACTTCAAGCAGCTTGGATTCTGTGCCTCTCCGGTCTACCTCCAGACTCCAGACATTGATTTCCAAATGAAAAGCAAAATTTGGTCCCACTTTATATTAGGTGGCCTTAACTACTATGTACTTACATTTAAATTAATCATTTGATACAATGCACTTATTGTGTACATACATGTTTTTACATTGTACTTATATTTTAAAAATACCTATATGTAATTACATATGTAATTAGTTTCTGTAGTTAAATTTATAATTACACTGTTGACCCATCCCTTACACCTTAACCCACCCTTAAACCTACCCATACTACCAAACCTGTCCCTAACCTTACCCATATCCCACCTCAATAGCAGCAAAAGTGTTTTGCAATACAATATGACCACAATAAGTACATTGTACTTATTCTTTGATGTAAGTACATAGTAGTTAAGGCCACCTAATATAAAGTGTGACCCAAAATTTTAATTTATCTGAAAAGAGGACTTTGGACCACTGAGCAACAGTCCAGTTATTTTTCTCCACAGCCCAGGTAAGATGCTTCTGACGTTGTATCTGGTTCAGAAGTGGCTTGGTAGCCCTTTTCCTGAAGACGTCTGAGCGTGGTGACTCTTGATGCACTGACTCCAGCTTCAGTCCACTCCTTGTGAAGCTCTCACAAGTGTTTGAATCAGCTTTGCTTGACAGTATTCTCAAGCTTGCAGTCATCCCTGTTGCTTGTGCACCTTTTCCTACCCAAATTCTTTCTTCCCGTCAACTTTGCATTTAATATGCTTTGATACAGCACTCTGTAAACAGCCACAGCTTTCAGTAATGACCCTCTGTGACTTACCCTCTTTGTGGAGGGTGTCAATGATTGTCTTCTGGATCATTGCAGAGTCAGCAGTCTTCCCCATTATTGTGGTTTCAAAGAACAAGAGATACACTGAATTTATACTGTAGAGATGGTCATTAATTGAAACTCAAATGTAAATATTCTAATATTTTGAGATACTGATTTTTCTTTCATGAGCTGTAAGCTCTAATCATCAAAATTAAAACAAAAAAACTTTTGAAGTGTTTTACTTTAAATGTAATGAATCTAAAATATATGAAAGTTTCACTTTTTGAAATGAGTTACAAGAAAAAATGAACTTTTTCACCATATTCTAATTTTCTGAGATGCACGTTTTATCATCCATACTCATTCATATTTTATTATGCATCCTCATGCATGCTCATTCGTGTTTTACTCATACATACTCATACATGTTTTATCATCCATATTCATATACACTCATGCATGTTTTATAATGCATCCTCATGCATGTTTGATCATACATATACTTCCTCATGCAAGTTTTATCATGCATACTCATGTATGTTTTATCATGCATACTCATACATACTCATTTGTGTTTTATAGTTGCATACATTATAGTATTATTATTATGCATACTCATTTTTATGCATACACATGCAGTCAAGATGGTTTGACTCACAGTTGGTGCTGTACTGGTAGATCTCTGTGTAGGGGTCGATCTGAACTGTGGCTCCCTGAGGAACCTCAGGAATCTTTCCTTCAAGTCTGGTGTCAACCATCAGGTGGTCGTGCTCATCAATGCCTTTGAACTCCTGAGAGATGGTCAACCTTTCCCCGCCTGGCTGGAAGGTCACGTCGGCCTGACGTCTGAACTCTCCGCCTGACAGACAGGTCAAAGAGGAAGTGTAAGGCGGGATTTCCATCAAACCGCACAGCAAACAACTCTTGTGTGTCAAAACAGAGAGTATAACTTCTGCTCTTCCCTCACAATGCATCTTACAGCTTCCTATACATCTAACACTCGTTCGTTTAAGTGCTTCTGCATCCAAATAACTGCTCGGAAAATTTCATGCATGTTTTATAATGAAATTAAAAAGGGAAGTATTACTAGCACTCCTACATTCAATATTGAATGATTTCATCTGCATATGTCATAATAAAAAGATTTAGGAAATACTGAACTATGAGAAAAGATATCTAGCTATCTAAATCAGGGGTTTTTAATCTTTTTGATACCAGGGACAGACAATCCTAAAATATTTATGCAGTTATATATATTTTTAAGACCCCGTTTACATTCGAAAAAATTATATTATAAATACATGTAAAATATTTTGAAAATAATTGGATTCAACTCATTATAGCATGGTACTGTTATATGTATTATTTATTGATTGACTGATACATTTCTTTTATTTTAATACATTTTTAAATGCATTTACTTAGTTTAATTTAGTTTTTATTTATTTATTTGTTTTCCTCATTTTGTAACCTCTGATCTAAATCAGCGTTGTTTTAGTATCACTATTATACTAGTAGACACTATTATAGTTTTTATTAATATTTAGATTTTCGATTATCAGTATTTCTTTTTACTTTTATATTTTCATTTTTATTTGCGTTAAAGTTTTAGCGTGCTTTTGCCTTTTTTAATAGTGTTTGTTATTATTTGTTTTATATGTCTACTGTATATAGTTTTTATTCATTTTTATTGAATTTTAGCTTTAATTATTTTAGTACATCAAGTAAATCAGGTTAAAATGTAAAATATTGCCTTGCCAATAAACTGAAATAAGCTTAAGTTTAATGTTTCAGTTAACATTAAATTTTTTGTTTCAAGTAATGAAGATGTTTTGGATGATTTTTATGGTTTATTTTCATTTTCAGTTTTAGTAAACTATAATAACCCTGAGCTAAATAAGATCTATTTGATATAACAGTTAAAAATGTATGGTCAGATGGATCCTTTATCAAGCACTTCTCATTATATGATATCTCTGAGAATCTCACCAATGATGCTGAAGCCGTTCTTGAAGCCCGGCTGCTGAAGTGCAAAGGCCCAGCCGATGATTCCTCCGACGGACGACAGCGGCTGCAGAGAGAAGCCAACGATCGGTGGAATGGCACTGATGGCCACATACGCTCTTCCGTCATTCACCACCACATACGAGTGGAGATCATTACTGGCAAAATCCACAGGCACCGGTGAGTTTCCCACAGACACCCTTCCACTCACTTTACCGTTCATCCTCTGAGGAATACCTGTCAAAGATCATCAGACATCATTATTTTTCTCTGCTTTCAGTGATCATAACCCAACATAAGAAAACATTTCTATAACAGAAATGAAACCAATAACAGCTGAAGTCCATTATAGAGGCATTACCATCAGGTACACACTGAACCCCACTGCCGTAGTATCCAGGTTTACACTGGCAGCATCGTCCGCTCCGATAATTCCTGCATTCGCCAAATTTGGAGCATTTCTGTCCGTCACATTCACCAGAGTTGTATGTAAATACTGTATGCGAAAAAAAGACAAAAAATAGATCATTTTAGCTCAAGAAAAGTGCAAAGTCGTTGATTGTTCTAGCAAATAAGCCATTCATGCTGACCGTCAACCTCGATGTTGTCTTCATTTTCGATTTCCACGACCGCCGGTCGTTCAGGTCTGTACTGAACCGTCTGCACCTGGATGGGTGGAGGATGTTCTGGACGATCATAAACTCCATCCAGGCTCTCCTGCTGGACGTCAGGATACACAGGGTGTTGATGGTTGTGGAAATCCAAAGGTAAGTTTAGCACTTCTCCAGGAGCGACGTCCGTGAAGTGAGGGAACGTTCCTATTTCATACACCCACACACCACGCTTTCCGGAGTTAGTGAGCCTGGAAAACACATCCAACCGCATCAAGGGAAAACATGATCAAAGTACACTTACACTGCTATACTGGACATGCCACAAAACATTATTAGTTCCCTTAAAAATAAAAATCCAGTTGCTCCAATGGATCATAAATAGAGAAATGTTTAACTATCTTCACAAAGATCTTTTTCTTTACAATTCATAGTGACTGCATCTGTCAAGCTCCAAAAATGACAAAAAGTACCATAAGGCTATTAGATAAAAGTAGGCAAAACTGCAAAAAAATTATTTTACATACTTCATATTGTCTTCCATTATAAATTTCTAAAAATTCTTAAATCAAGACACATTTCATTAAGAAAAATGGCTTTATAGATATTGCATATAAACAGATATAGACATAAATCAACAAAAGCATGCTTAAATGCTTATACTTAAGCAAAAATAGATAAGATATTTAATTTAGTTTTATGAAAAATTGATCAATTATGAAAAGTTTATGCATAAAACAAGAAAAAACATGTCTGTCAATGGGGTAATAAAAATACACTTTTTTATAATAAGGTTTATATTGTTGACCCAATTGACATTTTTCTTGTTTTAAGTATATATTGACAAAATTTTGATAATTGTTTTAGAAAACAAGACTTAATATCTTAAGCTTTTTTGTTTCTCTAGAAAATGTATCTTGATTAAAGAATGTTTAGATTTTTGTATTAAAGAAAAAAATAGTTTTTGCCGATCTCAATAAAATATTTTACCTCAAAGCGGATAAAAAATTTAATAAAAATGAATGTGCTTGATTATTTGATATAAACATTCCTAAATATAAACAAATCAATATAAACATTCTTAATGCATGATAAATTTAATTGTTAAGGAAAAATACTTCAAGATATCAAGCTTTGTTTGCAGAATTTTTTTTAATCAAAATTAATTGATTTATTCATTTATAAAAGTTTATGCTTAAAAAAAGAAAAAATGTCAATGGGTCAGAAAAACAAAAGTGTTTGTGTATTTGTTTTTTAACTCAATTTTTATACTTTTTTTCAGAAAACAATAATTAATATCTTAAGTATTTTGCTTCAAGTAAATTTTTCTTGGTTTAATACTGTTTAGATATTTGTTCTGGAAAACCAGACAAAAATACAGATTAAGAAAAGAATTGTTTGCACTTCATTCGACTGAGGAACAGATGCTATTCACTGAAATTGTCCTCTTTTGCAGCTCTTAAATCTCATGCTCCATAAAGCTATTGTATGCTTCTATGATTAGTTTAAGGAGCATTATGGTGTTTTTTGGTCCATTTTGGAGTTTGGGTCATGATATAATTGTATAGAAAAGACCTGCATAAAGCTTCTTCTACTTTTTAGTTTCAGTAGTGAAGTATTTTTACTTTACTCAAGGAAATTTAAAAAGTATCAGTAGTTTATCAGCGTTTTTCTTCCAACATTCCAAAGCATGATGTCATTCTTTTTACTGCACTACATTTCATAAAAATTGTTCGTTTTACCTTTAATACTGAAGAACATTAAATTAATTTAGTATTTTCTTGTACTCAAGTAAATCTTTGAATTACTTTTACTTGAGTAAAAATAAGAATAGATTTCTAATGTAATTAAATATTAAAGTAGAGTTTTCTAAAGAAAAACACTGATAAAGTACAGACACTTGAAAAGTACTTTTAAAGCGGAGTAAAAATACTTCACTACTGTCCGCTTCTGTATTTATATTTAGGTGAACTCCAGCACTAACAGCAACCAAACGTACTCAGCTAAGTTCTTGACAGATGCCTCGGTGTCGTCTGTGATGCGATAGTACGGTCCTTGCTTCTTATAAAGCACTAAGTAAGTCTCCAGTCCTTTACTGAAGCCGGCGTGCATCGTGTAGCTGCTGGTGCTCTGGAACTGCATGGCTTCTCTCGGGTAGAGAAGAATCGCAAAGGACATCGTCTCCAAAGAAGCGATGACCAGTTGAAACGTATTCCGCTATAAGAATAAAGAACATGATTTATTAACTCTTTAAGTGTATTTGTACACAATCAGTTAAAGGGGTCATATGACGTTGCTAAAAAAGAACATTATTTTGTGTATTTGGTGTAATTGCAATGTGTTTATGCGGTTTAAGATTCAGAAAACACATTATTTTCCACATACTGTACATTATTGTTGCTCCTCTATGCTACACCTTTCTGAAACGCGTCGATTTTTACAAAGCTCATCGTTCTGAGAAGCGAGCTGTGCTCTGATTGGCCAGCTATCCAGTGCTTTGTGATTGGCCGAATACCTCAAGGGTGTGACAGAAATGTTACGCCCCTCACCGTATTGTGATGCCGTGTCCCGGCGAGACGACACAAAAACAATAAAACCCATTATAAACGAGGCATTTGTTGCATCCAGTGGGGACATAATTACTGATTATACTGACTTAAACTGTCTTTTCACGTAAACATTACCATGTCTGCATTTGTGATCTACACTGCTCAAAACAGCCTTTGTGAGAGCCAGCATTGTAGGCTACTCTCCTGCCAGGTTCAGGAAATAGTCCTCCATAAAATGCGCTGCACACACTTTAATATTTGTGTTGAACTGTTCTGGAACAGTGTTGTAATTAAATACAACTTAACCACTGATTTCTAGTTGTGTCCTCTTTTGGAAGCCCAAACAAAATACTTTTATAAAGAATATGTCTTTGGTTTTGAGACTTTGGTCTTTGCAACTTCAGGGATCTTATCTATCCATGAACAGCTTGTAACAGTCCAAAGAGAAAGGAAAACTTGAAATGGCATCATATGACCCCTTTAAATCCATTACTCTTATAATTCACACATACAGCAATCTACAATGACAAAGCCATTGGAAGTCATTCCCCTTCAATAAGAGTCTGTGACTGAAGTTGCTGAAAAAACATCTCATTTTTATGTAGTTCAAGTAAAATATTAAAATGACCAAAACTAAAACTGAAATAAATATTAATAAAACTATTCAGACATATAAATAGTGGTGATTTAATTGAAAAACTTGAGGCCCTAAAATTACTAAAACTAACAAATATTAATTAAAATAAAAACTAATAAAAAAAATGACAAAAATACACAACAAAATTACTAAAAATTACATTTTAATTTTAAATTAAAATACTTCAAAATATTAATAACATGTTCAAATATTATATTAATTATACTAAAATAACACTGGATTTTTCCCACTTGTTTTTAAGTGAAAAAGATCTGCAAAGATCTGTAAAATACTTCAAATAAAATAAAAATTTAAACCTTAATATCTGACGTAATTATGCTTTAAACATATATAACAAATATAAACACAATTAAAAAAAACTAATAGAAATGTCAAAAAACACAACAAAATTAATGAAATAATAGTATATTAATTATTCTAAAATAACTCTTGTAAAAGTAAAAATACATTATATTAATATATTCAAAATATAACCTATATGAAGCCTTAAAATCTTATGCAATTATACTTTAATTATGCTGTAAACATGTTAAAGCTAATTAAACTTGTCCTTAGGATTTGTAAATATTTTAATTGGAAAATAACGCAAAAATACTTTTTAGGAATTATGTATTTTGCAGTACAAGTGAGTTGGATGGATGCATTAATAATTGTAATGCATTTTTCTCAGGTCCAGAACGTATGCGAATGCAGATGCTTGATTTTCACAGATTTGCCAATAAAGCAGTAGGAAAGACCAACGATACATCCATGAAAAATGCATGCTAAAAATGGCTGTATGTGTGAACGGCCCACAAGTAAACTGAACCTCACTCTTCCGGTGGGCTCCAGTCCGTCTCCTCTGCTCTCAGCCTGATGGGACGCCACATCCACCCATGTGACCACCACAGCACTGATGGGGGTCACCACGTCATCCTCAGGGAAGGCTCTGTTGATGTGCTCGGCCGCCTGCTGTAGAAGAGCCGGACTGGAGTCCTGGCGGAAGAACACCTTTCCTACACCATCGCTGGTGTCCAGGTCGCCCTGCAGAGCAGCGATCATCCCAAAACCGGCCGGCATGTTGCCCAGATACTCGGATTCTCCTGCTGGCTTCTCCAGAGCAACAAAGCCATTGGTGTTGATCTAAAAGTGAGAGACAGAAGAGATAGAAACAGATGCTGGCAATGGAAATCAATAGCCATAACAAAAACACTACAACACAATTATTTTTAATGACGTTCAGTTTGGTTAATGATTACATCTACAGCACCACTGCACGTCAGATTATGTTTTATCACATTATCTACACACACAAGAGTAAAATCACAGAAACTATCTTAAAAACTAAAACAATACTGGTCAAAACTCTGAACTCGCAATGCAATACAAAAGACATTCAACTGATGATTGTGACTTATTTTGTAGACATAATAAGATTACAAAAGAGGACAAAGCAACAAAGTCTCCATGCATGGTGTCCTGGAAAACTCTCCCTACAGCAGAATGAGCAAAAACTACAGTCTATTTAGCACAGCCAAAATTAAATCTTAAAATTCAAAAGGCCTGATCTTGTGATGTTGGTCAGGTTCTTGACCTGATTCACTGATCCTGTATTATGGCTGAGGAGTGCCGTTTCTAATGATTGTTTTCAAAGAGGTTTCCGGGTGGCTCATCCTAGAATTGTTCACCTATTGTTTCATAAATACTGTGTACGTCAGTATATGGTCACATGCTGGAAGTTGGATAAAGTGCCTGGTAAACGCATAGATGTAAATACTTCGGATTTTCACATATTCAGGCATATAGACAGCATCAAAACTCCTCTGGCAATAAACCTACATATGGTTTAATAAGTCATCTTTGTACATTACAATTTACCATAGCGAATTATTAAAACTGAACAGCTACAAAAATAGGACTTTTTAAAACAGATTTAACATGAAAACAGTTTAGCGAAGAATGAATGAGGAAATGTTAGCGGTTAAATAAGGAATGTCATGCATATTGTTGATCATTTGTACAAAGACTGTTCAACACCTCACTAAAACAGATGTGCATGCTTGGACTACATTTCCAGATGTTTTTCAAATGCTACAACACACGCACTTTGTATTCAGCGGGAGACCCTATAAATCCTGAAGAAGGACAGTTTCATTCCTTCATGTGACTTTGACATTCATTCAGTCTGCTCTCAAACGCTGGAGTTATTTCAGCTTTACAAAACAACAAGATACAGCCATGAATTCTGCTAAAATACTCATGCTAAGAACCACAACAGCTCGAAAAAGGAAAAGGAAATTGGCAAAGTAGACCTGTGGGAAAGGAAGTATTCAAGGGATTGTAATTAGGAATGTTTTTGTTAGTCGAGTCCTCTGACAAGGTTCCTACACATTTTTCATTTCAATATTCCATACTTTTCCAGACTCAAATTTCCAAACCTCTCAGTAGATTTTCAGACCATATTTAAAGGGTTACTCCACCCCAAAATGAAAATTGTCATTAATCACTTACCCCCATGTTGTTCCAAACCCGTAAAAGCTTTGTTCGTCTTCAGAACACAATTTAAGATATTTTGGATGAAAACCGGGAGGCTTGTGACTGTCCCATTGACTGCATACTAAATTGCACTGTCAAGACCCAGAAAAGTATGAAAAGCATCATCAGAACAGTCCATCTGCCTTTAGTGGTTCAATCTGAATTTAATGAAGCGACGAGAACACTTGACAATGACTTTATTCAACAGTTCGACTCCTCTGGTTCAGCGTAACGCCATTTTGGAGAATATCCGCTGGACGCAAGCAGCGTATGCTCTTGTGTGTCAGCCGCATACCGGATACACAGTTTTCATTCAAATCAAAGCGTAAACAAACATAGAAGACGTATCCTTGTGACACGGCTGACACACAAGAGCGTACGTTGCTTGTGTCCAGCGGATTGGCGGATTGGCCAAAATGGCGCTTCGCTGAACAAGAGACAAATTGTTGAATAAAGACATTGTTTTGTCAGGAAAAGTGTTCTCGTCGCTTCATTAAATTCAGATTGAACCACTAAAGGCAGATGGACTATTCTGACTATGCTTTTTATACTTTTCTTGGTCTTGACAGTGCAATTTACTATGCAGTCAATGGGAGCGAGCCTCCCGGTTTTCATCCAAAATATCTTAAATTGTGTTCAATAGTTGGGGGGGGGGGGGGGGGGGTTTGCATGGAAACCAAAGGTTAAATCATCTGAACAGTGCAGGATCTGATTCACCCAATCAATACGCACTTAAGCAGGACTGTATCTGCAGTATTTCACCACTGGAGTCACTCAAAGAGTCACTCAAAATCAACATAAAGCAAAACTGACGCTATTAACGATTTCGATAAACATTCCTGCTCTAATTGTTAATGATTCATCAGAGAAATCAATCACTCACTCACTTATCTATGAATGAAGTCAAGTTCTTCCCTTCATTTCTTTTCACAAAGAATATATTGTAAACAAAAAACTTAAATGGATTCATATATATTGATATCCATCATATGATATCTAAAACAATGTTTTGCATAAAATCCCAAAACATTATACTGCATACTGTATTTAATCATTCTGCTATAACCAGCTCATCATGAGTTTATCTGACAATAAACCAACTCTATGAAGTACTCAAAGCTAAATAACAATGCTGTTTCAAAACTTCTTCAAACAATCTGTAACTCAATTACCACTGAAACACAGCATTTCCATTTTAAGACAGTATAATGAGCTGTTTTGTCTGTTGTATGTCGATGAGAATTGCTGCTGTAGTTACAAGTCAATCAGATGGACGAGAAAACATTGCAAAAACAAACCGCAAAGCGTTTGCATTATGAACATTATTAATCTTTTATTTCTGTTTCAGTAATTCATCCTAAACATATTTGCATGTATTAATGCTATAAAATGCTATAAGACCCAGCTAACAAAAAATTAAATGTTATTTCAAACTTCACTCATTCAAGACGTGCAGTTTTTAACATGTTTTATATTAACACTGGAAGAAAACATTAAGGGAATGCTCAATTTGATCATTTTGCAAACATTCTGGGAACGTTACAGACTAATGTCCAACTAAAATGTTACATGAATGATGTATAAATTGTGCTAATGTCTCAATAATGTTATTAAGGGCCAGATAATTTTGAACGAATGTCCTATTAATATTACTGGAAGAATGCTTCATTGTAACTTTGAGAGAACGTTTCCAGAACATTCTGAGAACATTCCCTGTTAGCTCGGAATACTGTATGTAGTTCATAAATATGACTATGAACTAATATATTTGAATGTATTTGTAGCACTGCTGGGTTGACCTGCTAAACATTATTTCAAAGTGTAACTATACTGATTTAATAGCTTATACCTAAAAATATTTTAAAATAGCATCACTATTCTGGACATATATCATGGTAAATTGGCCTTTAAGTGGGATAAATAGTGTATGAATATGGCAATTATTTTTTTAACATTGTTTATATCAAAGTATGTTGTACTAAGGTCTTCATATTATTATGGAAGTGAATGCATTGCAGTATTGTATATCATCAGTGTTACTTTGTAAATGTAATAGGTTACAAATTACAAGTTACTCTACTTAAAATGTAATAAGTAGTAGTGTAACTATTTCAATTACTTTATTAAAGTAACTTACATTTGATTACTTTTCTAAATTTCTAACAAAAGTTTTCAACTGTTAGTCATTTTGAAACATTTAAAGCAGGAGGGGTTATCCTTACAGTAGAACTCAACACTGATTACTGCCAGACTTCTCACTTTAATTAGGACTATAACAATTTAATTTTAAAGCACAGCCACCACAAAATCAGATTTTAGCACCTGTGTTTACTTTGAGATGATTCTGAGGTAAATACAGATTTAAAACCATAACAAGAAATAGTTTAATACTAGCTATGATTCAGTTTTTGAAATCTTTGCACAGCTATGAGAGAAAACACTGGCATCTAAAAAAATATATATATACATGAACACAAATAGAAAATAAAACACCTATCGAATAAGCTTGTGTCCTTAACTCCTGAAACTCATATTTTAGAGCAATCAGTGCAATTTGGGAAAGAAATCAATCAAATCTGTATGTGTGAAAGAAAATATTCAGATGTAACCTTCTTTGTAATCGTTAGCACTTTCATAAGTAACAGTAATTTAATTCCACGTTTTTTTCTCAGTAACTGTAACAGATTTGTTACATTTATTTTGTAATTCTGTTCCGTAATTCCGTTACATGTAACTAGTAACTCGGCAACACTGTAGCCTCTATCATTCATAGCTCAAACACTCACGTAAATCTTGTCGAACTGTCCATCGTAAAATGTTAGGGGCTTCTTCAGCGTGATCTGCTGAGTCTCGTCGTTGCCTTCATGAAGAGACTGGTCTCCTGCGCTTCTCCCGAATGGAAAAAGTTCTTGTCGTGTTATCCCGCTGACACACACTGACAATCCCAATAATAAGATCCACACTGGCCATCTCTGCCCCTGCCGACCCATGTCCAGTCCTGAAGCTGAAGCTGAAGCTGCCTGAGACTCACTGACTGACTGCCTGAGGTGAAAGCCCGTTTTAACCAGCAGCGCGCAGTATGTTCCAGTCTCAGGACCTCAGGTCTAGGACCGCAGCTCTAGGACACTATTTCTTTGTGACAGCGCCATCTAGCCAATTCTATTCCAACAGAGCAGACCTGATTCAAACATCAAACATACAGATGCAAAGACTACACTGAAAAAAATAAAATAAAACATATTCCGTAAAATGTACTGTAAAAAACTAACCAAAAAAACTGGCAGCTGTGGTTGCCAGAATTTTACCGTAAAAAGTACGGTAGCAACATTTTAGGGTTTATTTAACTTAAGTTGACAATTAAAATTTAAAATATTAATAAACCAACCTATTGAAGTTCTGAAATCTGATAACCATCACATAATCAGTCACATAATGAACCAAAGTTCACCACAAGCAGCTTTTCCACAAGCTGAAAACACTAAACACCATCATGATAACACACACGAAACTGAAATATGCAATAAATATTAATTTAACAACATTAGATGTAACATACAACCCTAAACTGATAAGAAACACTAAGAAGGAAATCAAATTTGAAATGCAAAGCAGGGAATTCTGGAAAACATCAATTTATGTTTTTTACAAAAACTGTATTTTACTGTAAAATTACATGAAATGTCTATTACAGTTTTTCACCGTATATAGTAGGGGAACTTAACATTAACCATTTAACAGTTTTTTACTGTTAAAATCACGATCATATTTTACAGTGTATAAATCCATGGAAACTATTATTTTTTTTAATCTTATTTTTAATGTAAGAGCTGGTGTGAACTTGAGTGTTCGAGGGGGTGTCAGTAATCTCCATTTAGCCTATTTAGTTGTGCAAAACAGTTCATCGTGCTGCTGGGTACTGTAAACTGGTATTTGTATTCAAGTTGTTTTACATTTATTAGCGTACTAATAAACACACTAATTTGTAGCGCAATTTTTTTCCCTGTTTTCTGCACTTTATGTGTCACACATCAGACATGAAGCTGTGCTGCGGCTATAGAACTGAAGTCTCGTAAAGACAAAGTCTGTCTATTTCAAGAAAACTGAATTTAAAAGCAGAAACTATATAGAATATACTAGTCGACATTTGAAGTGGATCAAAACCTTTCATCAAAGTTGACCTAAAACCAAAATGCGTTCTTGTCTTAGGACAACTTTGATGAACTTTTTTGATCCATTTCAAATGTTGACTACTGTATATTGAAATAAATTAGGGTATGTAGGTTAGGAGTTGCCTAGGACAATAATTACATACACAATTAAACAACTAGGGGGCTGTTCCATAAAAGACGCTAAGAAAAGCGGGGATTAAAGTCCAAAACCTGACTTGAAATAACCTAACAAATCAATCGGGACTAAAGCGGTTCCATAAACGACAATTCAAGTTCACGCAATCTGGCTAATGCTATCCAGGTTCAGTGAGTCAGGATAATGTGACGTACACGCTTATTCTGAAGCAGCCCTTAATGTCGATCATGGATCAAATCGATCCACCGTAGCAAACAGCGAATATTTGTGCTGTTTAACGCATTTGAAACATTGTGTTTTCCTCAGTGCATAACTGATACGTCACAGGTATATTTTTTACATCTGTAAATGTCAGAAAGCCATGCAAATATATCCATTTAGCTGTCAGGAGTGGGCGGGGCTTATGCGAGAGAACGAGCGCTGCGGCGCGCATGCGCGCTACACAGACGGAGCAGAATAGAATACTAGCGCAAGAAATCTGAATAAAATATACATTCTGCTAAAATATTTGTTGTTGGACATTAAATGTGACACATAGAATTTTAATTTCCTACATATAAGTGTATTTTTATGATAGCAGCAGCTGTTAATCACTAGCTCAAATGAGTTAAATGTGTGTTCCTCTTATCAGTTAAAATGTACTCTGATTTCTATTATAAATTTACATTTTTAATTCAGTGATTTTAACTTTTGATTGTGTTTTTATGCTTTAATGCTTTAAAGAGCCATTTTAGATTGTAATGTTTTAATGTTCTAATAACCATAAAAGGTACAGCTGTCATAAATTCAGAGAGAAAGGCTGCATGGCTAGAAACTTCTGATCAACTTCTGATTTAACTATGTTAAAATGTCATTCGCCTACATTTTGGGCACAATACATTAAATACAGTTGGTTGTAGCCTATTTTTTATTTATTTGATTATTTAAGGTGTATTTTCTGTTTTTGGACCGATACTAAATTAAACTGACTGTATGTGAGAGAGTCAGTGGTAATATGGATGCATTCCTATTGGTCAGAGTTAGAGGAGCTCAGCTTAGCCTGACAGTTAGCCTGCTCCGGACCAGGTTAGTTTGCCAGCATAAGTTGCCGGGGTAACTGAGTTTGAACTTTTTTAAGTTTGATTTATGAAACCGAATCTACCAAAAATAAGCCTGACTAACCGAAATAAGCCTGGTTTATACTCTAATCTTGGTTTATGGAACAGCCCCTAGGCCTACATATTTCCTTCAAAATAATAATATACAGAATTAAACAGCAAATGAGCCACTAAAACAAATAAACAAGTAAAATAAAATAATAATAAAAAAAAAAACTGAAACTGCGGCCTCATACCCTTCAGCAGAATTTATATCGTTCTCCTCACTCCTCCTTCCTCCCTGAAAAATATCCCCCGGTTTATAAACAGTTTTTATTGTTACTGACTGTATTTGCATAATCAATGAATAAAACTAATAACACATGTCCTTTTATTACACGCATAATATATTGGAAGATCTAGCTTATTCAGTCCAGTATTTACTCCAGTGAACATTTATAAAGTCACTTTTTAAAGCCAGTTTCGGTCATATGCGCTGATTTATGTTTCTGCCGGTGACTTCATAACATCTGTTTGGAACAAAAATGTCAGGGCTCTGCCATGGCAGCCTTGTCTGTGTTGTCTTTGTTTAGTGTTTCTTTGGTTGTCTTGTGTCTTACATTGCTTTGCCTTTGTTTGTATCTACCATGTGTTCCTGTGTTTCCCTTGGTCATGCCCTCTTGTTTAGCCCTGGTCTTGTCCTCATTTCCTTAACTGTGCTCACCCGGCCCTCGTGTACTTTCCTCCCTTTATATTGTGCTGTTTTTCTTCTTGTGTTTGTGTGTTTGTCTTGTGTCATAGAGACAGTTACTGATTGGCTGCCCCTTTTGCTTTATGCCCCTTCGCTCTGACTGTTCTCTGCTCTGGCCTTCTCCCTATTCTTCTGCCTGGTTTGGCCACACTGTTCTCCAGACCGTCTCTCTGGAGGCATAGTTCTCTCCCGCTGGTTGGAGTTGTCTCAAGACTGTTCATCCCTGTGCACCCCCCTGAACTTGTGCTTTCAATAAATATTTGTTTCACTCACTCTGCATTTGGGTCCCTTCCTGCTGACCTTGACAAAAAAATGCACTTCACAGTTAAAATTTATTTATAACATTTGTTGTGAATAAAGTCAAATGAAAAGTTGTGATTGCGGTTTTAAATTTAGACCTGCTCATATTGCATTATATTTATTTTTACGCGTTTTATTTACAGCGTTGTGCATTATAGCCAATCACACACGATTCTGTTGAGCTTATGAACACAGTGGCCAATCAGAGGCGTTCAGATGAGTCATCGCTGAAACACCAGAGTTGTGAGTGATCTGCAGTCAAATTTTCTCTACATAAACAAGTGCAAGTTACATTTATTCATTTGGCAGACATTTATATCCAAAGTGATAAAAGTGTACATACGATGCAAGCAAAAGATTAATTTCACAATGCAGACAGCTATTTATTTAATTTTATTATTTATTTAATTATATTTAATTTAGTGCTGTCAAACGATTAATCGTGATTAATCGCATCCAAAATAAAAGTTTTTGTTTACATAATATATGTGTGTGTACTGTGTATATATTTATTATGTTTATATAAATACACACACATGCATGTATATATTTAAGAAAAATATGTTATATTTGTATATTAAATGTATTTATATATTATAGAAATTATAGAAATATATACATGTAAATATTTTATAAATATATACTGTATGAGAAAATCTTCAAAAATTCACATTAGTGCTAGAAAGAAAATCATACAGGTTTGAAAAGGCAGTAAATGACAGAATTTTGCTTTAATTACCAAAATTGTATGGCTGCTGATGTTAATAGTTTACATGCAGCTTCTGGTCAGACAGCCTAATTAATGCTCAGGACAGTATAAAAACTGATCACCATCCAAAAGACCATCAGAGCATGACCTTTTTGGCACAATGTCTTTCCCTTTGAAGCCGCACAATAACTGGCAATAATATCCTGAGTTAATTGTACTGTGTACAAATGAACAGTGACATGAGATTACAGTTCACCGTCAGTGGATACATATGAATGCAAACTAATTGGATTGGATGGTTACTTTAGTTAATTAGGGGTTAGAGGTTAGTACTTTATGGTAAAACATTAACTGTTGTCTAGAGGTGCCTGTGGTTCTGTAATATTGAATAACAGCGCCATCTACTGCTCAATCACATCTCTACATCCAGCCCCGCCCACATCCACGCGTGACGTCACAAGCCACGCCTGTGTCCAAATACGTCACATTCTTATTATTATGAAACAGGAAAAAGCATCGATAAGAAGATAAGTCTAATTGTTTGCAAACCGCTAAAAAGAAGAAGTTTGTTGTGTTGGTAAGTAAAAAAAAACATCAACGAAGACTTAAAACGTTGACAACTTGAATGTGTGCATGAGTGTAAACTAGAGTTCAGCATGCTTATGTGTTTTCAACTGTACACAGGCACGTTATTACTTAGATATCACTAACATATCAATATGTATGCGTGTGTGTGTGTGTTATCCAGCAAGACAGTGAAATAATGTGGTTCCTCAACCAAGATACTGTGCAAGGGTTCTGTGATCAGTGTCATTAAAAATATCATGTGTGTGTGGAGAGATAAATACATATGAGTAGGTAAGAGTGTTATGTATTATAAAAAAGGGTTATTAAAAAAAATTGCACATTCAGTTAGAGTTCATTTTATGTCATAAAAATCAGTGCACTATATATTTATTAGTGCACTGATTCTTACAATATATAATGAATGTTTACTGAAAGTGCAATTTTTTTATAACACTCATCTCACCGACTCACCGATATATGTTCTTATCACATCACACACACATACACGTACACATACACGCACACACACACACACACACACACACACACACACAGACACACACACACACACACACACACACACACACACACACACACACACACACACACACACACATACAGATGATATACACTGTCTATATATGTGTATGATATACACAGTGTATATTAAAATATGATATACACTGTGTATGATATACACAGTGTATATCATATTTTAATGATATACACTGATCACAGTACCCTTGCACAATAACTTGGTTGAGCAACCACATCATTTCACTATGAATTGCTGGATAACTCAGTGTTTGTGACAAATTATCTTTGTATTATTCTATATTAATGCAAAGATCACATAATGATTGTCAATCTTTGTTTGTCGTGTTTTACAGCATTCTACGCATTTTTGTTCCTAGCCTGATGCAGAGCGGTTCTGCTGTGATGAGGGGTTCCTGCTGCTGTTTCAACAGGAAAGAAAGGTCTGGAGGAACGGAGGGAGCATCTCTCTAGATACTGTAGTGATTGATTTTTGTGGTTTAAAATCATAAATATTCTTGTATGCAAAATGATGAGGTAAATACTATTTAGTATGACAAATATTTAGTGGACCAACACACACGTATTCTGTATTTTTAACAGGAGTGCCAAGAGGACATAAAGTGGAAGTTTGTAAGAGACATTGGCCCAGTGTTGTGCTGGATACAGAGTCACCGTCAGTTATTCTGTGGGGAGGTGAAAGGGCCTGCTTTACTCCAGATGGAAGGTAAAAATGCAGAATGCCATCAAAGACTACCTGGGGTCTAATCGAATGAAGCAACAGATGTTTTTTTATACATCTCTCTGGACCTGAAGTGGGACAATCACATTGACTCCATTGTGAAAAAGGCCCAGCAGAGGTTGTACTTTCTTCACCAGCTGAGGAAGTTCAACCTGCCACAGGAGCTGCTGAAACAGTTCTACTCTGCCATCATTGAATCCATCCTCTGCACTTCAATAACTGTCTGGTTCAGCTCAGCTACCAAATCTGACCTCAGAAGACTACGGAGGGTAGTCCGGACTGCTGAGCGAATCATTGGTACAACCCTCCCCACTCTCCAAGAACTGTACTCATCCAGAGTGAGCAAAAGGGCTGGTAAAATCACTCTGGACCCCTCACATCCAGCACACAACCTCTTTGAAGTGTTACTGTCTGGTCGACGCTACAGAGCTCTGAGCACCAGAACGACCAGACACAGGAACAGTTTCTTCCCTCAGGCAATCTACCTCACAAACAGTTAAAAGTTCTCCCCACTGTGCAATAAAACATGTGCAATACCAAACTATCCATACTTATATTTATTATACATATGTTTTTGATTTAATATATCATACATCTATCCACATTCCCTTGCATAATTTGTATATAGCACATCTGTACAATACAATATTCTGATTGTTTGAGTATCCGGAGGAGCTGGACACATTCATATCTAATTGTGTTGCTGAACAAGGCTTGAAAGTCCATGCCATGTTTCTGTGAATAATCTAACAAGGTGTACTGCATCTCAAGAACTGTTTATCTGATCATTCAGTTGTTCATTTATGATAGTTGGAACATATCTCTTATAGAACATATATTTTTAATGGAATTATTTTTGTAAAATAATAAATATAAAAATACCAAAAGAAGCAAGAGATGTCTGTTTATTCATCTTTAAATATGTGGAGGACCTGGACACACTTCATATGAAGTTTTGTTGATGAACAAGGCCTGAATGTTAATGCCATGTTACTCGTTATAATCTATCAAAGCAAGCAATCTCTGTTTAGCATATGTATGTATTGATGATAAGTTTTCTTTAGAAAATTAAATGACAATTATAAATTATAACAATGTGTTGTGACTTTATGTGTTGTGACAGTAACAAAATCTAATTGTCCCCTTTAAATGTGATAAATCTAAAAGGTGTCTAGGTAGTTTAAAATCAATAGTAATAAATGAGAATTGATCTCATTACATATATGAATAAGGCAAGGTGTAGAGGTTTTTTATTACAATTAGCCTAATTTAATCAACTAATGTAAGTGTTTTACAGGCTGTTGTGATGAGAAATCAGCTCCTACATTAGACATATTAAATATATTAGATTTAAGTTGAGCTATTTTAGTCTAGACATCCTTTAAAGAAATACGAAAACGTGTATTAGTAAAACGAAAGGCAACATTATTTTATTTAGATCCCCGAAACGCTGTAAATTGTTTGGACATTGAACTTACATTTCACTGCTGGTTATACTCTGTATAATTGCGTATGTGACAAATAAAAAATCTTGAATCTTGACATAACATTACTTCCGGGTTTCCCGGGGAATCACAAGAGGTGAGGTATATGATAGGGCGTTGTTTCTGACGTAATGGTTTGACGTGGGCGTGACTGTATTGTATGGGCGTGGCTTGTGACGTCACACTTGGATGTGGGCGGGGTTGTATGTCCACCGCAGGCTGCAGCGAGCTCTACTTGGACTCATGTGAGAATGAATGTTTGACATTTAAAAGAGTTTAAATTGAGGTACGAGACATGATGCAGAAATGCAATTCAAGTTTAAACTTTTTTTCTTTCTTTTTTTATAAAATGGAATGAAATTCATATAACTATTCACATAACTATGCATTTTTCACTATGGATTGTATAATATAATGTTCAGAGTCTGAAGTGACACTTTGAATTGAATGAAATTTGTATTTATTTTAAACATTACTTACATGTTAGACCATTCCCAGAATGCGCTTATCGTCTATTTTAAATCTTCTAAGTGCAGCCAAACAACATAAAGTGAGTTTTCCAGATGAAAACCTTGAACAAAACACAAGAAATCATCTGCGCTGGAACATTTTAGTTGTTATGTTGAACCTATGAAATTCCTCTGTTGAATGATTGTGCTGAACATCTTTAATTCCTCTTCCTGTCTTTCCAATTCAACTTCCTGTGCTGTGGCCTGAATTGAAAGGAAGCCGGTTTTTATTAGATGTTTTTTCCTCAATCCTGCTACATGAACTTGCACAGCAACATATTCATGGTTTTAATTCAAATAATAAGGCAAGAATGTAGTGAAACATACCTGTATGATTTTCTTGTGAATTTATGAATTGACAAAAAGCACCATGAACGTTCATACAGTACCGTAGTACTTCTTTATTGCTTTTGTTAGTGCTAATCCCAATCACAAATCACAACGAGTATGACTGGGTTATATAGTTATAAACTGAGACACATGAAACATGAAAAGATACATTTAACTCCCTAATAACCAGATCAGATGACCTTTATTACAGTATTATTATTGCACTGTTGATTGATTTGTCTCACAGCTGTCCTTTGCTGCCCCGTCTCAGAGTACGATGAGAGCTTGACCTCTGACCTCTGGGTGACCTCAAGCTGACCTGTGAATGAGAACCTAAGCTACATCAGCAATAATTCACAAATACAGTCCCAGACACAGAGAGGTTCTCATGGCTAGAGGAGCGTGGTAAAACCAGAGGTTAGTCAAACAGAAACAAATGCCTAAAAGTTATAACCCTTCGCAGAGATTTCATCAGGCTGTAATGAGGTTATAATAATAACTGGACTGGCTAACACAAGTCTGAAATCATGAAGAGCCAACACAGACAGAATATTAATTCGTTTCCTCACTTGAATATTTAATTAGCGACTTGATTTTGGCAAACTGACAAGAAACAACTATTCAGCATCTTAAATGGGCCTTTAAACCTGACTGAAGCAGGAACATTTTAATACAATTAAACAAAAAGGGTGATTCTAATGTAATACATTTCTTCAGACTGACCACTCTAATCCAGTGTTGTTAAAAATACAATAAAATATAAACGTTAGATGGAAAACAGAGAAAATTTAAAATGTTGCCATAGCAACTAATTGGAAAAAAAAAAAAGGTTTAAGTTAAAGTACTAAAATTACTAAAACAATAACTGAAATAAAAAATAAAGCTAAATAGAATGGAAATTATTGTTGATATAAAGTTATTTTTTATAAAGTCTCATTATGCAAAGCAAACAACAAAGGCTCTAATGAGGATTTATACAATATTTATACAATAACTTATACAATAATTAGGATTTATGGCAAACTGAAGGAAAATGCCAAAAAAAAAAAAAAAAATTAATTGAATTGAATGAATGAATGAATGAAAGAAGGAAAGAAAGAAAATTAAAATAAAATAAAGATTTATACTAATTCCAAAAAGTTAAGATTAATGTCTTAATGAAGGAAAATGAAGGAAAGAACATTTAAAATAAAAATTATATTAATAAAAAAAAATCTAATTTTGGTTTGAAGGAAAAAATACTGCAAATGTCCCTGGTTTACATGTATTTTTTTTTTTATATAAAAAAAAAAAAAAAAAAAAAAAAAAAAAAAAATATATATATATATATAGTTACGGTCCAGTGGTTGTAGACAAAAAGGCGCTCGACGAAAGTATAACAAAGGAGTAATTTTTAATCAGTAGCATCAACACACATAAGACATAAAGTAAACTCAAGATCGGACAACAATACAGGCAGAACTGAGGACTTATAAAGGGAGCGATCAAACAAGGAAACAAGATAATTAATAGAACACAGGTGATGACGATAATTAATTAACAGAACTAGGACACAAACTAAAGCAGGAAGAACCAAATAAGGAAGAAACAGAACAAAACCAAAACTGACATATTACAGTATCTCCCCCCCCCCGGAAGGTGCGTCCCGCACCGTAACAGTAACATCGGGGAGGGGGGGCGGGCGTCCTGGAGGCTGGAGCAGGACCAGGATAGGATAGGGAAGCCTCCAGGACGGATCAGGAGCCTTGAGAGACCATGGCAGGACTGGAGACTCGGGAGTCCATGGTGGATCCGGAGCCTTGGGAGGCCATGGCAGGACTGGAGATTCGGGAGGCCATGGCGGATCCGGGGCCTTGGGAGGCCATGGCAGGACTGGAGATTCGGGAGGCCATGGCGGATCTGGAGTCTTGGGAGGCCATGGCAGGACTGGAGATTCGGGAGGCCATGGCGGATCTGGAGCCTTGGGAGGCCATGGCAGGACTGGAGATTCGGGAGACCATGGCGGATCTGGATCCTCGGGCGGCCATGGCGGGTCGGGGTCCTCCGTGGCCTTGGCCCTTGGCCTGGCCACACAGACTGAGACTATATGGCCCCCCCCCAAAATTTCTTTGGGAAAGCTCCCCTCTGGGGGCCACATTGGAGGAGAGGGTTCTTGAGGGCGCTCTGGAGGAACGGACTCTTGGGGGCGCTCTGGAGGGGCGGACTCCTGGGGGCGCTCTGGAGGAGCGGGCACTTGAGGGCGCTCTGGAGGAGCGGGCACTTGAGGGCGCTCTGGAGGAGCGGGCACTGGGGGGCGCACGGGAGGCGCGGAGCTGGATAGAACCAGCGGAGACGAAGGAGCGCTGGACGGGACCAGCGTAGATGCAGGAGGGCGCTCTTGCAGCGCGGACTCCTGAGGGCGCTCTTGCAGCGCAGACACTTGAGGGCGCTCTTGCAGCGCAGACACTTGAGGGCGCTCTTGCAGCGCAGACACTTGAGGGCGCACGGGAGGCGCGAAGCTGGATAGAACCAGCGGAGACGAAGGAGAGCTGGACGGGACCAGCGGAGACGCAGGAGGGCGCTCTTGCAGCGCGGACACTTGAGGGCGCTCTTGCAGCGCGGACACTTGAGGGCGCTCTTGCAGCGCGGACACTTGAGGGCGCTCTTGCAGCGCGGATTCAAAGGGGCGCTCTTGTAGCGCGGACATTAGAGGGCGCACGGGAGGCGCGGGGCTGGACGGGACCAGCGGGAACTCAGGTGGGCTGGACGGGACCAGCGGGAACTCAGGTGGGCTGGACGGGACCAGCGGGAACTCAGGTGGGCTGGACGGGACCAGCGGGAACTCAGGTGGGCTGGACGGGACCAGCGGGAACTCAGGTGGGCTGGACGGGACCAGCGGGAACTCAGGTGGGCTGGACGGGACCAGCGGGAACTCAGGACGGCTGGACGGGACCAGCGGGAACTCAGGACGGCTGGACGGGACCAGCGGGAACTCAGGACGGCTGGACGGGACCAGCGGGAACTCAGGACGGCTGGACGGGACCAGCGGGAACTCAGGACGGCTGGACGGGACCAGCGGGAACTCAGGACGGCTGGACGGGACCAGCGGGAACTCAGGACGGCTGGACGGGACCAGCGGGAACTCAGGTGGGCACTTGCGAGGTGCCGGAATTGGTGGGCTCAGACGAGGAGCCGGCACAGGAAGGCACTGGCGAGGAGCTGGCACTGGAGGGCGCCGGCGAGGAGCAGGTACTGGATGGCACTGGCGAGGAGCAGGCACTGGATGGCACTGGCGAGGAGCAGGCACTGGATGGCACTGGCGAGGATCAGGCACTGGAGGGAGTGTCATGCCCTCAAACTCAATTAAAATCCCTACCGGCACCTGTTTTTCCTTCCTCGGTGGTTCAGGGTGAACCGTTATAGGCGGCGGGATCCTCTCCAGCGCGGACGGCGCAACGTTCATCGCCCCTTGCGGCGGAATCCTCCTCGCCGTGGGCGGAACATTCATCGCCGTGTACGGCGGAATCCTCTTCGTCGCGGACGGCGCAACGTTCATCGCCCTTCGCGGCGGAATCCTCTTCGCCACGGGCGGAACATTCATCGCCGTTTCAGGCGGAGCGAATTTCTCTTGGGCGGGGGGTAAGGGCGAGCGGCGAATGGCGACCCGTTCTCCCCAAAACGGGTGGCCTGGGTAAGCCGCGACAGCCCGCCCGACATCCCACGCTGCACGGGCAGGGGCGAGCCGCGAACGGCGGCGTGAACCCCCGCAAACGACGGGAACCAGCTCAAGCATTTCGAGCGGCTATCTCGTCTTCGGTTGTTGGTCCGATCTTCTGTTACGGTCCAGTGGTTGTAGACAAAAAGGCGCTCGACGAAAGTATAACAAAGGAGTAATTTTTAATCAGTAGCATCAACACACATAAGACATAAAGTAAACTCAAGATCGGACAACAATACAGGCAGAACTGAGGACTTATAAAGGGAGCGATCAAACAAGGAAACAAGATAATTAATAGAACACAGGTGATGACGATAATTAATTAACAGAACTAGGACACAAACTAAAGCAGGAAGAACCAAATAAGGAAGAAACAGAACAAAACCAAAACTGACATATTACATATATATTGGCAAAATGATTTATGCAATATTTATACAATAATTTTTACAGCACTCTTAATGACTTCGATCCAACTGAAAGAAAATGCAATCAAACGAATGAAAAAAATGAATGAATAAAAATTTAATTAAAACTTAGATTTATACTAATTCTAATTATTTAGATAAACATAAATGAAAATGCAAAAAAGTGAAGAAAACAAATGCACTTGCCCCTTGTTCATATGAAAAATGGAAAAAGAAAGAAATGAACCAGTATCCATACAGTATAATAGAGTATAAAGTTACCTGTAACCTGTGTTTCATTATGTAAAGCGCTACTGAATCTTCAAGCTACACTCTAAAAAATAAAGGTGCTTCACGATCAGTGTTGGGAAGCTTACTTTGGAAATGTCATAGGTTACAGATTACAAGTTACCTTACTTAAAATGTAATAAGTAGTGTAACTTTTCAATTACTTTATTAAAGTAATGTAACTGATTACATTTGATTACTTTTTGGAATTTCAGTGTTTTCAACTGGTAATGCGGCAACGAATGCACCTAAATTAGTTTGTGTCTGCGCAAATCATATTAGTCCTTTGCTTTCTGAATGAGGGACAATTCAAGGCAGGTTTTGTTAAAAAGTTAAATCTCAAGGATGGATCAGTACCGATTGTTCGTGATCCAGATGCACTTCCAGAAATAGTAAGTCTTACAATTTATTATTTTTTTTAATGATTATTTGCTAATCACCTTTGCTCTTCCACCGAAGAGAGGGGCGGGGTGAGCAGAACTCATTAGCATGTAAAGAGATATGCACCGAAACAGCCGCTGTGAATGGAGCTGTTTTTGACAAGGTAAAAACAGCACAACCACTGAGGCCATTTCAAAAAGACCCTAAATCATACCAACTTGTGGAAAATGGGCATCCGATGTCCCCTTTGAAGCACAGCCACCACAAAATCAGACTTACTTTGAGATCATTCTTAGGTTAAATACAGATTTAAAATCATAACAAGAAATAGTTTAATAGCTATGATACTGTTTTTGAAATCAAATCTTTGCATAGCTATGACAGGAAACACTGGAATCTAACAATACTCACTGCAATTTATGAAAGAAATCAATTAAATCTGTATGGGGGAGTGTGTGTGAAAAGAAAAAAATATCAGATGTAGTAATCCTTAACATTTTCATAAGTAACTGTAATTTAATTACAAATTTTTTTCTCAGTAACTGATTACAATTACTTTTATTTTGTAATTAAATTACGTAATTCAGTTACATGTAACTAGTTACTCCCCAACACTGTTCACGAAGAACCTTTTTTGTCTGAATGGTTCCATAAAGAACCTTTAACATCTGAAGAACCTTTCTGTTTCACAAAAGGTTCTTTGTGGCGAAAGAAGGTTCTTCAGATTATAAAAAGGTAATAAAGAGATGGTTCTTTAAAGAATCTTTGACTGAATGCTTCTTTGTGGAACCAAAAATGGTTCTTCTATGGCATCGCTGTGAAGAACCTTTGAAGCACCGTTATTTTTAAGAGTGTAACCTGTAAAAATTCAGATTTGGTCCAATTTAAAGTAAAAAATTTGGTTTATATGGCTAATAAAAAAGAAAGAAATTAAAACTGTCCCTGGTTTAAAATCGCTTATATAAAGATTTCATTCTATAAAAGCAAATAATCTGTTCTGAATCTTCAAGCAAACCTGTAAATAGCCATATACTGGTCAGAGAAAGCAGCATAAGCATCCTGTGGGAGTCTGCCAGCGCTGGGAAGCTGAGCACAGGGTTAAAGGTACAGTAAAGCACGTCAACACGGCGTCAGAGGGGCTGTCCTTCCTCCTCCTCCTCCTGCTTTCACTGCACAATGCTCTTCCTGCAGCTGAACACAGCTCACTCTTTTCCTCTTTCTCCCTCGTTTCCTTCCCCTAAACCCCCGGCCGCTCTCAGAGGCTCGTTTTCTCCAGCAGAATCAGGGCGGTAGTGATTTTAACACGTGAAGGAGAAGCAGCAGAAGCCGCTGGAGGAGGAAAAGCCCCTTCTAGGAGGAAAGCAGAGCCATGGAGAGCGACTCTCTCCCTCCTCTGCCAACCTTCAGCCCGGCCGTGCCTCCCTTCGTCAAGCTGGGGCTGACGGTGGCCTACGCCGTCTTCTACTCGCTGCTCTTTGCATTCGTGTACGTGCAGCTCTGGCTGGTGCTGCGATACGGACACAAGCGCTTCAGCTACCAGACGGTGTTTCTGTTCTTGTGTCTGCTGTGGGCGGCTCTGCGAGCGCTGCTCTTCTCCTTTTATTTCAGGGACTGCGTGACAGCAAACACGCTCGGACCCTTGGCTTTCTGGCTGCTCTACTGTTTCCCAGTCTGCCTGCAGTTCTTCACGCTCAGCCTCATGAATCTGTACTTCGCACAGGTGAGTTTGACACCTTTGCACCTTGCAATTGCGGAGACAGTAAAATAGGGTTTTAAGACTAAAGGTCACATGAGCAGAATACAAGCAAAAAAGTATTTTGGACATTAAAATGTAAGCAGGAGGAGATATTCTGTCCATTTTTCTCTGCCTTTATATATGGAAGCAAGGAAGTTCCAAATAAAGACAGTATATAATATAATAAGGAAGGATCCCTATATAATAAGGATTTTCCTGGTTTTATTAAACATATTTCATAACGTATAAATGCATAATTAATTCCAGGGTATAAATGGTCTTTTTATTATTTTACCAAAATGCATTAACTTAATCATACAACAACTTTTCGGCTGATGTCAGTCCCTTTTATTTATCCAGCCACCTCCAGTGTTACTTTAATATCACTGATATACCGTTATAGTTTTTGTTAATATTATAAATTAGATTTTATTTGTTATTTAAAATGAACCATATATAATGTATAACATACAGTATTTTGTTAATATTTTAATTTTAATTTTCTGTTTTTCTTTTAATCTTACTTAAAGTTTAATAATAATTATTTAAACTTTAATTATTAAACTATAATTATTAAAATGAGAAAATATTTATTTAGTTATTTTTGAATTATATTTTCTGTATCATTTAAATATTTTATTATTTTAAAGTTTTAGTAATTTTGTTGTGTTTTTGTCATTTGTATCATTTTTATTAATATGTCTATATAGTTCTTATTAAATTTTAGTTTTAGTAATTTTTTTATTACTTCACATTAAACTAAACAAGAGAATAAGAAATGTTGCCTTGTCAACGAGCTGAAAGATTTTAATTAATTTTGTATTTAATTTCGTATTTAATTTAATTTAATTTAATTTAATTTAATTTAATTTAATTTTATTTAATTTAATTTAATTTAATTTAATTTAATTTAATTTAATTTAATTTTATTTTATTTTATTTTATTTTATTTTATTTTATTTTATTTTATTTTATTAAGTAATAAAATGTTGTTTTTTTAATGGTTTTAGTTTAAGTTAACAATAATAATTCTGTCCACCTCTTTATACAGAAAAACTCCAATCAATATCTGATGGATAAAATAAAAAATATATAAATCAGATTTATCTCGTTAGTCAAACCTTTCATGCAAAAAGCATCAACAGCAAAAAGCATCTTGATATCTCAGAGTGGATTATGTAATCATACTGTATAATATAGAAAAAACACTCAATTCATCATTATTGCTCCATAGATCATAATAATATGACAGCGAAGGTGAGGAATTATATGAGAGCAGCTAAGGTCATTATTGATTCAAACCCACTCTATGCTTAAGTCAGTTCAGCTCAATGTTATGTGTATTGTATATTCTCACAATGCGTATTGTTCCAAAGCAGAGATGTAGCAGCACAGAACTATTCTTCCTGTTTTATTATGATCAAAGCTGCGTATGTAAATGAATCATACGTGTGGGAGTGCAGCGCGAGCAAAAAAAGAGAACTGAAATCATTCGCTGCGGTCTGAAGCGTTTACACTGCACTATAAAACACACTACAAGAAAAAGCTGTTAATTATTTACTGTAAACCACCATATCTACCATATATATACAATAAACAACTGATTTATATTTAACACGACAATACATGTTATTTTAAATGCACAACAAGCAGGTGTCCACATACTTTACTGTACTGTATATATGCTTAAGAACTGTAAATTATGCATTTGTGGAATAAATGAGTGCAAGATCAGGTTGAAATAGCTCAGTAAAGTAACTTTTTACAGTATATGACACTCTTTAGTCCCCCAGACATGCCTGAATCAGATTTGATGTAATATTTCTGTAATATTCTGATACTGTATGTCAGTGCAGTGATTCAGACGGAGATGAGCAGTAAAGCACTTGCTTGTTTCTGTTATGACCAACATGCTGGGAACTGGTGACTTTTATGATCCTGAATGTGTCATTCTCTGTTTAATAAGTCATGAGCTTAAAGGTTTTATGCATGCAATATTTACACTAACATGCAGCTTGATTTCTGGTACAGGTCATTTTCAAGGCGAAGTCTAAATATTCACCAGAACTTCAGAAGTACAGGTGAATATGGATCCAAAAACTCTCATCTGAAACTTATGCATTTGTACTTTTAAAAAATATATATTTTTTAAATAATTTTTAAGTTAATTTTTTTTTTTTTCCCCGAAATGTTGGAATAATGTACCTCAAAATCTATCCAGATATTCAAATCACACTTATTTTACAATCTGTTTTTTTTTTTTTCAAATGTTTTGTTCTTACCTCTGTATTATTTGTTTTTGCTTAGATGTATTTGTTTTATTTATTATGTATTATGCATTTGTAAAGTGACCTTGAGGTCCGGAAAGAAGCTATATAAAACAAACTATTATCATTATTATTATTATTAATGCTATCTGATTATTAAAAATATGTGGAAAAAATAAAGTGGAATAAATATTATAATACATTTTAGGCAAAAAGGCTAATAAAAATATTAAACAAAAAAAAATACTATAGTTTAAAAAGTTTTTGTTTGCTTTTAATAATATTCTAATATGCTTATGAGCTTTAATTATATATATATATTATATATATATACACACACACATAGATAAAGCAGAATATTATTTATAATATTAATATATTTATATTAATTTTCACATAATAAGTATCAATGAGATATCATTATAGTTAATATTTTAAATAAGTTTTGATTTTTAAATGTGCTGTTTTCAATTTGATTTAATGTCAAGCTTGTTATTTTGTTGTTTGTTTTGTCATTTTTAGTAGTTTTTCATATATATGTTTTTTATACATTTTTAGTTTTTGTTTTTGTTTTAGATTTTAGTTTTTAGTTATTTTAGTTAGTCGTGTTGAATCAAATTAAAACATAAATACATTAATTTCAGTTAATGTTTGTTTTATTTCAAGTAATGAAAATATTTATGGGTTTAACTCCAATTTTAACTCCAGTTTAGTTTTGTACAATAACCTTGCAGCATGCTGTAATAATGCGGTAGCTTCACTCTGTCGTGTCTCGTCAGGCTGCCGCTGTACCTGCTCTTCCTGTGCATCAGCATCATCTTCCTGCTGGTGAACCTGACCTGTGCTCTGCTGGTGAAGATGACGAAGGCCGACACAGAGACTGTAGTGCTGGTGCGCGTGGCCATCAACGACACTCTGTTCGTCCTCTGCGCCGTCTCACTCTCTCTGTGTCTCTACAAGATCGCCAAGATGTCTTTGGCCAACATCTACCTGGAGTCCAAGGTAATGAAACACAAATACTCAAAGACCAATTAAAGCAGATGAAAGTTTGGGTTACACTGTACAGCAAGATTAAAGGGGTCATCGGATGCGACATGCACTTTTACAAATTGTTTGAACATAAATGTGTGTAGGCAGTGTTGGCCACCCAATAATGATAAAGATCCATAAAGATTAAATCATTTCCCCTTTCTCAAATCGAGCTGACCTCAGATGCCTGTCTGTGTGACGCCCCTCCCACGATTGTTTGATTGACAGTAGCGTTTTAACACAGACTGCACTGGTGTCTTACCTCAGGCCGGCCCTGAGTGAGCTGTCATCAGCTGTTTCACCGCCGGAGCAGATGTAGACAAGAATGATTCCAAAGCAATTGAGGTGTTTTGTTGTTGGATGTATAATATACATATCAGTCGTCATTTACTCCCGTCATCTGAGCCGCTGAAGACACAGCGGATTACCTTTTTTTTAAGGGACTGCGGTCCCCGATCTACCTAAATGCGTTTATGTTCGTGTGAATCATTCGTGATCCAGCTTCATCTACAGAAAAAGTGAGTGTAAAGTTTTTTTTAATGAAGCTTTGCAATTCGCCTTTCTTAATAATGTGCCAGCTAACAAGTTTCGCAATGAATGCGGCTCAAGTTTACCGTCTCTCAAAGAGTGGCTCGGAAGAGAGGGGCGGGGTGAGCACAGCTCATTTGCATTTAAAGGGACATGCAATAAAACAGCTTGCTGTAGACAGAGGACAGGGTAAAAAGGGTGTTGTTTTACACTACCATTGAGAAATTTGAACCAAACTATGTTACAGACTTTCCATTAAAACCCTAAAGAATCAAATCAACTTGTGGAAAATGGGCATCCAATGACCCCCTTAAAGACAATATAAAATGGGGGAATTTATTATAATTACGTCCATAACCTTTTAGTGGTATTTGGGTGAACTCCTTAATCTGTTGCTTGACCTCCTTAATCTGTTGCTTGACCTCGTCATATTTAGGGAGAGAACTATTTAGTTTCCAAAGTATTTTCATTTAATTTGAGATGAAATACTAAAAATAAATAAACAAAAATTAATAAAAAAAAATACTATGTAGACACATTTACAGAAAATCACAAAAACACAAAATTGTCAAAAGGTTATCTAAAATTAACGTGAAAACAGAAAATATAAAAATTAAACCCAATTCAAAACATTAACAAAAATATAAGTGTATGTGATACTAAAATAACACTGATGCATATTCCATTAATCAATTAAAACAGACAATAACATATTACAAACACGTTGTCACACATAAAATCAGTTTTAAACTATATTAAATTTATACAATTCATGTAAATATAAAACAAGATTGGTTCATGTTAAACTGAGTTTTATTTAAACACCCGTGTGAAATAATCCCTGTTCAAAAACAGTATATTTTCTTCACTGTAAAGGAATTGGATGGTGTTTTGTACCAGAATTGAATAACGTCTCGTCTCTTCTATCCAGGGGACATCCGTGTGTCAGGTGACTATAATCGGAGCGACGGTGATCCTGCTGTACTCGTCCCGTGCCTGTTATAACCTAGTGGTGCTGGCACTGGCAAAAATCAAGAGCATCAACTCATTCGACTACGACTGGTACAACGTATCAGATCAAGTATGTTCAATGCAATTGTTTTGATAGAGGGAACGTGATACGTGTTCAGTTTCAACATTATTTGTTCATCAGACGTACCTCTTTAAAATAAAAAAGGCATCATCTATATGCAAAAAGTGACCCATTTTGGTTTTTGACCACTGAAAAAGTGTATAATTTACTCCTGGAGCCACATTGAGATCAACATACGTATCTCTGAATTTGAACCAAAGTTCCAGTATCTAAAAGGATATTAAGATTATCTTTAATACTTTTTGAGTAACAGACATGCAAAAACACGAAAAGTGCTTTTCCCCATTTCTGAGCTGTCCCCATTTGCATATAATTCAACAAAGATTGCTAAAATCAACAGATTTTGCTAACAGATCTACCAATCTTTTGTGTTAAAATAACAATGATGCTGCCATCTTTCTAAAGTCATTTAAAGTCCTGTAATTTGGCTCTAAATTGTCAAATTTGGTAATTTTGACCCTCCTCTACAAAATAGTGGATTATTCAGTAAATAGTCATCTATGGCATTTCATATTTTGGCTTTCATTACTATTCATATTAGTCTTTCTTCAGAAAAATATAGAGTTTGGGAAGTTTTTTTTAATTTGGTTGATTTGACAGAATGAGCCTTTTAGTATGTCTTGATGAATTTGGCCATTTTGCTGATTTTTGCAACCGCTGAAATGACTTTATTCTACAGGCAGATCTGAAGTCGACGTTGGGCGACGCTGGATATGTGGTTTTTGGGGTGATCCTGTTTGTTTGGGAGCTGCTGCCCACTTCACTGGTGGTCTTCTTTTTCAGAGTCCGTAAGCCGGCTCAGGATCGAGTACGGGATTTATAATATTTTAATAGACTTCCCAATATTTATACATACAATATTTAAATTACCATTCAAAAGTTTGGTGTCAATAAAAAAATATATACTTTTATTCATCAAGGATGCATTAAATCAAAAGTGACAGTAAAGATAATATTTACAAAAGAATGATTTCTGAAGGATCATGTGACACTGAAGACTGGAGTAATGATGCTGAAAACCACAGGAATAAATTACATTTGAACAGATATTCACAAAGAAAACAGCTATTTTAAATTGTAAAAATGTCACAATTCTTATTGCATTTTTGATCAAATAAATGCAGCCTAAAGGAAAGGGAAAGGGAAGTGGTGTGTGGCCAAGTATGGTGACCCATACTCGTAATTAGTGCTCTGCATTTAACCCATCCAAGTGTACACTCAGTAGTGAACACACACCCGGAGCAGTGAGCAGCTATTGCTGCGGCGCCTGGGGAGCAGTTGGGGGTTCGGTGCCACAAGACTGCCACAAGTGACTAATAAAATCATACCGACCTCAAACTTTTGAACTGTAGTGTACATAACACATAATATCAACAATATAATGCTGAAGACTCTCTCTTTGGCTTGTAGAGCGTGTCAGTGATCCCCGGCCACATGTTCTCATCTAGAGCATATTTCTTTGACAACCCGCGGCGTTACGACAGCGATGATGATCTCGCGTGGAGTATCATCCCACAAAACATTCAAGCCAGGTACGGCAGTCAAGTTTGGCATTCAGTCTGAAATAAATCACCATTTGTAATAATCTACTCCATGCCTTCTCTTGTAAATCAGTAATCCAGTAAGTTATTTTAGTGTAATTGTCCAAACGTCCAGCTTCAGCTGCTGCTTCATCAGATCTTCACTGATCTTAATCACGTAAATGTAAGAATAACTAGTAATATTTCAAGATGAACACTCACTGGACTGAAGCAGCTTAGTTTTACTTGGCTATGTAGTGTACCAGACATCATTAAAACAATAAAAAATAAAATGTGAGTATCTAATATAAATCATATTATTTGTTTGAGAAGCAGTCTATTTATTTTCCAATTGCATATTCTTGGTATTATTGTCAAGAATTAATCTGTATAAGAACATCTGAAATGACATGCTTCAGCTTTAAATTTCAATGCTAAGCTGCATTGCACTAAATTAGACTGATATAAGACCTGAATGTAAGATCTGACCAGAACGGTTTTATTAATTGCCTGTTGCTTTCGTTCACAGTGTTACGCCGGACAGCTATGATTGGGGAAGTCAAAACAACAGTTTCACGGCATACGTTGAAGGTGAAGAGTCTCATCTAGTGCCGGAGGAGTTGAATCCTTACTAGAACATTCCCAATGAGGAGTGGTATTATTTTGCACATTCACCATCACTGATGGGAAATATTACACACCACAGATGTCTTTACCGCTATTTATTACGGTATTTCAACATAATACAACAGTACAGCTCTGGAAGCAAAACTACCAATCATTTTCTCCAAAAAGAAGTCGATTCTTACCAGTAATGTGCAAAATCTTCTGGAGAGGGAAGCAGTAATATTAGTTTCCACAGAAGTAAATGTGATTTCAGATACACTACCCAGAGATAAATCAGAGAAATCCCATGATTCAATGCAAATTAATCGTGTCTGCCTTCATACATTCTACATAGTATTTGATTTAAATATTTGTATTTATATAAAATATTTGCATTTTGTATTTAAATATTTTAATGTAACTATAAATGGCTCTAAGTCAGTAGTTTTATATTACACAGCTGTTTTTGATTTGATTATTTGCAATGCGTCATGGAAAGAGTAGTTTGCTGACTCATTAAATAAATTAAATATAATTTCTTCTACAAATACAAACTGAAATCCCAACGGAGAAAATGAACGGGGGAAATATTTCCAGAATCAGTGCTCTTTGTCGCGTTCATTTCTTTAAACTTGTAGGCCAGTAGTTCTCATTTCAGATGTACAAAACCTCTCTGAATTATTCTGTACGAGTTTGCACTGTCAGTTATATACAGAAGAATATATATGAATTAATATATTAAGTATACTAGATAAGTATGCTAATATTCCACTGTGTGAAACATAGTTTTTGTTGCTATTTTTGTATTGCTGCTCTATAAACAAAATCATTACCTTCATTTCAGTTCTGCTTAGATTCGGACACAAACCTGTTTAATAAAACCAGATGAAGGAAATAATTCATATTTACTTGGCCTGAACTGTGAAAATGTTATTGACACTCTCCCATTGAAAATGTCTATTTTTGGAGACGTTTTTCTATAGATAACTGCAATATAATGCATTAACAGAATGATCACAAATGAAACAAAAAATGTATATATTTTGAAATGTTGGGAAGTGAATGAAGGAGTTTGGTTTGTTGTCCATTGTTTTTATAAATGCATTTCTAGTGTTTGATTGTACAGTTTGTAGCTTTTGCACTTTGTAAGACTTTGTTTTCTACATGAATAAAAGATAAATTCTCTACATTACAGACAATGAGATCGCTTGTCTAGAGACTGAATGAAACCTATTGCAGAATGACACAGACTGTTTAGCATTGCATCACTTGCTCAGCAATGGATGCTCTGCAGTGAATGGGTGCCGTCAGAATGAGAGTCCAAACAGCTGATAAAAGTCGTGGCCTAATGGTTAGAGAGTCGGACTCGTAATCCAAAGGTTGTGGGTTCGAGTCTCGGGCCGACAGGGATTGTAGGTGGGGGGAGTGAATGTCCAGCACTCTCTCCACCCTCAATACCACGACTGAGGTGCTCTTGAGCAAGGCACCGAACCCCCAACTGCTCCCCGGGCGCCACAGCATAAATGCTGCCCACTGCTCCGGGTGTGTGTTCACGGTGTGTGTGTGTTCACTGCTGTGTGTGTGTGTGTGTGTGTGTGTGTGTGTGTGTTCACTGCTTTGTGTGTGCACGTTGGATGGGTTAAATGCAGAGCACGAATTCCGAGTATGGGTCACCATACTTGGCAGTATGTCACTTCACTTAAAAACATCACAATAATCCACAAGTAATCCACACTACTCCAGTCCATCAGTTAACACGCATCTTTTTGGTTAACTGATGGACTGGAGTGGTGTGGATTATGGTGATGTTTTATCAGCTGTTTGGACTCTCATTCTGACGGCACCCATTCACTGCAGAGCATCCATTGCTGAGACACTGATGCAGAGACACATTTATACAAACCTGATGAAGAAACAAACTCATCTATATCTTGGATGGCCTGAGGGTGATTACCTTTTCATTTTTGGGTGAACTATTCCTTTAAGAAGCATGTGCTCTCTACTACAGAAAACAATGGCAGTAATGTTGTTCTTGCCTATAATATACTCATTCATATCTTTTTTTAGACACACTGTAACTGCTCATCCATTATAAAAGAGGGTTGTTTTGTGTCTGCTCGTGTCTAATGCCTCCATTCATTCAGACGTACAACACAGCATTCGGGCTCATAGTGACTTGTGCAATCACAGCTGCCAAGTGTTACTCTGGTAAATTAAAGAAAGCTACATACATAAACTCAAATTTGCAATAAGTAAATATTATACAGTAGTTCCAGGCAACCGATTTGAACAGACAAACGGTGTTACAAGGGATATTTCTCATCGTTTACCTACCTTCATGTTGTTCCTAATCGATATGACTTTCTTTCTTCGGTGGAGCATGAAAGGACAAATTCTGACAAATGTTCATGCTGCTCTTTTCAATGAAAAGACAAAAAATAGCAGCACCATAAGTGTTCAGTTTAAAGAAGAAAAAAAATTAGAAGTGTTTATATTCTACTTTTTTTATCCATTCTTTTTTTGACATGAATTTCAGGGTCGTTAATATACTTAAATAGCATATCTGGCAACTTAAAACGTTTTCTCATTTTAAGTATGCATGTTATAAAAGAGGTTAAGCGCACAAAATGTTTTTTCCCTTGTACGTTTACTGCTATTCTGAAAAGTTAACATCAATAGTACGGAGTAATATTTCCGTTTGGTATGTATAATTTTAGTACTGGTTATGTCTTGACTATATAGGGTAGCTAACAAATACGTAAAATCAAAACCAAAGACATTAAAGCTGCAGTAAGTTTTGGCTCTTTGTCGCCATCTCTGTTTGAAAACCTGGAATTGCAGCCAGGTGCAGAATTATCTTCCTTGCATGGGTTGTGCTCCGGGACGGCTCCAGCTCGGATGAATCTAATGTTTTGAGGTGAATGTGTGGCAGTCAGTCACCGCACCGGTGTGAATGTTTACTGTACTTCACAATCACAGATTCTAGCCTACATCTTGGAATATACTGTATGACCCAAATAAGACTTTTCATCTTGTATTGCCATTGTTATACTTTACTCTCAAATTATTAATGTTAACAACATCAGCATTGAGTATAGTATATGCGTGTAGATTTTAATTTCTGCACAATCTAATTGTCATGCCATTCGAATTTCATATTAAGAAATATTAAGAAATTCTTTTAACCCAAAAAGCTAATTATGCTCCCTTCAAACTGGTTTTCTTTAAAATACAAATCCTGTGTAATCCCAGGCTATCTGTAATCAGAAGCACATTTAAAACTGGAATATAATTTAATTTCATTCACATGTGTTTCATAAGCACATAAACCTTTCTGGATTACAATCCGCCATCAAAATGATACATTTAATTATTCCAGCTGCTGTGAGAAAAGGCTATAAACGATCTTCCACCTGCAGGATCCTCACATGACTTGTTTAGGTTTCGTAGCAGAGGTCGTTATTGTTCATATGCTTGTGTAAAGGTTGTATGTGCAAAGTAATCTGATTGTGTAAAAGTTTGAGCAAGTTCTTCATTTTTTATGTCTAAAGGGATGTAAACAAAGATCTAAATTTACTCACATAAGAATACAAAACATTTATCTTGTATCTCATCCTTTCAATCAGAAACAACTCGTCTCATTCATCAGATTATTGTTAATACTGAGATTTTTTTTTATTTGAACTACAACAATGAAAATAAATATACAATATATCAAGATATCAAAAATACATAAATAAAATTAAACGTGGGTTTACATTACAGATATAAATATACAAATATACATTTTGGCAAGAATACAAAGAAAAGACAGCAACTAAATGCCAATAATCTAAAAGACAGCATATATTAGATCACTTTTCAATTAAATTCAGCTCTTTAGCAAATATAATTGTATTTTTTTACTATCAATAAACTGAAGAGAGTCCTTATATGAATGTACATCAACCATAAAAACCTTCAAACAAGGTTTAGAATTATTTCTTTTACTTTTATGGATATGAAACTTACCAAATAAAATCATAAGATTCAGCATAAAGTTAAAATACTTACTGAGATTTGCTTACTTTTCCCTCTAAAATGATGTCACTTCCTGGAGGACGATGGTCGTTTTGTCATTGTAATATGAAAGAAAAGTAACAATTTCTTACAAAATGTGAGTTTATTATTTTATCCGATGTCAGAACACATGATATTGTATTAATGAAACATTTTCTTTTTTTCTTTTCATTCTACCAGCATAAACAGTATATTTGTCAAGAAAAACTGATGGCTTCAAGTCAACTTGAGCAGCAATCTTCCCCACCAGCACAAAATGATTTCACATTACATAATATTGCATTACACTGTAAGCAAACAACTGCCACTTTGATGATCTTTTAGTGGCATTACATTTAAGACGTAAATCCATGTTCATTTTATGCAGCTAACATAAAAATGTGAAATTTCATTCGTGTTGGGATTTCTAAAAAATAACCTCACAACGTCAATATAATGTATTTTTATGATGAAAACAGAATGAGACTGAACTTTTGAAACTTGTAAAATATACTAGAGAAATCTAATTTCAGATTATTTTTTATAAAATCACTCCCCAAATGTTCAACATTTCACGAGTTTATATTATCACCTAAATCAGAGAACATGAAATAGTTCATTAGATCATGAATAAATCAATTAAATCATCATAATGAAAAAGCTGTTGCTTGTCAAAAGTACTCTGTGGTAATTCATTATTTTGACCAAAATGCTGAAACGATTTCTATACATAACAATCTCAGACGGTTTTCTGGCTTAGACTCTGATTCAGAGAGAAAAGCGTCTCCAGGTTTTCTTTTAAGTCTTTTGCATGTGGCCTGTGCTCTGGTGAATACGATAACATCTTCATGATGAATTTACTCTGAAAAAGAAGCATAATAAAGTTATAGGGTAAACTCGCTCCAATCAATACTGTTCAGGTAAAATCAAGTTCCTTACCTCAGTCGGATGACTGCCACTGAACCCTTCTGGAAACCTTCGATCTCTCAGATCCATCCACAGCTGTGCAACGTCAGGGGAAAATCATTTCAAAATTAAAAGAATTGTTTTTTGTTTTGTTTATTCATCAGAACAGATTTGGAGAAATGTAGCATTGCATCACATACTCAGCAGTGAATGGGTGCCGTCAGAATGAGAGTCTGATAAAAACATCACAATAATCCACACCACTGCAGTCCATCAGTTAACATCTGGAGAACACAAAAGCTCAAACAAATCCAAGAAGTCGTTTTTAACTTCAATCCGTTGTTAAAATATGAGTCCATAATCCATAATAACGTTTCCTCCAAAATCCTGTTCTCCAGCCACATATATGTTTAGAGCTGTTTTGGCGAGTAAACGGTGCTTGATCTGTGCAGATTTCTCTCCTGATTCGCCTTTTTCACTGGAGGAAGCGTTATTATGGATTATGGACTTAATGCTGGATTTGTTTCAGCTTTTCACTTCACAAGACATTAACTGATGGACTGGAGTGGTGTGGATTATGGTGATGTTTTATCAGCTGTTTGGACTCTCTGACGGCACCCATTCACTGCTGATGAAGAAACAAACTCTTGGATGACCTGAGGACGTTTCCTAATGTTTTATTTTTTGCAAATACAGGTAATATGTGCTTATTATGATGACTGTCATGAAATACTACTGACCTTCACTCTTTCGTTACCAGTAGATATTTTCCAGATCATCTCAAACCATACGAGCCCAAGGGGAAAAATGTCTGTTTTTTCATCATAATTCTTCTTACATTTCTAAGGAAAACAATGCATTTTTTAAATTCATGTATTTATTTAGCAAAAAAAGCAGTCTATAAGTCTTATGGTTTAATTATTTCTCTTAGAGACAATACAAATGCGTTACCTGTTCAGGACTCATATAAGGTCGTGTTCCTCTGTTTGACCTCTCTATAGGGTCACCGTTTTGATCGGTCTGAGCCGCCACCAGCCCAAAGTCTCCGATCTTCACTTTGCCATCAGCGCCAAACAGTATGTTATCAGGCTAAAAGGAAAGTGCACATGGGTAAAATGCTTATTTGTTTAAAAACAAGTTTAGTTGCCTCCCAGTAACTAAAATGAAATACCTTCAAGTCTCTGTGGATGAGCTTGTTTGCGTGGATGTATTCCACTCCAGTGATAATTTCATTAAATATTTGATGGATTTCCACTATGGTTCTCTGTTTTTCCATATGATTTCTCGCCTTTATCCAATCAGTCAGTGTTCCTCCCGCACAGAACTCCATCTGAATAAATAAATATGTCCTGCTGCTGAAATAAGAGAGAGGGAAAAAACAGGCATGCCACACGGGTCAATATTTAATGTTGCAATACACAGTATTGTCCTAAATGAGTCTTTTTTTCTTATTTTTCAAATAATACATTTAATATCATCATATGTCTCTAAAAGTTTGTGTATAATGTTAGTCAGTGTTTCTTGCACCAGATCATATTTTTTGTATTAAATTATGATTTTCCACGCTTTTATCTGGTCCTTGAATTGAGATTACATTGTAACCAAATCATCTGCAAATTTGAGACAAATTATATTTTAGATTTAACAGTATTATTCATTATATTTAACTGTAAATACATTGATTTATGCAGGCATAAAATTTAGAAATAAACAGCTCCACCCTTCAAGAACAGCCTCTTTCATCACATTATGACAGATTCATAATTCAGATTCAATGTGTAACTATTCAGATCAAACTGAAATGCACAGGATTATTTTTATTTTTTCTCAAAATATTAAACTTCAGCTCATTTCTAACACTGTTATTCTTCATAGGGAAATGCAGAGCAGATGGATTTAAACAGATGGATGTTTTTGGACCTATTTAAAATTTACAGTAAAATAAAATCTTTCTATTTCAGAGAGCAAAGAAAATTTGATTCCACGGTATACGAGTCCAATAATGCAGTTGTGTCAAAAATGTGAATCAAACAAATAAACTCACTGATTTGAACTGTTAGTTCTGTTGTTTCCTGAGGGCTCAGCAGCAGCGGAAGCTGATCTGAGAACAGACACAGTTACAGTTACATTTACATGCATGCATTTGGCAGATACTTTTGTCCAAAGAGACTTAAAGTGCATTAGTGCTACATTTTATTAGCAGATGCATCAGCTGGGAATAAAACCCCTGACCGGTTGACACACTGTAGTTTACCCTAAAAGGAGCAAATATAATAAAGAAGTGTCTCATAAGAGGAATGCTGGACATACTCTGTCACACTCAGACTTTCCATTCCTGATGTGACATCTTCTTCATCATCATCATCATCATCATCATCTTCCCTCTCTTCACAGCCGTCTCTATCAAAGGTCACTACATCTGAAGAACCTGGTGCACTGAACATAAAACATAAACATGACTATTGAGAAGCAGTGAATGTTTTATCAAAAGTGCTGGAGATTGCTTACTTGTTCACTTGGTTTCTTTCTTGGTTTGACGTCCAGTTGTCAGAATCTGTCCAGCATGTGATGTACCGTACTATGTTTGGGTGAACTAGATCAGCCAACGCCATCACCTCAGAATCAGCTTTCCTGTTTTAAACCAATGAATGAATAAAATAATACAAAATAATGAATGCATAAAAAGTACTGCATGAAGAAAATTAATTAAAATAAGGAAATTAATAAATAAATAATGACAAACAAACAAATAAAAACAAAGAATGAAAATGAATGAATGAATGAGTGAATTATATTATTCTCTGTTTTTTGTTTTTTTTTTCCGCCTCATAATCATGACAAATGTTCTTTTTAAAATGAGATATCATATGTTCTTATGACTTGTATGAGCGTACCTGGTTAAGATGACCCTCTTTACAGCGTAGATCTTGCGATCATATTTATGTTTTACTTTATAAACGCAGCCAAATCCTCCTTCACCGAGTTTTGTGATCACTTTAAAATTCTGCAATCTATAGATGAAAACATACATGTCAATAGACAATAAAATCACTATGCATTATCATATAAACCAAAACATTGATTTAAAACATTTCTCTTTGATACATCTGAATGAATTAAACAAGAAATATATTTCTGGTGGACACAAAGCTGTCAGGTCCAGTATGCTTACCCTGAAACTGAATCCAATCCATGATCACTGGGACAGGAGCTGGAGCTGATCAATAACAAATCAGATTTCAATTATTATCCAAACACCAACCAGTCATGATAAATCAGTACTGTAAGTATTGTTAACACAAACCTCTCTTGGCTGAAACTATCATCGCTCCACTCCTCATTCAGACTCCACGTGCTGCTTTTGCTACATTTCTGTACTTTACCCTTCTCCATCATACTGTACAGCTGTTTGTTGATGGTTGTTCTTGACTGTCCCAGACCTGTGGCGATCTGATGGGCTTTTAAAGCTCCTGATCTCAGCAGATCCTCCACATGTTTCTCCTCACCGGTGTCTCTTGTAGTCGGAGACGTTTGCTCTGGTTTGAGAGTCTGTTTGATCTCATTCTTCTTCTCCATAAGATCCCAAACAGGAGGCAGTTCGTCAGTCTTGAACACCTGATTTGATCTCTCTAGGTCGTACAGATGTTTGTTCACGGTGCGTTTATCTAGTCTGATTTCTTTAGCAATTATCAAAGCGGTGCTTTTGCCGTTTCGCTCCAAGAAGTCACAGATGTTTCTCTCCATTTCAGTGTCGGCAGACATTTAGCTTGATTTTTAACAGAGTTCAGATGCTGTCAGAGTGTTGTCTTCTACCTTCTCCTCTCGGTCTAGAGACTAAAAGTCTCAGATAACAGTGTCGGTATTTAAACCAGCCTTCTGTAGCTTTCTGTTTCGATTCACTCTCTCTTTCCTCAGACATGTTTATAACACACCCTATGGCAAGCCGCTTTAGCATTTAATCTATTAACCGTACTAGTATCTATTTTCATGCTACTAGTACTTATTTTTTAGATACTAGTATCTTTTCCATTAAGTACTAGTACTTATTCATTAACTACTAGTGCTTATTCTTTAGGTACTAGTGTCTTTTGTAAAGTTACTAGTACTTAATCAGTAGATAGTACGTTTTCATTTGATACTAGTACTTATTCATTAAATACTAGTACTTAATCAGTAGATACTAGTATGTTTTCATTAGATACTAGTACTTATTCATTAGATACTAGTACTTATTCATTAGATACTAGTACTTAATCAGTAGATACTAGTACGTTTTCATTAGATACTAGTACTTATTCATTAGATACTAGTACTTATTCATTAGATACTAGTACTTAATCAGTAGATACTAGTACGTTTTCATTAGATACTAGTACTTATTCATTAGATACTAGTACTTAATCAGTATAGTACGTTTTCATTAAATACTATTACTTATTCTTATTTCAATAGATGAATATGCTTTTATTTACAGGTATTTTCATCTGGATCTGATACACAACTTAAAAGATAGCACCTTCTATTTGAACAATGAGTCTAGAGGTCACTCGATGACCAACAAACGCATTAAACTACTATGTTTACGTAATTACAGTGTTTACAAAACTGACACTATAGGTTTTCTATGTGCTTGTGTACAAATGATTGTTTCTTTTCTATGTGGTTTCCACAAAAAAGTACATTCATCTCCTTTCCGTTTCTTGTCTAATCTCTCTCCTATATGTTGCTGGTTCATTAATATTCAACATACGATTAGCATACTGGGCAGAAATGCTAATTTTAAAAGTACTAGTATCTATTAAGTTCAGGATATCTCTGGTCTAAAAAGTTACTAGTAACTAAAAAATAAGAACTAGTTCTATTTTGTCTTAACAAGAAGAGTATAAGTAAATACTAGTCACTATTGGAATAAGTACTAGTATCTAATGAATATGAACTAGTATCTAATGAATAAGTACTAGTAACTTTACAAAAGACACTAGTACCTAAAGAATAAACACTAGTAGTTCATGAATAAGTACTAGTACTTAATGGGAAAGATACTAGTATCTAAAAAAAAAGTACTAGTAGCATGAAAATAGATACTAGTACGGTTAATAGATTAAATGTTAAAATGGCTTGCCATACACACCCAGCTCTGGGTTTCCATATACAGCATATTACAGAAGAATGGAATAATACATCTATAGCCTAGTACAGAATTAAAATACAGTTTGTTTGTGGAATATGCGTATAGCCTATGTAGGTGCTTTGGAAACATAATATCATGTCTTAATTTTCATTTTTAATTCATTCATTTAGAATGAAAAAGCCTAGAAAAATAAAAAAATACTTGTTCACTGAGAAGGTGACCATAGCAAGAGTTCACCAAGTTTAAAATTGATCTTAGCCTATTATAAAAATTATAAAACGGTAGGTTTTATAGATTTCAACCACAACTGCATTGTTTGTTGGAAGAATACTGTTTTTATATCATTACACTTATTTGCTCTGTTTTATTCTGTGACCAGTCTTAAGTCGCTGGGGTATATTTGTAGCAATAGCCTAAAATCATGGGTCAAAATTTTAGATTTTTCTATAATGCCAAGAAACATTAGGATATTAAGTAAAGATCATGTTCCATGAAGATATTTTGTAAGTTTCCTACTGTAAATATATAAAAACTTAATTTTTGATTAGTAATATGCATTGCTAAGAACTTCATTTGGACAACTTTAAAGGAGATTTTCTCAGTATTTTGATTTTTTTGCACCCTCAGATTCCAGATTTCCAAATATTGTTCTATCATAACAAATCATACATAAATGGAAAGCTCATTTATTCAGCTTTCAGATGTTGTATAAATCTCAATTTCGAAAAATTGCCCCTTATGACTGGTTTTGTGAAAAGAAACCTTACGAAGTATATGGAATAACCCTTTTATAAAAGCAATACGCTCTGTGAAGCCGTGGTTTACAGTGAATTTATAACAGCTTCTTTCATAGCTTCACTAGGTGTGACGATTGTCTGAAGATAGACATAATACTAATGTTTGGCATTTCTAACTGCAAGCACTGAGAGAATTTTACTCTAAAAACCTTGAGCACTAGACTCATTGTTCAAATAGAAGGTGCTATCTTTTAAGTTGTGTATCAGATCAAGATGAAAATACCTGTAAATAAAAGCATATTCATCTTTTGATGTCAAACCCAAATATTTTCAGTCTACAGCAAAAATAAAGGAATTGGTCTTACTGTCCCGATACTTTTGGAGGGCACTTTATATACACACATAACACCACTTAATTTTACTACACTATAAAAAAGTTTTACAAGAAAATAGGCTACCATTTCAGCTTTTCTATTACTTTCACATGTAATTAAATGTTACTTACCGTCCATTTGCAACTGTGAAATTTAATAACAATTTCTGAGTAATAATTGTTAACACATCATTCCTTCAAATTGAGTACTTTAACAGATTTTTAAAAATATTTTCACAACAACATAACTTTATAATATCAGATGTGAGCAAATACAACCTTCACAGACTAAAAAGAGAAAAGCATAGATACAAATGCACCACTTTAACTGTAGACAAGATTAAAAGCTCATGATTTATTGTTACAGAATATTATTCAATACAGACAGGTTCACAATCAAGACTGACAGCTAATGGATTCAACTTCTGTTCCAAAGGAAATTCATGTCAATTGAAACTAAGTGAATCAACAATGTGTCAACCATTGTTTCTTGACATGATAATTCATGTGAACATACAGACTGAATTACAGTAATACAACAGCATGATCCGAGATAAGTGTTAGACAAGATAAACTGATTTTATACCTTTTTGCACTTCTGGTTTACAGAACATAGCAGACATTCTGTTACATATTTTCCACAGACTAACGGTATAAGGATGAGTAACTGATGACAAAATGTTCTTTTATTTTTTTTTACATCAACTTGTAGTTATTTTTAGAATTGCACACTTGCCATGTGAAATTTTAAGATGCAGCATCTGCTAAATGTTTCACCTTAAATGTTACAGTTTAAGCAACTGCTATTATTATAAAGGCATATAAGAGATGAGATCTCATTAAATCGTCCTGTTGTCTTTATCTGCATTCAGGATTTTAGTATATCGGTCCAGCTCGGTGATCAGCTCTGAAGCGTCTGGTCTCTCTTCAGGACTGGGACTCAGCATTCGATTTATGAGCTTGTGCTATTTCATCAGCCGGGAAAAATGAGACGGCATGTTAGATAACAGTCAGCTTTGAATAAGTAATATTTAAATTGACTGATAATTCAACTGAGTTTCAGCAGGTAGCACTTGCACCAAAGAAAAACATGCTAATATTTCCAAACATGAAATTACACGCACCTCAAAGCTACATTTCTTGGTGAACTGTGGTGGAAAATTCCTAATTCTTACATCATCCCAAATCTAAAAGTCAGTCAGAAAGTAAAACAAAAAATAATAAAAAAACAAAATTTTTTTATACACTTTATAACATGTATACACTTTATATACATCATTTATGCACTGCAAAAAATATGTGTGATACTCCGTATTCTTTGTCTTGTTTCTAGTACAAATATCTCAACATTCTAAAATAATATAATGTAAAGATGTTTTCCCTTTAAATTAACTTCATTTTTTTTTTTTACCCCACTGGCAGATGTATGTTCCTGTTTTAAGGATAAAATCATTCAATTTTAATATTATATATAATTCAATTTTAATATATTTTAATTAACACTTAAAAAAAAAAAAAAGTTAATATAAGTCATTTTGGTATGTATCTTTGACTTAAGAATGTTTACATGTTTGTACTAGAAAACAACAAAAATACTAAGAAAATAATTATTTGTAGTGTGACACATCAGACACATTCATGTAGACTAAATTTCAGATTCAAGATGAGTACATATATTGTATTATTAAAGGAGTAAAAGATAAATCCAACCTTTTTCCTTTCATGCACTGTGAAGAGATTCCAGATAAGCTCAAAATAAATGAGACCCAGAGCGTATATATCCACCTTTCTGTCATAGGATGTCTCCGTCGCCTACATATTCAGTTTAGAACAATGAAAATGTCAGCATTATACTCACATAAAACACACTATATTACAATCTCCTAAAAAAAGCCTTGTTCAGACTGACCAAATCTGATTTTTGTGCATGTCCGATTGGAATCCGATCATATTTAGCAAGTCTAAACAGCAAAACATCATGTGAAATTGTTGTTTCACCATCATTTGTTTTTGTCTGACCACTCAGAACGGATTTTGCGTAGCTTTTTATTTTTTATGCCATGTAAAACGTAAACATGTCAGACCTGCTCTGGGCTCATGTAAACACGGGTTCCTGTCCTTTTAGTCCGCTCCAGCAGTTGCTCATCACTGTCATTTTCTGCTGCGGTCACGAGGCCGAAGTCTCCAACCTTTACTGTTCCCTCGCTGCTGAACATTATGTTTTTAGGCTGAGACAAAGAAACAGAAAGAGCAATCAGAACAGTATGCAAACCATGACTCTATTGGAAATCTGAGGTCAGGAATTCCTTTTCAATTCAAAATCAGGGATTCTGTCGTTAACTAAAGCTAAAACCATTCAAACATTTTCATTACTTGAAATAAAATAAATGTTATTTTATTTCAGCTAGTTACCAAGGCAATCTTTTCTAACTTGAGACACTAAAATAACAAAAAAAATATTAATTCATTAAATTCTTCAGACAATTAATATAAATTATACAGACATAAAAAAAAATAAGACCATCGTGGTTACATTTTCACAGAATGTTCTTTACCTTATGAAGGATGACATAATATAGAAAACAGTAAATCACCAAAAAATGACTTTAGCTGGGTTTGCACAGCCAGAGTCACAAATTATATAAAAAAAATTCACTTAAATTACAAAATTTGAACTAAAACGAAAATGAAAAAGCTATATATTCAAAGCTAATTCAAAATATTAATAATACCAAAATAACACTGATCCAATCATTTGAATTCAGCTAGGAAAAAGAACCAGCACCGTGTATGTGTACATATCATGTCTTCTTCAAATGAAATAAGTGCAAATAAGGGCGTGTACGTCTGATCATGAACAGAGGATTATTGTGATGCACAGCAAACAATCATACAGACCGAAAATTCAAAGTAACGGCCTTTATTCTTTCTGTTTTAAAGATATTTTAATATTCATCTGTCTGTAGGTCTGTGTTATTGGTTGTTTTCTCCCTTGTTCCCTTCCTCCACACTCCCACTTTTCCACAGTTTTACACGCCCAGTTCTGGAGTCTTTTTCAGGTCTAAGGTGTGAAAGACCGGTGCTGAAACAGGGGGGTTTCATGACACTTTAATTCTAGTTCTGCCTGAGCATGATGTAAACAGCCCACCTTCAGGTCTCTGTGGATCAAGCTCTTGGAGTGGATGTACTCCACGGCCTTCAGCACCTGCCTGTTGATCTGTGCTGCCTTCGTCCTCCGCTCTGGATAACCAACATTTGAAGAGTTTCTTTTATCAATCCAGGCATAAAGCGTGTCTCCCTCACAAAACTCCATCTGAATGTAGAGGTACTTTGTTCCCTGGTCACTGCCAGAACTAAAGCCAACAGACAGAGAGACCAGAACAAATATGCATGTTACAGCTGGTTGAAGGTAGAGACTGCAGATTGTTTCAGAAAGAGTTATTAATTACTCGGAGAAGCTGTAGCTCTCTGAAGAATCGTGTTTGTACGCCGTGTCCTCGAGCCAAGAGGAGTAGTAGCGGACGATGTTGGGATTATTAAACCTAGCCAAAGCACCAACCTCACGAAGAGCTTTTCTGGGGAAATACAGTATATATTAGGGATTGAACGATGTGATTAAAGTCGCTGATGAGGTCATTAATAAAAACACAAGAGATGGGAATGTTTTGCAACATGCCAAGATTTGCAATGTATTTGCAAAAATATACAGACAGCTCATAACATGTTGCAACTTAACAGTAACAATGCAACAATAACAATAACTCCCATTTTAGTGCCTATATTTTCTGATGTTCATCTTGTTCTGTTCTGAACACCGGTAAAATTTAAAGGATCAGCGACTAATCAATGTCAAGATTAAAGGGATAGTTCACCCAAAAATGAAAATTACCCCATGATTTACTCACCCACAACAAGCTTTCCTATCAATTTAAAGCATCACAGCAGAGCATTAAAGTCGATTAGTTGACTAATCTGTGGAACCTCTCGTATATTTGTGACCCAAAACCAGTCATAAGGGTCAAAAAAAAAGATATCTCAATATTTTTTGATAACGATAATTAGATGATATTTTGCTGAGTGTGTTATTGTGCTGATATCTGACTACCGTGGACAGCTGCTGTTTTTGATATTCTTCATATTCTGTGTGGTCAGTTCACATCAGTGATAGAAATTAATCTTTTCATATAAGTTTAAATAGATTTTTACCTTTTATGGGCAATTTTCCCTTTAATAAAGCCATTGTTTTGAGTCAAATTGTTACATTTATTGTTACATTGTTACAAATTGTTACATTGTTACCAATCAAATTGTTACATTGTTACAAATTGTTACATCAGTCAATTAGAATAATAAGACATTTAGGCTGTTACCAAGCAAATGAAACCAGTATCATCAAAATGAATCTTTGCAGAAGTTGCATCTGAAGTAGCATTTAGATGTGTTTACACACGGTTTAATGCAGCTCAGAGGGACATGGAGTGCTTTAGCCTGCAGTTACAAATGCATAATGTTTTGATATTTTAAACAAAAAACATTAAGGCCCGGTTTTACAGACAGGGCTTAGACTAAGCCAGGATTAAGTCTTAGTTCAATTAGGGAATTTAAGTAGCTTTTCTAAATGTGATTTAGAAAAAAGCATTACTGGTGTGCATCTTGAGACAAAACAATAACACTGACAAATTTTAAGATACGTTAGTGCAACTGGCTTTCAGTTAAAACAGCTCAAACATGCATTTTAGTCCAGGACTAGCTTAAGCCTGGTCTGTGAAACCGGGGGTAAATACTGATATTTGAAATTATTTTAAAATGAACAGATACCACGCCAGTAGGTGGCAGCAAGTCACTGTTAAGGGAGTCATTGCGACTGAACCGCATCACTACAGCAAAAATAAAGGAATTGGCCTTACAGTTCCAATACTTTTGGAGGACACTGTATATACACACACATCTTCTGCCCCCATATCTTAAATTTTGTGATAATTTTTAATGCATTTTAATAGACTGAATCATGCATGCAGTGAAAGAACACACTCTATACGACTATAAATAATCGTACACCCCTAGGTCCAGGGTCACATATAATGACATTATTTTACATAGCACAAAAATAAGGTACATTGCTTATATACTGTGTTTTAAAAGAACTTTGGAAATTATTGGCACACAACCAGCGTGAAACCTAAATCTAATATCACAGATGTAACCTATAGGATACATATCAAGTTCAACTATCAAATTACATTAATCATTTAAGGACGGACACGATAAAAGAACTTAACTGACTTACTCTGTACTCTTCACTATCTTCACAGCAAAGTATTTCTTCTCAAGCTTTCGTCTTGCCTTGAAAACACGGCCGAAGCCACCTTTGCCGATCGGATTTATTAATTCAAATTCTTCTAAAAACCTACAAAGACGAACATAACAGCATCAAAACTTTCTAATGGAAAAAAGCTATGGTGATTGACACAAAGTAATATGTTTTACCTTGACTTTGTAGCTTGGTTTGAAGTTTGACCTCCCGATGGCTTTGCTGGTTTTCGTAAGTTCATGTTAGGACCAAGCTGTGGAAAGAATTAGAAGAGGGAAAATAAAAGAAATGATAAATTAGTCACTTTTTCTTACACCCCATAAGAAAAAACTATGCTTTGGTAACAGCTTATCAAGAGTTGACCATGTTTTTGATCAATTTAGCCTTAAATACTTGACTAACCTACAATAAAAACAGTGATATAAAACTTGTTAGTTTAAACATTATCCTAGTGTTTGTGCAGAAAGCACGCTAAAGTTTGATTATGGAGGCGCCAGTGCGATCACCTGCATTTTTAAAATACACCATAATTTTTGCTCATACAGATAAGCGTAGTACATCATTCGAAAACTATAAAGGGTCTACTTTTATTTGTGTTCACTCACAAACACAACAAAATGTCATGCTTTTGTAAAATAAAGAAATGAGATGTTCATTCTGCCATCTGTCTCCTTAAACTGGTGCATGTCAAAAAAAGAGAACCAAACAGTGTATTTTTTGCCTCACCACTTTCATTACACATGATAAATACAGTGGGGCAAATAAGTATTTGATACACTGCCGATTTGTCATGCCAAAGCATGATTTATTTTTTTAAATGTAGCAAAAATGGCTTCCATACCCTTTGGTCTCATTTTACAACATTGTTTGCATTTATCTATTTATTTTGCATTCATTACCTTATGGAGAATACTCATAATAAAGCAAAACATACAAATCTCAAACTTCACATATATGTTTTTTCAATCTTGATTTCTTTGTATTTTTTCATTTGTCACAGAAAATGTAACTCATTTCACAGATAACTTTTTGCATTTATTCACTTCTCCGTTACTGGTAAATAATGTTGGAATACCTCTTTACTACTGGCCAGGCCATTTGGTGACAGTTGAAAGTTTGGGGCTAATCTAAAAGAAAAAAAATGTAGCATGTTATTTTGTCATTAAAGATTAAAAAATATGTAAAAAAAAAAAAAAAAAAAAAAAAAAAAATATGTAACAACTGTAAAAGCTTACTTTATTTTCGGCTTCACATCTAGCGGACTTATACTCTGCAACACAGATTGATTCATGAGTTCAAATATATATAATGCACTAAAATATGTTTGTTTTATGAAATGGATAGGTGTAATGTATTACTTTGTGAAATCTGTGAATATTTCAAAGTCAAAAATGCAAATGCTACCAATAATGCACAATGGATTTACAGGACTTATGGCCATAGGTGAACCGACAGCAGATGAGTCTTTGAAGACAATGGAAGAACTTGAGCTTGGAGTTTCACACAAGCTTATTGAGGAGTGTTGTGCATCCTGAGATTTACTATGAAACAGATAAACATCTCTTTAGATTATTACATGCACGTAATATATACTTATATAAAGATGCACTGTTATTTTGTTCATTTCAACTTACGATGTCTCTTGAGTTTGTAAAGAGCTGTCATCTTCAGAACTCTGTTAATACATGCACATGTATTAATAAACATGACATCATTAGACTATAAACATATCTGTATTTGTGAAGCGTCATGCCTGTGTGGTCCATCCAGATTGCATATTGATTTCGCTCCAAGCGCGCTGAGCAGCATGTTGCTTCGCCTCTTTTGCGCTCTTTCCTTGTCCTTCAGGGTATTCCTTCCCATGTATGACAACTTTAAATACAAACCTGAAAAAGAAAATTTCAGTTTTTCGTTTTCAACTCAAACGAATCTGCAGAGTTCAAGACTTACTCAGGGTTGTGAGAAGGGCCTCGTTTCTCCACTAATTTGAAATGAAGTGCATGTTTATTTTTCTGGCTGTAGTCATTGAGACATGCTATGTAGTTGCTGTCAGGCGTGGCGCTTCGAGATTCATCAGCCAAACTGAAACTGGCACGGTCCATGCTAGCACTTAAATAAAGGACAAGATGTCAGCACAATATAGAGTATAGTAATTAAAGGAAAAGTTCAGCCAAAAATTTAAATTAGCTGAAAATGTCCTCACCCTCAGGACATTCAAGATGTAGATGAGTTTGTTTCTTCATCAGATTTGTAGAAATATGTCTCTGCATCAGTGTCTCAGCAATGGATGCTCTGCAGTGAATGGGTGCCGTCAGAATGAACAGCTGATAAAAACATTACAATAATCCACAATTCACCCATTCACTGCAGAGCATCCATTGCTGAGACACTGATGCAGAGACACATTTCTACAAACCTGATGAAGAAACAAACTCATCCTAATCTTGGATGACCTAAAGGGTGAGCACAATTTTAAAAATAAAGGTCAATTACTGTCAGTCATGATGTTGTTTACCTACGAGACGCAACCTCTGACCTCTGTGTTCGCTTGCTATTGTCATCAAAGACCTTTAATGCCAAAAAAAAAAAAAAAGTCAAACAAACAAATAAATTAGAGCATTAGAGAGTCCAAGTAGATAAATGCTGTATTACCTCTGAATCTTGTGTTTTGAGTAGCTCCTCATAAACACATTTTGCCGCTGCTTCTTTAGCATCTTTCTTATTTTTTCCATAAGCCTCAGGAAACTCTCTATCACCACAAACATACTTACAAATATAAGTACACAATCTGCAAAAGAGATAAGAGAGAATTAAGTGTTATTTCTTGCTAGGGGCTGGAATTTATTTGACAGATTGTGTACATTTTAATTTAAAACGTACTGTACTTTTCTATCTTTTCTCAGCAGGACATTGTGAATCAGAAGAACAGGTGTGCAAATGTTTAAATACTCACTGAGTAGCGTTTCCTGGATCCATCTTAGTGGACTCGCGAGCCTTGAATAATAACTTTTTCTTCTGTGAATATTCATTAAGCCAGCAAGTATAATTCCTCTGAGATACAGTCGTATTGTTGGGAGTGTTTTGAACAGATGATGTTGTCTGCATTTAGAGACAAATACATAAAATTTTATACAAATGATCTAGATTGTAGAAAATAATTATAATAATGAAAATAAATATGAAATTTGGTAACACTTTACAATAAGGTCCCATTAGTAATGCATTAATTAACAGTGAACAATACTTTTGTTACAGTATTTATGAATGTTTGTTAACATTAGTTAATAAAACTATTGATTGTTAGTTAGATTACTAGCTCAAATCCATAAATAATATTAATAGATACAACAATTGATTAAATAAAGCATTAAATGTTGAAATTAACATTAACTAAGATTCATTTATTAATATATGATTATTTTAAAGTATTATATAATGTATAATATGTATTTTGAAACAATATTTTTGTATAATATTAAACATAAAATGTAATATTATATATGCATTCTTATATTGAGCACTAACAATATGTATTGTAGAATTTGTAGCATCAAAATTATATATATGTGTGTGTGTGTATACATACATACATACATACATATATATGCACATACACCCCTCACATTTTTGTAAATATTTTATTATATAAGAAGATTGCCAAGACCCTGAAACTGAGCTTCAGCACGGTGGCCAAGACCATACAGCGGTTTAACAGGACAGGCCTCGATATGGTCGACCAAAGAAGTTGAGTTTGAGTGCACGTGCTCAGGGTCATATCCAGAGGTTGTGTTTGGGAAATAGACGTATGAGTGCTGCCAGCATTGCTGCAGAGGTTGAAGGGGTGGGGGGTCAGCCGGTCAGTGCTCAGACCATACGCCGCACACTGCATCAAATTGGTCTGCATGGCTGTCGTCCCAGAAGGAAGCCTCTTCTAAAGATGATGCACAAGAAAGCCCGCAAACAGTTTGCTGAAGACAAGCAGACTAAGGGCATGGATTACTGGAACCATGTCCTGTGGTCTGATGAGACCAAGATAAACTTATTTGGTTCAGATGGTGTCAAGCGTGTGTGGCGACAACCAGGTGAGGAGTACAAAGGCAAGTGTGTCTTGCCTACAGTCAGGCATGGTGGTGGGAGTGTCATGGTCTGGGGCTGCATGAGTGCTGCCGGCACTGGGGAGCTACAGTTCAGAATGAGAAGAATCAGAATGAGCTTTATTGGCCAAGTATGTTTACACATACAAGGAATTTGTTGTAGTGACAGAAGCTCCACAGTGCAACAGAAAGACAGTAACAGGACAGGACACAGCTAATAAAAGAATAACAACAATTAACCAAAAGACAAATGTACAAAGCAGCAAAAACACAATATATAATATAGACAACATTGAGGGAATATTGACAGTTTATTGAGGGAACCATGAATGCCAACATGTACTGTACTGAAGCAGAGACTGGGCCGCAGGGCAGTATTCCAACATGATAACGACCCCAAACACTCCTCCAAGACGACCAATGCCTTGCTAAAGAGGCTGAGGGTAAAGGTGATGGACTGGCCAAGCATGTCTCCAGACCTAAACCCTATTGAGCATCCGTGGGGCATCCTCAAACGGAAGGTGGAGGAGCGCAAGGACATCCACCAGCTCTGTGATGTCTCCAGTGGCAACCTGTGAAGCTCTGGTGAACTCCACGCCCAAGAGGGTTAAGGCAGTGCTGGAAAATAATGGTGCCCACACAAAATATTGACACTTTGGGCCCAATTTGGACATTTTCACTTAGGGGTGTACTCACTTTTGTGGCCAGCGGTTTAGACATTAATGGCTGTGTGTTGAGTTATTTTGAGGGGACAGCAAATACAAGCAGTACTTTACATTGTAGCAAAGTGTCATTTCTTCAGTGTTGTCACATGAAAAGATATAATAAAATATTTACATAAATGTGAGGGGTGTACTCACTTCTGTGAGATACTGTAAATACACTCAATCAACAATATTTTAAACCTATATAACATATTTGTACTTACAGGTTCAGTATTTTGAGTGCTTTTTATGCCATTAAGGGCGTTCCTGGCAGCATTTTGCTTGGCCTCTTTCTTGGATTTCCCAGTGCCCTCAGGATACCGCTGTCGATTAACAATAGCCCTCATAGTGAACCTGATAACACACATTTGATTGAAAACAGCACAGAAACTGTTCTCTCAGCACACTTCACTCATTTCTACTGCGTGTAATGTTAATGAATGATAGCTCCATACGTTTTGTTGTGGCTCGGTCCATCTGTGGATCCCTCCTCGTACTCCACAGTGCACTGTGTCTTCTGCTGGTACTCGTTCAGCTGAGAAATGTAATTCCCTGACAGAGACTCCATTGCAGTTAAAATATAACTAAAATAGCAGCCAGTGACAGAAGTTCACCGAGTGTTTACGCTGATCAGCACGTGAGCGCCACGCAGAGCGTCACATCACTAAAAGACGCATTACCGTGTTTTTACATCAATATAACACGGTACTAACAGCGTCAGCTCAGATCGACATCGACCACAGACACGAGTTCACTTTCATTTCTTCGTATTATTTCAGATCGATAAGTTTCGATTTCCGGAATTCAACGTCATTGCCAAACATTGTATTGACCAATCAAAGCCCGAGCGTGTTGCTAGGCCACACCCACCTAAATATTTACTTTACTTTACTTACTTTACTTACTTTTGTCATTTAGCAGACGCTTTTGTCCAAAGCGACTTACAAATAAGAAAAAGTAACTAAAACTAAAAAGTTACAACTCTATAAATACTATCTACCCACATATTTAAGAAAATAAAGAAATTAAATAAAATTAACACATGCATATAACAACAACATTTCAATAATAAACATATCAATGAAAAAATTAAATAAAAAGCTACTACTATCCCTTGCCGGTGTCCCTGCCCGGTGGAGTCGCACGGTAGAGTCGATGGTCTTTACACTCTTTACTTTTTTACTTTTGTCATTTAGCAGACGCTTTTGTCCAAAGCGACTTACAAATAAGAAAAAGTAACTAAAACTAAAAAGTTACAACTCTATAAATACTATCTACCCACATATTTAAGAAAATAAAGAAATTAAATAAAATTAACACATGCATATAACAACAACATTTCAATAATAAACATATCAATGAAAAAATTAAATAAAAAGCTACTACTATCCCTTGCCGGTGGCCCTGCCCGGTGGAGTCGCACGGTAGAGTCGATGGTCTTTACACTCTTTGGTCTTCACACTAAGAGGGCTTCACACGACGACTGCCGCGACCGCTGCCGCGGTATAATAACCTTTATTATACCAAACCAACAAATGATCATTTCAATTCAGCTGGACCCACTTTCCTGTTTATCAACTACAAATGGCCAAGCAAGTGCACACACTGACAAGATACACGATACAGTACGAGACCAAACGCGATTTCAGCAACTCTCATCCTAGTAAACAAAATAAGCGTTTCCTAGCAACGGCAAATGCGCTAAACACTGAGACAAGTAAATACACTTACGAGCTGATTTTAAACTTCCGCTGATAGACTGCTTCTCTTAAAGACCACTTCATTACACTGCCTTCTGCTGGCGCTTGAACCCACTTTCCTGTTTATCAACTACAAATGGCCAAGCAAGTGCACACACTGACAAGATACACGATACAGTACGAGACCAAACGCGATTTCAGCAACTCTCCTTTACCTCCTTTTTAACTTTAGGAGACAAAGCACAATTATATAAATTTATTTTTAATGTTTTTAAAAATAAATAAATACATTTTTAATTTTCTTATGTTAGTTTTCCCCCCAGTTTGTTTCTGTAAATATGAAATCTGGCAATAAATAGACAAATAAATCAACAAAATATCATTCGTTTAATCTAGATGCTTAAAACTACACTATAAAACCACAAGAAAACGTTAATACCTAGAAATATTATGTACAAAATCATTTTTTTAATCTTTATATTGGTTTTATGCTAATTGGTCATCTACAAATATTACAGTATTTTCACACAGTCCACAATGAATTAATCAATAAAAAATAATTAAATTAATAACCATGCAATCACAATCTTTGAGACTGGCTGAGATTCAGTTACACAGAACAATTGAAGTGATGCATCAGGGTCGATACTGATATAAAACCACACAATTACAATCAAACAAATCAATGCAACATTTAATGAACGAATATGAAAACATAAATATTAAACAGCTATGCAAAAACCTCAAAAGCAAATTAAAAACAAGTGTTTGAGATAATTTCAGGTGGCTCTAGTCGTCATGATCTGCTGCGGTGTCACCAGGGCAGTTTGAGCTCAAATCCTCCTCATCTGTTGAACAAGAACAGATTAGTTTATTTATCATTTATGTATCTGCTCAAACATCTTTATACGTTAACACTTCTTACCATTAAATGCCGTCCCACACCATATGCAGTAAAAATGCACTCCTCGCAGATACGAGGTGAGAAACTGCAGCTTGTCTAAAGGCTGTAAAGAAAAAACGGTGCTTCTAAATAATAATGCAACATAGTAAAATCATTTTAATACACAGAGGCACAGATAAGGCTCCTCTTAACACATTTCTTTAAAAAAAAAATTAATTCTAAAATGATACACAATGCAAAGTTATTGCAAGACAAATAATAAAACAAATTATTCCCCTCCAAAGCAACTTGTTAGCAATGAAAGTGTCATAAACTCACTGTTAGTTCCTCCTCGTCGTCACTTTCCTCTGATTTGGTTTCTTCCTCCAGAAGCTCTGCCTCTTCCTCTTCATCTTTCACAACTTCAGGCCAGTACCAGCTGTCTCTGGGAACAGTGATGCGCTAAAAGAAGAATCACAACAGCAGGCGAGCTTCAGAGATTTCTGGTTATATGAAATGCGTTCATGCAAATGTATTAAACGTCAGGTTTGACCCTCAAAATAAGGAAAAAAAGTCTTTCTGACCTTCTGGCTGTCGAGCTGCTCACAGGCCCGCTGGCTCTTCCTCAGGTCGCCCTGTATTTGACGCTCTTCTCTTTCGGTTCTCTTACGCACTCTGTAATAAACATGTTACTCAACACTGCTGCTCAACCACATTCACACACAGAGAAGCTTAAAGCCTGACCTATAAATAACAGTCAGAAAAATCTGCTTTTTTAAGTTGCATTTGTGTTTTATGCCTGCAATATAGTGAAAATATGCAGAAAAAACAGCTCAAACGGAGCAAAATATGCAATTTGATGCAGATGCTGATATTTATGTAGACAAAAAGTGATGAAATTACATAAAATTATATAAATATCAGTCATCACTCTATATCGCCAATAATATGTCTTAGTAAAATGATATTTAAATGCTTAGTTTTATTATCAAAACATAATGCAATACAATTCAGTGAGGACTGAGAGATGAACAAATAAATGTTCCACAGAAGCTTAAGGCTGGAAGAAGCTCCTATACTTTGATCTCCTGAGATACAGACAATGCAAACACATACAGGCATCAGTCTCCACACCACACAGAGAGAAAACGCAGGAAAGCCTCTTTCACATGTGTTCCTTCTCTTCACTCAGAATGACTTCATGCAACATATAATGTTCTGTGTCAATGCCTGAATTAACAGTCATGTTTGATATCATTTAAAATGTCTCAGTGTGACTGGTGCACGCCTTCATGTCCAGAGAAACAGACTAAAAGTTATTACAAGAAAGTTTAGGGATATTTTACAGAGGGTTTGCCCTTTTCCTGGGGTCTTTCATCCAAATGCCCTCCTGGGTGTGCATTCCCCAGGCTTAAGATCCGATTTAATGCAAATTCCAGTTATTTCATGCCTCCGTTTGGAGAAAGTTTATCTTGGTCTGCAGAAGGCTCAGGGTGATTCTGTATCCAGAGGAGCCCATACACTCCACACTATATATATATATATATATATATATATATATATATATATATATATATATATCTTACTGGAGTCAGGAATGCATCTGTGTCCCTGGAGCACAAAAGCAGTCTGAAGTCGCTGGGGTATATTTGTAGCAATAGCCAACAATACATTGTATGGCTCAAAATTATTGATTTTTCTTTTATGCCAAAAATCATTAGGATATTAAGTAGAGATAATGTTCCATTTGTAAATTTCCTACTGTAAATATATCAAAACTTCATTTTTGATCAGTAATATGCATTGCTAAGAACTTCATTTGGATAACTTTAAAGGAGATTTTCTTGCACCCTCAGATTCCAGATTTTCAAATAGTTGTATCTCAGCCGAATATTGTCCTATTCTAACCATACATCAATGGAAAGATTATTTATTCAGCTTTCAGATGATAAAAAATTGGCCCTTAAGATGGGTTTTGTCAGTCACATATTTGATATTCACATTTAAACACGATTTTACTACAAAATGATGTCTGGATTATCAAGTAAACCTAAGTTGCTTCAGTCCAGTAAATGTTCATCTTCAAATATTACTAACAATATCAAAGTCATTTTTACGTTTACTTGATAAAAATCCAGATTTGACAACAAAGAGACACGTGAAGCACAAGCTGAAGATGGATGTTTGTACAATCACACTAATATAGCTAATAAACGTAAGAAATATTAATCAGACGACAGAAGGCATGGAGGAGATTGTGTGTGACAGGTTTTCAAAGTTGGATCATTTAGAGGCCTTGCATATCAAATACAATACTGTAGCTTTATAGGGTTTAAGAAACATGAGCTTGATTTGATGTCATCTGCAGGTTCATACCTGAAATCCTCTAATGATTTCTTCTCCACCTGTTGTTTCATTTGCGCTTTTCTCCTGTAATTCTGAAGCTCCTCGTCTGCTTTCCTCTTCTTGACTTCTTCCATTCCAATGCCGCCTCTGTCTGACAACAGCACACATACAAACATCAGCGTTTCTGAACAACGGCTCATCATGATCAACAACACCTGCTGTTAAGAACCAGAAAAGACACCTCCAGCAGCTCAGATGGTTAACTACTGAAAAAAGATGGGCACTTCTGAATCTAAAAATGGTACATAGAACAATTAATAATAGAGCTCCGGTGTATTTTAAGTCTTATTTTTCTCAGGTTAAATTAAGACCAGTGTTGGGTATGTTTTTCTAAAAAAGTAATTATACAAGGATACAAATAAAACGGTTCTTTCAAGTAACCACATAAATTATTCTGGTCCAATTCTCACTATTAACTATGACTTTTGCCTCAATATACTCCTAATTACTGCTTATTAATACTCAGTAAAGTAGTTGTAAAGTTTAAGAATTGGGTAGGATTGAGGATTTAGAATAAGACATTAATATGCTTTTTAAATAATAATAAACAGCCAATATCCCAGTAATATCCATGCTAATAAACACCTAGTCAATAGTGAGAATTGGACACTAAAGTGTTACCTGTATTAACTCTCCAAAGTATTTAAAGTGAGTAGGGTACATAAAAAGCATGCATTTTAAGGTTAAACCTTAAATTGATGTTAAATCCACTATTGCATTGAATATAAATGTTCTACAGTCTATACAGAGTATTAAGTTCAATTACATAACTGTAATTAAATTACAGTAACTAATTACACCCAACACTGATTAAGACATGGTCATTTTACTAGACAGAGCATTATAGATCTTAATTTATGTAAGTTTAGGACTTTGTATGGACAAAGGGCATTTGCGTATTCTGGTGCACAGGAGTGGAATAACTTGCTTTTGGACATTAAAGTTATGACGGTTCATGAGGGTTTCAGTAAAAGACTAAAAATAATGTTTTTAGATGGGCTGTCTTAAATTTGACAGATTAGGATAATTGTACTGTACTGAAGATTGTCTCTGTGGTGTGTGATTAAGTGTGAACATGATATTTGTTTATTGTAATTAGTATGAAATGTATGCCAAAAATGGCTGTTGTCATGAAAATTGTTTTTGTTTAATATCAAGGACCACAATGGAAATAAGTCTTGTTACTTTATCGTGATATCCTTAACAAAGAAGCGTAATGCAGATGTATTGTCACTTGTTATGTCAAATAAAACTCAAACTTTTTAAGAACCTGTTTTGATGTTCAGAGAAACCGGCTCGACCCGTCCAGCACCTGCAGCATGAGAATATTTTTAATGCACACAAAACCACATTATGTTTATGGGGTATTTGTGACCCTGGACCACAAAACCAGTCATAAGTAGCACAGGTATATTTGTAGCAATAGCAAAAAATACAAAAAATATTTATTTTATGCCAAAAATCATTAGGACATTAAGTAGAGATTATGTTCCATTAAGATATTTAGTAAATATCCTACCGTAAATATATCAAAACTTCATTTTTGATTAGTAATATGCATTGCTAAGAACTTCATTTGAACAACTTTAAAGGAGATTTTCTCAATATTTAGATTTTTTTCCAGATTCCACATCAATGGAAAGCTTATTTATTCAGCTTCCAGATGATAGATGCATCTCAATTTTAAACAATTGACCCTTATGACTGGTTTTGAGGTCCAGGGTCATATTTTTGCTTTTTAGAAGCAAGCAGTCCATTTAAAAATCTCAATCACTGACCCTCTTTTCCCAGGCCTTGTCCTGCTTTATATCCCATCTTCTGCAGTAACGCAAAGCCTTTATTTTGGCTGCTTATGGAGCTCTGCAGCGCGGTCTCCCGACTCTCACGCTCCTGCTCTTTGTAGCTCTTCTGCCGGTTCTGTGCGTTTTTCTCCTTATGTAGCGCCTCCTTTTTTATGGTTTCCTTCAAACGGTTCACCATCGGGATGCCAGGCCGAACATCTGGGCTGTTTTTGTGTAAAGAGCATCAAAACAATTCAACAAAACAACATGTAAGACACAGCGAGGAGCTATTTATGTTATTTAGGACACTGGTGAGCTGGAAGAATTGGGAATTATAGATGTTGAGAGCCTGAACTGAAACATTTGTTTTTGTGACCCTGGAGCACAAAAGCAGTCTTAAGTAACACAGGTATATTTGTAGCAATAGCCAACAATACATATGTATGGGTCAAAATTATACATTTCTCTTTTATGCCAAAAATCATTAGGATATTAAGTAAAGATCATGCTCCATGAAGATATTTTGTAAATTTCCTACTGTAAATATATCAAAACTTAATTTTTGATTAGTAATATGCATTGCTAAGAACTTCATTTGAACAACTTTAAAGGAGATTTTCTCAATATTTAGATTTTTTTGCTCCCTCAGATTCCAGATTTCCTAATAGTTGTATCTCAGCTGAATATTATCCTATCATAACAAACCATACATCAATGGAAAGATTATTATCAGCTTTGAGATGATGAATAAGTCTCTTTTAAAGACACTTAAGACTGGTTTTGTGATCCAGGGTCACATTTCTTTTTTGTATTTCAAGGTTTACAAGCATATTCACTGTCATACATTGTAAAAAATGACTTTTTAAAGTTATAAATATGCATTTTACAAGAAAATACTATTTCCCACTTAAAAATGTCATGTTTAATTCAATGTGTCACAAGCGTTTCTTTGTAATAATTTGTGATATTTACTAGCAATTTCTCAGTTTCAAAGTAAATCCTACATCAATTTCAGGATACAGAGTTTACACAAATGTTATGCTTAAAAATAAATCATACTATACTTAAAATAAAACCACTGTACATGCCCAAAAAACATAGCATTCCCATTGTTTGTTGTTATAATTGTTTGGATGTGCATCAATTCACACCATTAATCACAGCAGTTTTGATGAATTCAGTAAGAAATAATAATCTGAGGAAGCTAAATTACATCATCCACTCATTTAAAAACATGTAAAAATGTTTGTTTGCTAATAAATACAAATATTATTCCATGTTTATGTCTAAAGCACAGCAAACAGCACTCACTCTGACAGTGACATGTTATAACAGGAAAAGATTTTAACTCACATTTGGTTCAGGAAAGCATCAGACATGTAATCATCTTCTTCGTCTGCCATTTGTGTAATTAATGAGAGACTGAGGACAAATTATAGTTGAAACAGAAAATTAAGTCCTTGGATCGCTTTAGTTGTTTCCGCCAGTAAATGCGTCCGACTGAAACACAGCAGAAAGTGTGTTTGGTTCCGGTTCCTGTGCAGAGCACATTCAGGGCTTTATAGAGATACCAAATGACTGGAATTTAGTCAAACATCCTTATGGAAATATGATTATATTGTGTAATTGTCATTTAAATCTGAATAATTTTCAAATTGTTTGTCATAAAGCAACATCTCAGGAAAATGTTATGCATTTCCAAATTCAAATATGACTTCTTGTTATGAAACAGGACATAATTTCATACATGTCCACTCTAGAGGACACCACTTTATTATGCATTTTGGAAAACATAACAATTGAATAGGAAAATAAATTATATATAAATTTTTATTATGAAATATTAGATATTATTATGAAAATCTGGCCAATTATTACTCCCATTGTGTTTAATAGGAAAACCAGTTTATAGAATTTTTTACACACATATTGCATAAAACAAAATGGTACATCAAATATCTTATATATTTATATATATTTCATAACATAGTTGAGAATCATCCTTAAACAAAGTTTTTTTTAAATCCCATCTATTCATGCCTTTTTTATTTTTTTAGAAAAACTGAGTCCTTATCTCCTCTACAGAGGATATAGAATAAAATATGAATAAAATGCAATTTTAAATTTTTTTAATTTTGTAATAAAATGTAATTTTGGAGGGAGGGGGGTCTCAGGAGGATATATATATATATATATATATATATGTGTGTGTGTGTGTGTAATTATAAGTGTATTTAATATTATTTATTCATAGTTCAGGCTGTTATTGAGCAGTAATAATAATAATAAATTACTATTCTTAAGTATAAATACACTAATAGCATTTAGTAACTCAGATATATTTGTCGTGCTTTCTATAGATTTTTAAATTAATCTTCCTATTTTAATACGTTCAACCAACTTTAGATGATGGAGACTCTTAATCTGAAATCAATATTTAAAAATGAATTATTTAAATGCAATAATTTACTCAATTACAAATGTATTCCAATAATATCTCTATTTATTCAAATATCAGGATGTTTTTAGCAGTGATAACAACAATAATAGTAATAATGAATGCAGTTTGTTTACAATGCAACACATTGAAGAAGAGACACAGTCCTTGATTGAATAAATATAACTTTATTTTCAAGAAAAACAACTATTGTACATTTTCACAAGTTAGGCATTTGCATTTATTTATTCTAGTGACTGTATAACAATACATTGGATTTGTAAACTTCCACAACAACTTATAATATCCAATATTTGATATATATATATATCATATTGCTCTACAGAGAATTACCTGAAGCAGCAGTATTCATTATATAAACAAGACTAAATGATTTTTTTTATTTATTTCTAGTATTTCACGTGTTAAAGAGATTTGTTGAATAAAACCAGCTGAAGCTCACATTCACAGTTAATGCAACAGACACACAGTCTAATAAAAAGACCAGATTAAACTGACCAGAACAAAATTGCATAATGCCTCAAATGGCACAAATTGAATCAATTAAATGAATAAAATCATGTGCAAATAAAGTGAAATGCAGGAAAAACAACCTGTAGATGCTCATCTACCATTAGATCTAAATATAGTTCAGGCCAAAAACTTACAATTTGCTGAAAATGTGCATACCTTCAGACATCTAGGATAGCCTGCGTATGAGCAGATGTTTAGCCATTTTCATATCTGGCTGAACTATTGCTTTAAATGACAGGCCCGTGTAAAGACACATACAACAACAAATGAGTGCAGAAACATCAGATCCTTGTTTGCTTCCATCTACTCAGAAATCATCTGTGCAGCATCATTAACCTGCGAGCATCTACAGCTCCTCACTCTCTAGCCTTCGCTCTGGTTGGGAGGAGAACATGACGGGGCCGTTGTCGCTCATGGAAAAGGCTGACTTTATATCCAGACCCTGGCCGGTGAGAGCAGCGTATCGGCTCCCAGCAAACTGTGTTTTGTTCATCGGTGGATGAACGTGCTGATACCACTGAGCTACAGAAAACAAAACATATGAACATATTCGCCATATGTGCTGTGAGTATATATTTGTAGTCAGATAGTTGACACAACTACATCGTTCATCACCTTTTGGGTCAACTGTGATATAACTGTATAAGAGAAAATGCATGTTTTTGGTGCTTTAACTGCTCGTCTTTTTTTTTTATCTTTATAAATCAGCTTTTTGCAGTTCACTTGTCCTGCATGAGGAAAATGAATTTATCAAAATACAAACATTTAAATGTATAGTTTAATTTATATTAGTAAGAGTTTTTTTTAAGAAAATAAGTTTAAAATAGAGTATAATATAGTAGTTGAATTACATTTTTTATTATCAGAATCATTTCTCAAAAAAATAAAATAAAAATGTGCTGTCAAACGAATAATCGCATCCAAAATAAAAGTTTTTTACATAATACGTGTGTGTACTGTGTATATTATGTATTTACTCATACTGTATATATTTAGAAAATATTTACATCTATATATTTATATTTAAATAATTTATATTATATATAAATATATTTAATAAACAAATATAAAATTTTTCTTAAATATATACATGCATGTGTGTGTATTTATATAAATGTACACAGTACACACATATTATGTAAACAAAAACATTTATTTTGGATGCGATTAATAGTTTGACAGCACTAGAAAAAATATGTTTAAAATAATTTTAAAAGCAGCATATTATATATTTTAATTTAATTTTTAATTATTAGAATAATTTCTTAAAATAATCAGAAAAATTGCATTTTAAATAATTTTGCATGGGGTATAATATAGTAGTTACATTTTTAATAATTAAAATAATTTCTTAAAATAATTAGAAAAATTAGTTTAATAGAGATTTTCATTTATTTATGACCAGCTAACAAGTACTGTACTCTGTGTGTGAAGTCTTTGCAGTCAAATTGTAGCTAAAATGCTTAACTATTTTTTAACTTTACTAATATATAGTGATGCAATATTAAGAAATGTAATTGACTCACCGTATATGTCTAGTCGTGCTGTGCATGATATGATTCCTGCTTCATTTTTTGCAGACACCGTGTACCAGCCAGCATCTTCCTTTCTGGTCGGTTGAATCAGTAGACAAACATAACCTGTCGTGTCCTGATGCATGCTGGGATAACAAAGTATTCAAAAATATGAATGTTCTTTTTATTCATTTACTGTATGCTATACTGCATTTATGTTCTCATACAGTAAGTAAAAAGCACAGTGTTGCTCATATCTGGGAAACCCTGCTAAAACAGTTGCTGGCTGGTCAAAGCAGATGTGAGCAGACTCACCTGACTCTGTCTCTCGAGTGAGGGATTGTGTCATTGTCTTTCTTCCAGTAGATGACCGGCTGTGGCATTCCCACAACTCTGCACTCCAGACGCACCGGGGCGCCCTCGGCGATGCCCGTATTCTGCAGCTTTTCCACAAAATGCGGCGCCTGCTTCAGCTCTTTTTCTGCATGTGTGCATTTGACAGGGAAAAGAGGGTCAAATATTTGTGTGTTATTAAGCGATTGTGTGTTAAGTCAGAATTGCTTCTTTTCTCAGAACTGCAAGATGTAAAGTGCAATTCTCAGAGAAAAATAAAAAGCCTGACTAGTTTCTTACAATTGCAAGTTTACACTACCGTCAAAAACGTTTTAGAACAGTAAGATTTTTATTATTTTTGCATTTATTTGATCCGAAGTACAGAAAAAAGTGTCAAATTTTGAAATATTTGTACTAAAATAACTGTTTTCTATTTATATATTTTAAAATGTAGTTTATTCCTGTGATTTCAAAGCTGAATTTTTTGCATCATTACTCCAGTCACATGATCCTTCAGAAATCATTCTGATTTGCTGCTCAAGAAACGTTTATTATTATTATTATTATTATCAATATTTATTAATAGTCGAGTAATTTTTTTTCCAGGATACTTTGATGAATGGAAAGATCCAAAGATCAGCATTTATCTGAAATAAAAAGCTATTGTAACATTATACACTATACCATCCAAAAGCTTGGAGACAGTATCTTTTTTTTTTTTTTTAGTAAAGAAATTATAGAAATTAATACTTTTATTTAGCAAGGATGCTTTAAATTGATCAAACGTGATGATAAAGACATTTATAATGTCACAAAAGAGTCTTTTGAACTTTCTATTCATCAAAGAAACCTGAAACAATTATACTCAGCTGTTTTCAGCATAATAATAATAATAATAAAACATTTCTTAAACAGCAAATCAGAATGTTTTCCGAAGGATCATGTGACTGAAGTAATGATGCTAAAAATTCAGCTTTGAAATCACAGGAATAAATTACATTTTAAAATATATTCAAATAGAAAACAGTTATTTTAAATAGTAAAAATATTTCAAAATTTTACTGTTTTTTCTGTACTTCAGATCAAATAAACGCAGGCTTGGTGAGCAGAAGAGTCTTCTTTAAAAAAACATTAAAAATCATACTGTTCTAAAACTTTTGGCCGGTGGTGTATATCTCACAATACTGACTTCATAACTCTAATTGTGATTTAATAAATCAACAAGTCGAAATGATGACATAAAAAGTAATAAATCTGAGATAAGTCAACAAAATTATGACAAAGTCATAACTATTAGATGAAACGTTATAACTATGAGATAAATGATAATTATGACACAAAAAGTTAAATCTGACTAGTCATAATTTACTTTTTATGTCAATTATAATTTATCTCATGGTTATAACGTTATATCTAATAATTATGACTTTTCATGTCATAATTTTGTAATATCTCATTTATAACATTCTTATAAATTCTTGTCATAATTAACTTATCTCAATATTATAACATTTTGACTTTGTTAATATTTTTGACTTGTTATAAGTTGTTATAATATTGAGATAAGTTAATTATGACAAGTAGAAAATATGACAAGAATTAAAAACGTTATAAATATGAGCTATAATTTTGGCATGACATGAAAAGTCATAATTATTAGATAAAAAGTTAGAATTATGAGACGTCATAATTTTGACATAAGTCAATTGAGTAAAATAAAAATAATAAATAGGCATAATTGTGAGAAAAAGCAAAACTAGCATACATTGAAATTATGACAGTCATAATTATAACGTAAAAGGCTGAATTTCTGATAGTCAAAAAATGAGTTAGTATGGAATTATAAAATTACTGAGATACTCAAAATTAACATAAAATTCAATATTAAATTATGATATGCTAAGTCATAAAGTAGTAATTTTTAATGTCAGTCATAATTATGACTTTATTATCTCATAATGCCATAATTTAGATCTTTTTTGTCATAATTATGAATTTCTATCTCATAATTTTGACTTGTGTCATTCTAAGTCATAATTATGATTTACCAAAGCACTTTTTTTCCCTTTTTGGCAGAAATAGAAATGCTTTCTAGTATTTTAATGTTAAAAAGACATTCAGAAACGATCCGGCTCTCACCCACTACTCTGAGCTCGAGGCAGAATGAACTCTGTCCCGCTTTATTTGAGGCGATGCAGGTGTACGTCCCATCATCGGCTTGAGTCAGAGGGTCAATAACCAGAGAATGGATCCCATTTTCTCTCACGAGCATTCGGTGAGTAAGGTCTGGATATATGGGCTTCCCGTTGAGAAGCCACATGATTTCAGGATGAGGTAACCCACTCACCTACACAGCAGCATGAAGACTGATTTAAAAACATGGCAAAACATGCAATATGTTTTTTGTCATTGCATTGGATAACAGACAGCTGCCCCAAAAAGTACTTAGACACTTCAGTGACTTTTCAAGCATTTTGGAATTAGACAAAAAGAGTTTAAATAGTTTTAAATGATACAACGGAATACAAAGTCACTAGTAAGTACTTAAGTGACCAGGTTTCTTAAAGTACATTTAAAAAGTGCACTTTGTAAATATATAAAATTAGAATTTTATTTTTAAAGGATATTGAAAATCTGGGTTATTATAGGAAATTAAACTGAAACTAATATTAAAACCATAAAAAAAAAAAAAAAATTTGTTGCTTTTTTGTTGCTTAAAATGCATTTTTGTTGCTTAAAATGTTTTTTTTGTTGCTTTTTTGTTGCTTAAAATGCTTTTTTATTGCTTTTGTTGCATTTTTGTTGCTTAAAATGAATGTAATCTGAAATAAAATATAAAATGTTATTTCCCAAGGCAACATTTCTCATTTTCATTAAGTTTAACGATGTTCTAAAATAACTAAAATAGAAATAAAAACTATATAAAAATCAAAGAAAAATTAAGATTTTTTTTTTTAAATTAAGATGAAAATGTAAAAGGTAAAACCAAAAACTTTTTAAAAATATTAATTAAAAACTATAATAGTGCCTCAATTATACTAAAATAACACTGTTGTAAATCAATCATTGTTTTAAATACATGACATGCAAGTTTCAATAGAAATGACATTAAAATAGCCTATATATTTAGTTTATTGTAAATCTAGGTTAGTACATTCAGCATTACACTGAAGTAATTATGCAATAGATGTACTTAAAGATTTACTTAAGTCCTGCTCTCTATCTTCGTAAGTTAAAATAATTGAATTGAACAAATTTAAACTATAATACATTTTCATTTAATTGCTATTAACATGCAATAGAGTCCAAAACATTACATTCAGTTTGCACTTAAGTAGGCCTATATTATATCTCCAGTACCTTGCAGTCTAACCTACAGAGGCGTCCCTCGTGAGCCGACATGTCTCCTGAAGCCTGCAGGAAGTGCGGCCGAAAGAAGCGCTCTTGAGCCGGCTCGCCCTCCACTTCCTGTACACGCGCTCGGACTCTGAGTGATGACAGAAATATTAGAGATGCAAACAGGTAAGCGGGGAAAAGGGTGAGACCATTGCACGGATCGGGGGCATGCTCCACACAGAAGTTATTTTAAAGGAATTTGCTTTACATGCTCATTTGTAGTTACTTTAAGGTTTTTAAAAAATATTTTAAACACTCTTAAAAATAAAGCTGCTTCAAAAGGTCCACAGCGATGCCATAGAAGAGCCATTTTTGGTTGCACAAAGAAGCATTCAGTCAAAGATCCTTTAAAGAACCATCTCTTTCTTACCTCTTTATAATCTGAAGAACCTTCTTTCACCACAAAGGAGCTTTTGTGAATCAGAAAGGTTCTTCAGATGTTAAAGGTTCTTCATGGAACCATTTAGATAAAAAAGGTTCTTCTGTGGCATCGTGAAGCACCTTTATTTTTAAGAGTGTATATGTCCAAAACTGTAATTTTTCATGCATCTTGTTGCAACATTTTACAAAAATGAATATATTTGGTTAAAATCCTATGTTATATCCTATATATATATATAAATATAATATAATTGGCCGGCAATGCTGAGCTAAAATGCATAATGTTTGCCCTCTCTCTCTTCACCGTTCCCACATCTCAGATCTCAAATACATCAAATATTACCCTTTTTAGGCATAGTTTTTGAAGTAAAGAGTAAAGAAAATACTATGCAATACTGACTGAATCAACCACAGTTCTTTATTTACCCTTGTAAGACCCCCCCTCACACTTTCTCATTGGATCTAAGCAAATCTCATGGGTGACCTATTTTGATCTAAAAAAAAGTGAGCTGAGGAGTTTGCATCTATGTATTACACATGCAAGTCTATTAAACGTAACTCTTTGTCAGCTCTAACTGTATAAAACTGAGCACTGATCCGACTCACCTCTGCGAGTGAACCACGGGACGGTTTCGCACGGGACCCGTTTGGACAATCAAATGGCCAGAGCAACTTATTCTGCCCTGTGAACATGCAAACAGGCTCGATTTTCATTTCTGCTGTACATCAGAGTCATTTCTGATGATTTTCTCCAGAATGTTTGCTGGCGTTACCTGTGGATTCGCTGCCATGACTGTATAATTGCCGTCATCGTCACTTGTGATGGTTTCTATGTGTAATGAACACGTCCCATCACCATCTCTGATCTTCTTACAGTGCTCGTTTTTCTTCAAAATCTGCTTTCCATCCTTAAACCAGTAAACCTGTGTGGAAAAGTACAAAATAAAAGTCCATCAACAAGTAGTTTGAACTATATATTTATGTTTCTGTTATGCTTAAAGATTGAAATTAATATAAACTGTCCACAAAATGAATTATTTACAAAATAGTAATGATTAATTATTTATCTACAAGCACTAGATTATTATTTTTTTTAGCTATATAAAATAAATGAGTACTTTTATTCATTAAGGAGGACGTATTAAATTGATCAAAAGTGAGTGTAAGGATATTTTTAATGTTCTAAAAATATTTCTGTTTCAAATAAATGTTCTTTAGAACTTTCTATTCATTAAAGAATCCTGAAAAACAAAATGTATCACAATTTGCACAAAAATATTGGGCAGAACAACTGTTTTTAACAAATTATTTCAACTTAATTATCAGAACTGTTTTTTTGAGAAGCATAACGGCATATTATTATGATTTCTGAAGATCATGTGACACTGAAGACTGGAGTAATGATGCTGAAAATACAGCTGCAGATCACAGAAATAAATTACATTTTACAATTTAAAACAGTTATTTTATATTGTAAAAATATGTCCATTTTATTGTATTTTAAAGAGACACAATAAAAGTGTTATTTTTTGTGCATGCATTACAGGATCATCACAGGCTGTCAAAAACTCACTTTAGGAACTGGAATTCCAACAACTTTACAGGTAAATGTGACAGGAATCCCTTCCACAGCCCTGAAGTGCTTCAGTTTCTTGTCGAAGATGGGCGCGATGCATTTTCCAGTGGGAATTTCATCGTGCTGCACTTCATCATCCGACTCTTCAACTGGAGTTCTTTCCAAACGAAACTCGATCTCACTCAGTAGCCTCTGCTCAAAGCTCGACACCTTGTATTCCTACAAAACACATCGTTATGAATGAAATTATTCATGAACGTGTCCCATTTATGTTTTCATATTAACTACTTTTTCCAGGTTCTGTGGAAACATTGCTCACAGTTGCTACTTAAATCTTAAAGTTTCCAGAATAGTCGCATAATTAAACAATCAAATAGTAATGTCTAAAAATATCAATAAACATAAAAACAAACAGATATCTGATAAATGACAAGGCTAATCAGTGGTCAGGTTATTTTCAACAATCAGTGTGAACTTGTATATTTGCATGACATATTTTACAACATAAGCCAATTACAATTAAAAGCGGGCTTTGTGGAGATAATATAACATTATAACATATAACCTATTTGAAGGTAATTGCGACTTTTTATCTCACAACACAGTTTTTTGCAATTCTTGGAAAAAAGTCAGAATTGCTAGATGCAAACTCAGAATTCAGAGAAAAAAGTCAGAATTGCTAGATGTAAACTCAGAATTCAGAGAAAGTCAGAATTGCTAGATGTAAACTCAGAATTCAGAGAAAAAAGTCAGAATTGCTAGATGCAAACTCAGAATTCAGAGAAAAAAGTCAGAATTGTGAGATTTAAACAGAATTCCAAGACAAAAATTCAGAATTGCAAGATTTAAACTCAGAATTGTGAGAAAAAAATCACATTTAGCATTTTGTTTAACCCGTGGAAAAATCAAATAAAGCTATATATTGCTAGATGTAAACTCAGAATTCTGAATTTCTGAAAAAAAGTCAAAATTGTAAGATATAAATTTGCAATTCTGAGAAAAAAAGTCAAAATTGTGAGATTTAAACTCAGAATTCCCAGAAAAAAGTCGAATTTAGCTATTTTTTTGATCCCGTGGCAAAAACAAATAAAGCAGAATTGCTAGATGTAAACTCAGAATTCTGAATTTCTGAAAAAAAGTCAAAATTGTAAGATATAAATTTGCAATTCTGAGAAAAAAAGTCAAAATTGTGAGATTTAAACTCAGAATTCCCAGAACAAAGTCGAATTTAGCTATTTTTTTGATCCCGTGGCAAAAACAAATAAAGCAGAATTGCTAGATGTAAACTCAGAATTCTGAATTTCTGAAAAAAAGTCAAAATTGTAAGATATAAATTTGCAATTCTGAGAAAAAAAGTCAAAATTGTGAGATTTAAACTCAGAATTCCCAGAAAAAAGTCGAATTTAGCTATTTTTTTGATCCCGTGGCAAAAACAAATAAAGCAGAATTGCTAGATGTAAACTCAGAATTCTGAATTTCTGAAAAAAAGTCAAAATTGTGAGATTTAAACTCAGAATTCCCAGAAAAAAGTCGAATTTAGCTATTTTTTTGATCCCGTGGCAAAAACAAATAAAGCAGAATTGCTAGATGTAAACTCAGAATTCTGAATTTCTGAAAAAAAGTCAAAATTGTAAGATATAAATTTGCAATTCTGAGAAAAAAAGTCAAAATTGTGAGATTTAAACTCAGAATTCCCAGAAAAAAGTCGAATTTAGCTATTTTTTTGATCCCGTGGCAAAAACAAATAAAGCAGAATTGCTAGATGTAAACTCAGAATTCTGAATTTCTGAAAAAAAGTCAAAATTGTGAGATTTAAACTCAGAATTCCCAGAACAAAGTCGAATTTAGCTATTTTTTTGATCCCGTGGCAAAAACAAATAAAGCAGAATTGCTAGATGTAAACTCAGAATTCTGAATTTCTGAAAAAAAGTCAAAATTGTGAGATTTAAACTCAGAATTCCCAGAACAAAGTCGAATTTAGCTATTTTTTTGATCCCGTGGCAAAAACAAATAAAGCAGAATTGCTAGATGTAAACTCAGAATTCTGAATTTCTGGAAAAAAGTCAAAATTGTAAGATATAAATTTGCAATTCTGAGAAAAAAAGTCAAAATTGTGAGATTTAAACTCAGAATTCCCAGAAAAAAGTCGAATTTAGCTATTTTTTTGATCCCGTGGCAAAAACAAATAAAGCAGAATTGCTAGATGTAAACTCAGAATTCTGAATTTCTGAAAAAAAGTCAAAATTGTGAGATTTAAACTCAGAATTCCCAGAAAAAAGTCGAATTTAGCTATTTTTTTGATCCCGTGGCAAAAACAAATAAAGCAGAATTGCTAGATGTAAACTCAGAATTCTGAATTTCTGAAAAAAAGTCAAAATTGTAAGATATAAATTTGCAATTCTGAGAAAAAAAGTCAAAATTGTGAGATTTAAACTCAGAATTCCCAGAAAAAAGTCGAATTTAGCTATTTTTTTGATCCCGTGGCAAAAACAAATAAAGCAGAATTGCTAGATGTAAACTCAGAATTCTGAATTTCTGAAAAAAAAAGTCGGTTACACTTTATTTCGATAGTCAACTTTAGACATTCTACTAACTATAGGTAACTTTGTAACTACATGTCAGCTACATGTCAACTAATTCTCAGGGTGGACTGTTAGGGTAGGTTTAGGGTTAGTAGAATAAGTTGACATATACTTGCAAAGTTTCTTATAGTCAGTATGTTGTATGTTGTGGACCCATCAAAATAAAGTGTTAGCAGATATTAAGCAGACAGGCTACTAATACTCTAATACTCTGCTAGTTGACATGTAGTTGCAAAGTTACTAACTGTTAGTAGAATGTCTAAAGTGGTCTATCGAAATAAAGTGTTACCAAAAAGTCAAAATTGTGAGATATAAATGTGCAATTCTGAGATAAAAAGTCAGAATTGTGAGATAAAGTCACAAATGTTTTTATTCTGTGGTGGAAACGTATGTTCTGGGGGTTAGAGAAAGGATGAAAAATGGTCATATCTCGCTAAATTATTAATGTTTTTGGTGCAAAAATAAAAACTAGGTTACTAAATAGCTATGATATGAAACTTTTTAACACACCTTCCCATTTTAAAAGTACCTATTAGTATCTCAAGAGGCCTGTCCGGTAACAGCTCTCCTTCAGTTCTGGATATCCGCCAACATGTTTGAATACAGTCACCTCTATTTATAGTACAGAAGAGCCCTGTTCATTCCTATCTCTGTCTAGTCTCTCAAGCCCAGCGCTCATGTTTACTCACAGATAGTGTTTGCATTCAGATCATTCAGTCACATAGACACTGAACTGAACTGTGATGGCAATGAAAACACAACCCAAACTGTAGATGGTCTAATGTAGTGCTCATGTCATTATTGTTTCTGTTTTGAGACCCATTGAACACTGATATTAATATTCATGTAGTTAGTAAAGCGTTAAATTAAAGTCAAGTTGCTCATGCATAATCTTTTGTGATATAATTTTAGAGTATTAGTTACAATTTACAAGGACGCAGCTATATTTTTAATATTTGTTAAATGATTCTGACTTCAGGATTTAATGATGATTAGCCATAAAAATTATGGCTTTAAACATTCATACAATTAATTTTACAAAACATAACACTTTACAATACGGTCCCATTGGTTAACATTAGTTCATGCACATTAACTAACAATAAGGAAGACATTTGTTATAGTATTTATAAATCTTACTATTAATCTAATATGGCATATAATCTATCTCTATAATAAACAAATTTATTATAATATATTAAACGCTACTTAATAAAAACACAAGTCCACGTCAGCTCATAATATTAAGACATACATTAAATTAACTAACATATCAAATGCTTTATAAGTATTTTCCATTGTTAATGTTAACTGATATAGTTAACTAATGTAACCTAATTGTAAAGTGTTCATAAAATGTACTGCATCTTCCTCTAAAGAGAGTTATTATCCATGCAAAAAAATATCAGCTCAGGATCATCTTGTTTCTCGTTTTAATCAAAATTGATTATTATATTATGAAACTAATGCACTTCAGAACAAAGCACTGCTTGCAATGGAGAAAAATCCTTGTACCTCGTCATAGTTAATGACTGTTGCAGTGGGAATGTTTGGTCCGAGCGGTCGGCTCACTTCCCCCCAATAACTCCGCTTCTATGGAGGACAGGATGAATGACGATGATGTAAACACAAACGCTAGTCACACATCAAGACAAATGTGTGATAAATAGTGTTTTTAGCATGTTATTCTGACAAGAAACACTCCAGCGTGTGAAAGTGTTAATATGGTGCATCACATTTGACACATGAAATGTGAAAACAGTGAAACTGATTATTAAACAAAAGATTAATGAAAACAAAAGATTTTCATTAATAAGTGACAGCCATCAATACATTGAAATTGAAAGTATTACATGTAATGAAGCCCTCAAATAAATTATACTGACATTTAAACTCAACATGAAAAACCTGATGTGAAGCTGAGGAGGATATTACAAGAAAAAAGAAGTAGGGTTGATGTCATGTTGACTTTAAACAAAGCTTTTAATTGAAGTCCACTTTTACAGAACACCTAAATATTTACAGATTTGCGGCACTATGAAATATAAATATATTGCAAATGCAAATGCACATAATAAGTAAAATTGCAAGCATGCACTTAATCAAATGCTGTGTACACCAGTATATCAAATACAAAAATGCAGGAATTACACACATATATCTATATAGATAATTATAGAATTATCTGTATACATATCAATCTGTAATTCCTGCAAGGCATAATTTCGGCTAAATTCAGGTGATATATTTTTGCATTTGGTGCAAGCCAACCAAGAGTTAGATTCAGCCTTCAATTTCAACATCAAACAGAAGCTTGAAAACTTAAGCACAAGAGATAAAAAGAACATGTTTTCGCTAATATCATTACAAAGTCCTACCTATTTTGTCTTAAAGGGTAGCAGTGATTTATTTTATCAAGCTGTGGTACACGGAACATGTTATTTAGAGGGATATTTTTCTTCCCTATTCCTTCTCCATCTCCATCAATCTGTGTTTTGTGTAAGCACACACAAACTTAACTACTACAAACCAAGATTAAACCCTCTGTAATAGTGTCTCACATAAAGAAACCCGTAACTCAAAGTAAGATGATCAGAAACAGCAAAAACTTTCTTCTGTGAATAACAGAAGATGAGCAATATTATATAACTGAATTGTGTCTGTCAATCCTGCAAAGCATGGCCTAGGCCAACTGTTTGTACTATACACAACAAAACCCATCTTTGTAATATTTATGACACCACATACCTGCTGTCCAAAACTAAGATGCTCATCTCTAAATTGCAATTTCTTCTCAATATCTTGTAACAGTGTTTCCTTGCTCTCGCGGATGTCATCA